>NC_140966.1:53948407-54198407 GCF_056783735.1 Eptatretus burgeri
AGGTCGGAGGCAGAGGGTCAAAGATGAGAGAGCGAAGCCACAGGGCTTATAAAAACGACTGCGTTCGTCAGTCGAGTCGAGTCCAGTGGAAGTTGAGAAGCAGTTCAGTTCGCAGGAGGAAGAGTGCAGTTGGGAGTTCGCGGAGTCGGAGTGAAGAGGACGGAGCTGTGGAGAGGCGGCGGCGGCGAAGGCGGTTGAGGGGGTGCTCGCGTCGGATTCGAAGAACTGCGGAGGAAAAGGCCGGCGGCGCGACCGAGGTCGTGGTGGAGACGCTCGTCGCGGGACCCGCGATTTTGTGAAATCCTCCTTTCCCCGAGCATCAGCAACCCCCTCCTGTTTCCCCCCCGCGCTGAGATAGTGCGACAAAAGGGGGCCCCCTTCCCACCCCCTACCAGACACTGTCCGCGAGGCCCGCGGAGTTGAGACACCACCGCCGCTCCGCGTCTCATCATCAGACGGGTAGGCCCGACACGGTCTCGGCCCCAGGCCCGCCTACCCCCTCATCCTGGAGGGTGGTTCTCTTTTCTTTTGCTTTGGGAATATGTGTTGTCGGCGCCGTCTGTGAAGTAAAATTGTATAAGTGTTGCCGTGTGCTCGTGTAGTCGGTATTAGATCTGCATTGTCGCATTTGCTTTTTGTCTTCTTCTTTTCCATGTGCTTTTGGTGGAATTGTATATGTGTGCTTCCCGTGTGCCGCGAAATAAATGTGCTTATTATTGAACTGTTTTCCCGCTTCGCTTCGTCATTTCTTTCATTGAATCCCCATCTTGCTTCACGTAAAGGGTTGGTCGTGGGCTAAGACGCCCGATAATTAATCGAACCGTCGAGGCCGACGAATAACACCGCTCGGTTATCCCGATAGTACGGAACGGGTCGCTTAAGTGGCCCGTGTCCGAAGTCGACCTGCGGCGAGGTGCGATCGCCCGGTCTACCCTCCGTGTGGGTACTTAGGTAGGTCGAATTTGGCGAGCAACCCTATCCCACGCGGGGGCCGATTGGCTCGATCGCGGTGAGACCGAAAGGTCCACCCGTGACTGGTTCCCGGCGTTAGTCCGAGAGGGTCACGACTGGATTGTCCGTCCGGTGGGCGACGTGCCGCGATTCGAGTTACGTGGCCGTTCGCACGCCGGCGGGCGCGAATCCGCGACACTGGTGTCAGGTCGTGCGATACAAACCCATCGCCATCCTCACGGCACTGGTAACGGAGAACGGGAAAACGGGCTCTCCTGTCTCCAATTAAATTCACGGGAATCGGTCCAGGGGTGAGAGGAGCGACCCCCGATTCCCTCCAAATTACGAGCGAGCTAAATTAACCCTTCACGAGAAGCAAGATGGCGTCTCAAGGCGAGCGGGAGCCGGGGGTATTAGAAATGGATGTAGAATATGTAGAATCCATGGCTCAGGACGAGATCACCGTGCAAGAGAAACCCGTACCAGAAGGTTGGGAAAGGCATCGTTGCCGTTCATCTGGTCGGTTTTTTTATTATAACTCCACCACTAAATGTAGTCAGTGGGAGTGGCCAGGGCAGGTGACAATGCGGCAGGTTATGGAACTCGCGCAGAGCATAATTGACGATATGAAAGAAAGGAACAACGAAATGAAGAGAAATACGCAACAAATGGAAAATAAAAAAATGGATGGAAACGCACTCGAAGCGAAAAACCAAATGAAAGAAATGCGGGGTGAGATGCAGAGCATGGGCATAGGCCTGCAGGCAGGCATTATGGCAATGGCGAGGAGCGAAACGCGGACCACGGGCGAGAAAATGGCGCTGCCACGTGCTGGGACGAACGAGCTGGGGGGGAGTGCAACGGCTGTCAGGCCCGCGGTCGGGGCGGGCGAGAAAATAATTCGGGAGACGTGTAAGACGAGACACGAGGTAAAGAAGGTATTAGAAAAATTAAAAGAAAGCCAGGAGGAGACAGAGGAGGGATTGAAGGTCGAAACGGTGGAGTGTGAGAAAAGACTTCAAGACATGACGAAGAGAGTTGATAAGCTGGGACTGGAGGGAAAAACGGAGACAGAGGAACTGGGAAGACGGGTAGAAAACCACAAGCGCAAGCCGGAAGAACAGTTAGAAGCCAAAGCAAAGTCTGAGTGTGCGGAGATGAGAAAGGAATTGGAAAAGAAAGTTTCTGAGTTGCAGAAACACCAAAACAAAGAGAGGGAACTACAAAACGAACTGAGAGTGTTAAAAGAGGAAAGGAAGAGAACGGAAAATGAAACTTTAAGAAACCACACTGTACAGATCGAACAGCTGGAAGCGAAGGCCAGACTAAAGAATGAGGAACAAGAAAGAGTAATGAAGGAAGAACGAATGAGACAGGAGAAAGAAATCAGTCAGTTGAAAGAAATGACGAGATTGCAGAAGGAGGAACAAGAAAGACAGTGGAATAGAAAACTGAAAGAGTATGAATTTGAAACTGAACGACAAAAGGAAAAAAATAGGTTTGAATACGAGGAGAAAGTAAAGGAGCAAGGAATGAAGCAGGAAGGAGAAATCAGGAGATTGAAGGACACAACGAGATTGGAGAGGGAAGAACGAGAGGAACAATGGAATAGAAAACAAAAAGAACATGAATCTGAGGTTGACCAATTGAAAGAAAGGCTGGAGTACGAGGAGATAGACAAAGAACAGCGAATGAAACACAAAAAGGAGATTAACCAAATGAAGAAAACCATGAAACTGGATAAGGAAAGACAGGAGAGGAAACTAGGAAGAGTAATGAGACAGCAGCGAATGAAACACAAAATGGAGATGAACCAAATCAAGAAAACCATGAAACTGGAGAAGGAAGGACAGGAGAGGGAACGAGGAAGAGTAATGAGACAGCAGCAAATGAAACACAAAAAGGAGATTAACCAAATTAAGCAAACAACGAAACTGGAGAAGGAAGAACAGGAGAGGAAACAAGGAAGAGTAATGAGACAGCAGCAAATGAAACACAAAAGGGAGATTAACCAAATGAAGCAAACAACGAAACTGGAGAAGGAAAGACAGGAGAGGAAACTAGGAAGAGTAATGAGACAGCAGCGAATGAAACACAAAATGGAGATGAACCAAATCAAGAAAACCATGAAACTGGAGAAGGAAGGACAGGAGAGGGAACGAGGAAGAGTCATGAGACAGCAGCAAATGAAACACAAAAAGGAGATTAACCAAATTAAGCAAACAACGAAACTGGAGAAGGAAGGACAGGAGAGGAAACAAGGAAGAGTAATGAGACAACAGCAAATGAAACACAAAAAGGAGATTAACCAAATGAAGAAAACCATGAAACTGGATAAGGAAAGACAGGAGAGGAAACGAGGAAGAGTGGTGAGAGAACAGCGAATGAAACACAGGAAGGAAATGAGCCAATTGAAAGAAACTATGAGATTGGAAAACAAAGAGCAGGAGGAACAGTGGGAGAGAAAACAACAACTATATGAGTGTGAAATTGAACAACTAAAACGGAGAGCGAGATTGGAGTCAACGGAGATTGAGGAGCTACGGAGGGAGAACGAACAGCTAATGGGGCTCAGAGAGAAAGAACGACTCAGATGGGAAGGAAAAAGGAACCAGGAAGAGACAGAAAAAAGGAACCAGGAGAGAAAATGTATAGAGACACGGGAGACAGAAAAAATAGAGGAGAGACTGCATGATAATGACGGGTTTAGAGACGCACACACGCACACGGAGGTAGTGGAGGATAATGAGGGTGAGCTGGTGGACTGGGTAGGGACCCAGTGCGAGCACCTGGATGGCCTCCTCCAGGAACGAGGGGAGGGAGTATGCCCCCTTGAGGCGAGTCACGACCAGGTGAGTTCGGTCGTGCTTTGCGAGGTCGAGGGGAGGAGTGCTGTGGACAGGTGCACGGAGAGCTTGGGGGGTATAGAGGCCCCGGAGACCCTTGTGGGGACACGAATCCCCAGTGTGGTTGTCCCTGCGTGTGTGGTGCAAGGTGTGAGTGCGTCCCCGTGTGTGGAAGCGACCCCGTGTGTGAGTGGTGTGGTGGCGATGGTGCCAGAGTACGTGCTTCCCAGCACGCCGTGTGTGGATGAGGGACGGTGTATGAGTGAGGCACCGCGGTTGAGTGCCCCCGCGTGTGTGAGTGAGGGACGGTGTGTGGATGAGGCACCGCGGGTGAGTTCCCCCGCGTGTGTGGGTGAGGCACCGTGTGTGAGTGAGGCCGTGTGTGTGGATGAAACGGCCAGTATGAGTGAGGCACCGCGGGTGAGTGCCCCCGCGTGTGTGAGTGAGGCACGGAGTGTGGATGAGGCACCGCGGGTGAGTGCCCCCGCGTGTGTAAGTGGTATGGTTTGTGTGAGGAAAATGGCACGAGTGAGTGGAAGGCCGCGAGTGCGTGGAGCCACGTGTGCGAAAGAGGTCGCATGCGTGAGTGAACGGCCGAGTGCAAGGGAGACCGTGTGTGTGAGAGAGCGGTATGTGAGGGAGATGTCGGTTGGCATGCGGGAGCACGCAGCCGCGTCTCCCGGTGTGAATGTAATGGTGTGGAGTGTGAGCGTCGTGACACGCAGGTGTGCGTGGGTCGAATGGCGACGACGGCGACATGTGAGGAAAGAAAGCCGAGTAGCGGCTGTAGTTGTTTCGGGGACCGTGCCGGGTTCACCCAGCAGTGAGCACGAGGTCCGTGCTGTGCAACGCACGAGACCCCCACGTGCTCGCTTGCGATAGTGAAGTCCCGGTCCGGAAACGCCAGCGGTGGATTTGCCGATCCCGCGGACGGACAAAGTTTAGGCAGGATATCGATTTGGACAGGACGGGTTCTCCACGCGATCGTGTGTGTTAAGCTCCAACGGGCAAAGCACATGTGTTCGCGTGGGGAACCCCTCGAGACGTAGGGCTTGTTTTTTTTTATGCGCACGGTGACGTCATGGCTGCACGTGGGGTTGGAATCCGGCAGGAGGGGTATCCCTGCCGGATGGTACCCTCCAAGGAGGGACGAGGAACACGTGCAGCTGCATGACGTCACGGGCAGGTGTAAAGTGCGCGAGCTCTGAGTTGCCGCGCAGGTGCTGCGCATGAAAAGAAAAAAAAAAAAAACAGTAAGCCTCACTTTCGGGTGCACAGGATTCCTGGGCAAGGGGTGGAAGACCCCCTTGACCTTGGCACAGGATGGAAACTAGTTAGGGGGAAGGGTTAGCTTAGTTAGACCGACTTCATGGGGCAGGGGTAAGTCCTCATGGAGTCCGTGGAATGGATTAGTTAGAGGGATTGTAGCCAGATTTAGGTTGGGAAATAAAATGAGTTAGGAGACAGTGACAGACTTGTGAATGTGTAGAGGGGACGTAGTTTAGCTACGTCGTGTTAAAAGGAACGTGCTACTAGTTTAAGGGACGACGTGGGAGCACGAGTTAGTTAGGGGATGTAGTTAGGAGGATGGCAGAGTTCAGCGGTGTGTGTGTTAAAGAGTTGTGAGGTGAGTACATGATGAGTGAGTGAAGCCAGCGGGTCTGTGTGTGTGGAGTGAATGGGGAATGCATGGTGCGATGAGTGATTGGGGGGAGGAGTGACTCCCGCCCAAGGGACCCCGGGGTCAGTATAAAGTGAGTTAGGGGGTTAGTCAAATTGAAAAATGGAGGTCGTTTTGTTCGTGGGTGTGTAGGCTCGAAACCCGTTTGGAGGGGTGCAGGAGCCCTGTTGACGGGCTTGGGAGCGTGGCTGCGAAAGGTGAGTATCGCTGAGTGGGTACCCCGGGCACCAGGCTAGTCGGCCGTGGTAGGCCAAGGGTCCATGCGGGGCCGGGATAGCGTAGTGGGCACGAGTGCGCCTGCTTGGTGCGGGGGCCCGGGGCGCCATTAGCCGCGTGGGCAGTGTTGTGGGCACGGGTGACCCTCGGAAAGGGGTCTGGGAAGCCAGCCTGCCACGTGTGCGTTTCAGGGGAGGTGCCATGGGGGGCACTCCCCGGTGTTAGGGAGCTGGTAGGCTCGGAGGCAGTGTAGTGCCCGGGGGTGCCATAGCGGGAGATTCGGCAGAGGGTCGTGCCTGCCAAAGGGGGCCACGTGTCCCAGCCATGAGACCGTGTGAGGGCACGGAGAGAAAATTGGGGGGCGAGGCCCGAAATTGTAAGGACACCAACACAGGCGACGGGAATCTGGGTTGTTAGAACCAATAGTTTAAGCGAGAGGCGCTTGTTGAAAGCCCCGGGGTAGTTTAACAGTTAAATGGTTAGGGTAGATTAGGAGATTTACCCCTCCGCACCATCCATCCCCTCGCTCTCGTTGTGGGCCGCTGGACCCACTTTGGTGTTTAGATCGCCGAACTCTGGGGAGGCCATTCTGAGGCTTCGTTGGGCCTCGACACAGGACGTTAGCTCTCCCTATTCCCCTCCGGGAAGGGAACGTAGGGGTTGGGAGTAGCCTAGTTGACAGGATAGGTTAGCCGAACAAAGACGATAAAGGGGGTTAGGGGACGATTTATAGAGGGGAAGTAAAAATAAAAAAAAATAAGTTGGGGCTAAATTGGGGTTTGACAAATTAAGGGAGTGGGTATGGACAGTGACAGGCAAAGGCGATAGGTTGGGAGGGAGACCGTAGGGTAGGTCCGAGCCCGCCTTCCGAGTGGCCAGCACCACCGCACTCCCTCCACCAACCTCCACTGAACGGCAAAGGCTGGCCAGCTTCATCTGCTGGCTGTGTTACTGCAAGGCCTGTGCCGGCCCACTTCATCTGCCGGCTGGCTGTTTTTCTTCAAGGCCTGTGCCGGCCCACTTCATCGGCAGCTGTTGTGTTGCTGCAAGGCCTGTGCCGGCCGGATCATCTGCAGCTGTGGTACTTCAAGGCCTGTGCCGGCCAGTTCATCTGCCGGCTGTGTTTGCCTGCAACGGCCTTCTTCGGCGGGCTGTGTTTGCCTGCTACCTTTGCCATGCCATGCCCACTGCCCCTGTTCACCAGCCCCGTTCAATTTTTGCTTTGCCCCCCCCTGTTCATTGCCATGTGCGCCAGGATCAAGGCAACAGTTTGCAAGCTGCAAGAACTGCCCTGTTGGCAGCTACAACACGGGCCTGCAGTGGCGGCCCGTGCACCGTGTTTGTGTCCATCCATCCATTCGTTGTGTTCATTGCGTGTGCCACTTGAGCTGGCACGGAGACTGCGTTGTGCAGCCCATGCACTGTTGTGGTTCACTGCGTTCAGTTCAAACCATTCATCCATCCATTCGTTGTGTTCATTGCGTGTGCCACTTGAGCTGGCACGGAGACAACGGTTGTGCAGCCCATGCACCGTTGTGGTTCACTGCGTTCAGTTCAAAAGGGAAGGCCTTGGACTGTGTGTGAGCAGCCAGCCACGTTCCCTGTCACCTGCATTGTTTTGAGCCAGAGACTGCATGCGAGCAGCCTGGCTCCCTGCTAACTGCTTTTCTTTTGCAGAGTTCATTGATCCTGGGCCATGGTTTAGTGTAAAATTTGTAAGTTAAGGTTAAGATGTACTGTAAATATGAGTGCGCCCCCGGCATGTCTGTCCTCGCGCCGGCAATTTTATTTATTTTTTGACGACTCGGGACGAGTCTGTAAAAAGGGGAGGGGGTAGTGTTGTGGTTGACCAAATTCGCAAACCACCATTCAGGTCCCTTAGGTGAGATATCTCGGTAAGTATATGTGTAGTTACGCCCAAACCCGTTGTCTAGAGTGAATAAATGTCATTCATGCGTGCTGCGACTCTTCAGGATAGCCGTTTTTCTTTTACTATCTTTATTTTGGACCAACCGCCATTATTACCACCACCAACCACGTCTCAACAGCCATCACAACAACAACCACCAACCACAACGCCGCTTCACCACAACCGCCACGACCTTTACCGTCACAACTCACCACCATCGCATCACCGTCATCTCGCGCCACTCGTGGGCACCGATGCTGGACTCGTGTAAGGCGCGCACCGTGCAGCGTGTTCAAAAGCATCGCGGACTTTCCGAAGAAAAACGGATCAAAAACGACTCACGCCCACTTTTGTTCCGTCCAATCGGTGAGCAAGGGGCGATTTGGCCCCGCCTCCAGGGCGTTGGAGGGCGGTCGCTATATGCAAATTCATGGATCAAAAAGCATTCACGCCAACTTTTCCTCGGGCCAATGGGGAGCGAGGTGAAAGGTCGGAGGCAGAGGGTCAAAGATGAGAGAGAAAAGCCACGGGGCTTATAAAAACGACTGCGTTCGTCAGTCGAGTCGAGTCCAGTGGAAGTTGAGAAGCAGTTCAGTTCGCAGGAGGAAGAGTGCAGTTGGGAGTTTGCGGAGTCGGAGTGAAGAGGACGGAGCTGTGGAGAGGCGGCGGCGGCGAAGGCGGTTGAGGGGGTGCTCGCGTCGGATTCGAGGAACTGCGGAGGAAAAGGCCGGCGGCGCGACCGAGGTCGTGGTGGAGACGCTCGTCGCGGGACCCGCGATTTTGTGAAATCCTCCTTTCCCCGAGCATCAGCAACCCCCTCCTAGTTTCCCCCCCGCGCTGAGATAGTGCGACAAAAGGGGGCCCCCTTCCCACCCCCTACCAGACACTGTCCGCGAGGCCCGCGGAGTTGAGGCACCACCGCCGCTCCGCGTCTCATCATCAGACGGGTAGGCCCGACACGGTCTCGGCCCCAGGCCCGCCTACCCCCCTCATCCTGGAGGGTGGTTCTCTTTTCTTTTGCTTTGGGAATATGTGTTGTCGGCGCCGTCTGTGAAGTAAAATTGTATAAGTGTTGCCGTGTGCTCGTGTAGTCGGTATTAGATCTGCATTGTCGCATTTGCTTTTTGTCTTCTTCTTTTCCATGTGCTTTTGGTGGAATTGTATATGTGTGCTTCCCGTGTGCCGCGAAATAAATGTGCTTATTATTGAACTGTTTTCCCGCTTCGCTTCGTCATTTCTTTCATTGAATCCCCATCTTGCTTCACGTAAAGGGTTGGTCATGGGCTAAGACGCCCGATAATTAATCGAACCGTCGAGGCCGACGAATAACACCGCTCGGTTATCCCGATAGTACGGAACGGGTCGCTAAAGTGGCCCGTGTCCAAAGTCGACCTGCGGCGAGGTGCGATCGCCCGGTCTACCCTCCGTGTGGGTACTTAGGTAGGTCGAATTTGGCGAGCAACCCTATCCCACGCGGGGGCCGATTGGCTCGATCGCGGTGAGACCGAAAGGTCCACCCGTGACTGGTTCCCGGCGTTAGTCCGAGAGGGTCACGACTGGATTGTCCGTCCGGTGGGCGACGTGCCGCGATTCGAGTTACGTGGCCGTTCGCACGCCGGCGGGCGCGAATCCGCGACAATATATATATATATATATATATATATATATATATATATATATATATATATGTATTTTATATATATATATATATATATGTATTTTATATATATATATATATATATATATATATATATATATATATATTGTTACTAATTCACGCCCACCGGCGTGCGATCGACTGCGTTTCCCTAATAGCCGCATCGCCCACCGAATGGGCAATTCAGTCGTGACCTTCCGGAACAACGCCGGGACCATGTCACAGGTGGGTCTTCTACCCCACCACGGCCTAGCCAATTATCTACCCGCGCAAAATAGGGTCAATCGCTGAATATCGATATACCTAAGTACCTGCGCGGGTAGCCAACCGGGAGACCGTACCTCGACGCAGGTCGGCTTGGACACGAACCGATCAAGCGGTCCGTTCCGTTCTTCAGTGATGACCGAGTGGGTATTATCACCCGACCTCGCCGGATCCGATTCTATTTAACGGGTATTTAAAACCCAACTAATATTCCGAGATGCAATATGGCGTTCCAATGGGGGAAAAGACACGATGAACGGTTTACATTTAGACCAGCACATTTATTATTTTCACACATGCACATATACAGCCATGCAATCAATGCAGGTATTCAAGAACACGTATACGGGCAAACAATCATGCACGGGACGGGGACAAAGACACGAGCAAGGTGAAAGCACTACGACCGTCTATCAGCAATTATCTAGTCAATTAACAGTTTTTACTTACAGGACACTGCGCCACCAACATTCATTCAAAAGAAAGGAAAAGGCCACCCTCAATGACGAGGGCGCCAGACAGGGTCCGTAGACCTTTATGGCATGGAGCCTGGTTGACCGAACGGACCCCATGAGACCGTTGTAGGTTACCTGCACCCTCGTGGTGTGATGGTGGGCGAGCTCTCTCCGGCGCTCTCCCGGGTGCGCAGCCTGCGCGGCAGAGCTGCAAAGCGGCGCCTCCCATCCGCGTCCCTCGTGCCACGCCCGGACTCCCCACAGACTGCGAGCTCCAACGACTCGACCCGAACCACCAAACCCAAGACTCTCCGAAGACCAAGATGAAACCACCACGAAGAAGACACCAACAACAACACCTTACTTGGCGTCCTGCGCGCCCTTATATTCCTCAGTTCCAATGCCTCGCTCCACCCCACTTCCAGCTCCTGCGGGAAGCTTCCAGAAAAGGGGCGTGCCCTCTCGCCCCCCTCCCCGCGCGCCTCACGGGGGCCGAATCATTCTTGGCACAGATCCAGGGAGATTCATTCTCTCAAAATAAGGCCCCTCCTGCACATGGCCTTTGACCCGCATCGCCCTTCCCCCACACCAAAGCGCGGGGAAAACGGGCAGGAAAATCCGCGCACCATCGGAACTCCTCTGGTTTCCTTCGCTTCGTAGAGACGGTTTACATGAGCGGAGAGGGTTGTGATGTGGTTTGTGGAGAAGGGGATCAACAGTTGGCGTAGCGGGGAAGGTGGTTCGGTGGTTGGCGTAATTGTTGTTGTGTGGGAGCGATGTTTGTGGTGGCGGTGGAGGCCGCCGTGAAGCGGTTGTCGAGAGCGACGTTGGTGGTGGTGATTTGGTTGTGATTGGTGGTGGAAGCGATCGTGGTTGTGGTGATGGTGGCGTGGTTGGCGTTGTGGTTATGGGAGCGATGTTGGTTGTTGTAATGGTGGTTGAGATGTGGTTGGTCCAAAATAACGATAGGAAAAGAAAAACACTATCTCAAAGGATCACAGCCCTGTTACACGAATAAATCCCATTAAACAACGGTGGGGAAATCTAACTGAACACAGATTTATCGATCTAACTGAACTGAGGACCTTTGTGGTGTCCTGCGAATTTCCACAGCCGTAACAATATATATATATATATATATATATATATATATATATATATATATATATATATATATATATATATATATATATATATATATATATATATTTCATACCATTAGGCATTATCATTCTACAAGCATCAGCATCGCACTGAACACAATAAACCCGCCTGACGGTGACACGTACACATGAGTGTAATCAATCTTGCATTGTTCACACCAAAGGTCTTACAGTTCTGGTTCTGGGGTCCTTCATGGCCAGATGACGTCTTCTGTTCTGACAAACTGTTGGAAAGCTGAGCATGTCTGTTCGAGCATCGTCTTGTTTGACAGTTTTTATGAAATGTTGGTTGTGTTTAAGTAACGCACTTGTGCATCCAGTTGCATGCCTTCGTGTGTTTTGTGCTGGATTTCACCTTGTACAGGGGTTGTGTACTCTTCTGGGCCTCATTCAGATCAGTTGCAATTTCCTCACTATTTTCATGTTCATTCTTCTGCTTCTTGCTCCCCTCCCCCCTGTCGGTTCGGTGATTCGCCTTTTTCTCCTCCATTGCCTCTCTTCCATGAGCCTCAATTATGTCGGAAAAAGGGGGGTGGGGGGGGGGAGAACATTTAATGTCCAGAAAAAGATTTTTGTTTTTGTAAATAAGTTGATTGTTCACCATAATGATAAGACTTTTAAGTGAATCATCTTTGCCTTGCCATTACAAGGTGTTTTGAAAAGGTTTGAGGTACTAGAACCAACAGCCATCTTTCCATTTTTCAACTGTCCCTTGACTTTGATGCACTTGCTCTGACCATTTGTTCTTCAAGCCATTGAAACTGATAAAACACAGTTTTCAGATTGCTCCTTTGATCAGCGAACGCATGGGCATTGAGGTGGAGCTTCAAATATAAAAACAGAATTGGCACTAGGAGCCAGGTCTGGGCTCAGTATCAATGGCAGTCAATATAACATTGGCTTTGTGCACAGCTGTGTTGTCATGAAGGAGCTGCACACCTTTCCTCGGCATTTCTCCTTCCTAGCCTGCTGCAACTTTTTCCACAATGCTGGAGTAATATTCCTCTGATTTGACTCTGTGACCCACAAAAATACAATCAGAAGGATTCCCTTCCCATCCCAGGAAAATCGAGGCAAAGATCTTGTCAGCTGAAGGTTGGATGAGAATGGTTATGAAGGTTATGCTACCTCAAAGCAAGGAGATAAAATGTCAAGGTATTGCATGTGCTAATATGATTATCCCACATCATTTATGGTATGGTGCATGCGTTGAATGTACAAGCAATTGTCAATGCTGTCGGCTGCAATATATGAACATCGATGCAACACGTCCCGACATGTTACATAAAAGCATGATACACTTCACCAAGGTGGAAAGGGAATCAAAGTGCATCCATCCATTGTGTGCAGTTTGTTCATGTAAGTAGAGATGGGTATTGCCAACATTTCTTTGTATTGCAGTGTACTGTGATTTTACAGTCAGAATTCATGATTGAAAGTGTTGTTTGAACTTGTTACATCTCTTTTTCCAGTAATTTCAGGTGTGACAATAAATGATAAACACAAGTCTGTTGAAATTATTTTTACGTTTTAGTCTTAATCTTGCAAGGGGGCTGTCAGAATGGCTGAGTGGTACGCACACTCTAAACCATCCAGCCTGGATTTGAATCTTGACCCAGCTATAAACTGTTGATCTGGTCTGTTGTTTCACAAGCAGAGGGATTGATCAATGTTTGTGCCGTCCCTCGGATGGATGTTAAACTCGGAATTATGTCTGGCTGCATTACTTGGTGGACATTAAAGATCCCACGGTGTCCTTCGCAAAGAGGAGGTGGGCTTTTGCTGGCACCATGAACTCATTCCAAATTCCTGCCCAAACCTTAATTGAACACCAGATTTGGCTATCCAGTTCATTCAAGACTTGGGCCAAAACATCCCCTGACAGTCACAAGAATCTGGGAATAATTGTGGCCGTTAAAGCAAGACGTCTTCAACTTGCAACAAGTGAAAACACAACTGAAGCAGAATTTTTTTTATCAAATTGTTGTAGGTGTACACGCGTGATACAAATATAACATGCAAGGAAATCTTGAAGGGGAAACCTGTAATGAAGGAAGTTTAAGATAAATATTCAGAAATTAGTTAAAAAGTAGAGTGGAAAATGTATTGTAATGTGACTGTGCCTTGGTGGACTTTGGCCACGTTGGGTGTGTTGCCCCAAGATAAACTAAGCGGCCTAATTTAAAAAATTTGAATGTCAATGGTGGGAAGCTTGTCTTAGCTCCTAAAATGTAACGGCTTTGGCAACAGTGAGGCCTTCCTGCCAAGCCAGAGCAAGATGGCATGCTCAAACTTTCTAAACAATATGATGACAATAGAAGCACATTTGTACATAACTGCCATGATCCTTATACAAGCAGGTCGAGGAGTGGAAGGAAGGAAAATAAATCAAAATTTCTGGGGAAGGATAAAACAAGAGGGGAATAGAGCACATCTCTGGTAGTGGTGCAGAGGTAGCATCGGCAGTCATGGTTTACACAGCAGTCTGTGCTCTTGCACTCAGAGCAGATGGAAAGGAACAAGTCACCGCTTGTGTTTTGGCATAGCTCTCCAAGTACGATTAGGACTCAACACATTACGGGTCTTGACAAATTATCGGTGGTCAGAATCCCAAACCACTCCCGACTGCACTTCAGTTCAGACTCTTACACTCCCCAGCTCTCTCTGAGAGCACGATGCTTCATGATTTGCCTCATTTCTTCAAACCGAGCTGAAATACACCTCACCCAGGTGACGTTTCCTCCATGGATTTTCGCACTCTACATATGCCCATTCACAAAGTACTACACATGTGGCAGTATGTACATTACCACTGTCTGCAATTTCTCCAAAATTAAAATAATGGGTTTGAAGGTGATAAAAACAATAACAAAATGTTGTCAATTAAACTTGATATTAAAATAAATGTCCTGTTTTCAATCTGTCATTGAAAATTTACTCAAATATGGTATGATTTTTTGTGCTTGAAAATGAACCTATTTTAATTTTAATTTACATAATCATATTGTTACGGTTCTCGGAACCGTATGCATTCAACGCACAGTTGTCCCGAGTCAGTTATTCCATTAATATACGTGTAGATAGATCCCTTCCTTGTGTAGTGGGAAGACACGGGGGTGCGTTGCGATGGGCTTTAGTTAGGTTATTAAATCATTTTTCCCTTTTATTTTATCCCCACTCCATTTCATCTCGGAGGCAAAATCCACGACAACTCACGGTACCCTCTGTAGTCTGGGATCCAAGGTCCAAAAAGGGCCTTAAAAATGAAGTTACCTGTCACGGAAAGATATACTTTGCAGGCCACTTTTTTTTGCAAGTTCAGACCCTTAGGGAACAGAATCCAGAGGCCTGCTCTGCCCGAGGAATTGCAAAATTGGAAAAAAATTGCATTTTTTACCACTACTACCCTCAAATCGAAACTCGCCTCGTGAAAAAATGAAAAATGCAGAATGATAAAGTTAGGGTAATTTTAATGGAAATAGTACTAAACTTGGCACATTAATAGAACATAACATCCTGAAAATTGCCACTATACTTTTGACATAAAATTTCCAAGATGGCTGCCCTTTTTTTCAAGATGGCCACCATTTTTTTCCAAGATAGGACTATGTTTGACCATGGATATCAATCTTACATTATACGTTGAGCATTATTCAAATTGTTTCATTGCTTTGTGTTTGTTATAAAACCATTGCATGGTTTACACGATTAGGGAGTGCAATACAATGTATTGGGGCTTGTTTCTAGTGTCAAATCTGTTATCCTCCCAATGTTGACCCGAACGATTTAGCACATATATTAAAAAGGTATTGCGAAGTTTTGAGTTTCTCATACGTCTGTCACCCTCAGGTAAATAATTTCGACATATACATAAATACGGCCCTTATCTTCTAAAATACTTATTTTTTTCTCAATAAAAATACCCATAGTTAAAAGAAAATTCATAGAATATTTGACATGTCAAATGATTCAATTATTTTATTTTATTTAAAAATCATGTACACAACTAATATCAGGCTGGATATTTAAGATAACATTTTCATTGTCTTGTTTAAATAAAGTAATAAAAATATTACAAAATGCATTTTGAAACAATGAATACTCCCTCTCTTCCAAATTGACATACCAGCAGACGACAACATTGAAGCAGATCTCCACAGCAAAAGGTACGTATGTTGCTATAGTATGCATGAAACCGCATTGGAATGTTGCATAATATATGTGCAAGTGACCATGTTATCAATTAAACAAAACATACCCATAATAGTAGGGTGGCTAAGGCAGTGGTATGTGCATTTTGTGTTAAAAGCATGAACCTTGGCACACTTACACATTGACCCATACCTTAAAAATTAGATATAGAACCCACTTGCCACAGACCAATTAGAGGCCTGGTTACATGTAAAAGTTTTAAGCGGAATAGCATTTATACATTAAATAATAAGATTAATTAATTTAATATAAAATACCTCTGCCTAAAATATTATGTCAGCTAATTAACTATTCTGAATGCAATATTTAAATAATGCCAAAAACATTAGGATTTTTGGTTACCATGGCAACAGAATTACAAGCATTTTAATGGTCTACTTACCATCCTTATACAAATATAACCCTCCCATTATATTTCCTAAGATGCATATTAATAACATATGTGAAAATGAAATTTTTGTTTTAATCCATTTGATGATGCTACTAATAATTATTTGTTGACATGCAAGTAGCACAGGAAGTGCACCTGCTCCGGTGGTAAATAACCAGAAGGTCATCACTGTAGCCACCTTGAAATGACTGTTTGGCGATCAATTTTCAGAAGAAGGTGAGTCATGCTACATTCATATCGCAGATTATATACTTCTGCACTTATAATGATAAAAAATACAATCAAAACATGTAAAGAAACCATATAATGGCAAATGAAACCTATCATCAATTTGGAAATCCCCACACTCAAACTTTTGACCAATGTACTACTTTCTACAAGACATGTTATATATATGTTTATATATATATATATATATATATATATATATATATATATATATATATATATATATATATATATATATATATTTGTATATATATATATATATATATATATATATATATATATATATATATATATATATATATATATATATATATATATATATATATATATATATATATATATATATATATATATATATATATATATATATATATATATATATATATATATATATATATATTTATATTTATATATATATATATATATATATATTTATATATATATATATATTTATTTATATTTATATATATATATATATATATATATATATATATTTATATATTTATATATATATATTTTTATATATATTTATATATATATTTATATATATATATCCGGAAAGGATATAGAAAGGATATAGGAAAGGATAAAGCTCGACCGATCCGGAAAGGTAGTAGGTAGTTGGTAGAGTGATCCAGTTCGGGCAAGGCGTACCGAGGGCGTGGTTCCCCGGTAGTCGAAACCACATGGTTAATTAGGTAACTTGATTCTAGACAGGCGGACCCTACGCCACGCGGTTGAGGTATTGGCGTCCACGGTCGGTTAAGCAACCCACGCGTCACGGAATTATCCGTGAGCGACAGTCTACAATTCCGGGGAGTCTGGTGGGAATCAACGTAGTTTCCCCCACCTCGTGGTCGTCTCTCCACCAGACCCTGGCCCACAACAATATCTTGCCTCTGTATTGAAAGATGATCAACCTGTCTAGTAAAGATGTTCAAAATAGGTTGACCTTTCAATTTAAACTTTCATCATAATTCAGTATAAAAGAATTGCCTATCATTTAAGTCAATCTTGTTTGCTCAGGGATTTTTAATGAAAGGATTACATATAAGGCACCAGCAAGCTGGACAGGGAATATTTCAGCTCAACTGGAATGTTGGTCTCAGGAAATGTCCAGATGCATTCACCAAGGTCTGATTGCTTCAACGTGGTATATATTTCCCCAGTCTGTTAGAAGTGGACTGACTTTTAACATGCTACATGCTATAGAAATCCATCAAGATACCCAAAGGGTTACAGTCTTGATGTCATTCTGTTCCGGGAGAGAACCTACATATCTGGGTTTGACATATTGTTACGAATTTGGAAGCTTACTGCACACAACAGCCAGAGTACTTATAGCTCAGTTATATCGGTAAGTGTGTGTTTCAAGTTAGAATCCATCCCCTGTGTCTAACGGGAATTTTGTACGTGCGCTGTGGGTTATTTTATAGATAGGAATTTTTACATTTTACATCAACAACGACAATGACAACCCTCTGCTCGCGAAATTGTCAGCGCTCTTCGTGTGCTCGCCGGCATGCGGGCGTGTCTGGAATTCCATGCCCCAGGCGGTGTGCGTTTCGGTGTGGATTTCGCACCGTATATGGTCACAAAGCGTTTCGCTTTAGCTGCGCACCAAATAAGGGTATGCGTCGTTTTCCGCCCAATGGGCGACGAGCAGACCAGAGTCGGGGTGGTCCTTGGCAAGAAGGTGGAGCCACGCCACGCCGTCCACCCAATGGGAGCAGGGAGCAGGCCACGGGAGCGGACGGGCCCCAAATGAAAAGCGACAAAGGCGATTGAATTGCGTCCAGTCTGCTCGAGTGCGCATCTCCGTCCGGGTCTGCGGCTGACTGCATCGCGCGGATACGAGGCGTCTCGTCTGGCGCATTGCTGCGGGTGGTCGACCATCTCAAATCGGGAGATCATCTCGTGTCGCCTGCCTGTGAGCCGGAGGAGCGTGCCAACACCCGACGCTACCCTCCGTACCTGGTGCTTGGAGCGGCCTCGTGTTGCGGGTTCGAGTACCATAACCCCAAGATCGTCGAGAACCACACGAGGTGGACAGGTCCAAGCTAGCTTCTCTTCCCTCAGCCCATCTTCCCTCTGAGCTGATGGGGCAATAAAGACCTTGAGGTCCATCTCTTTCTGGGCATTTGTGTGTGCGTGTGTGTCTCCTTGGGCCCCGTCTATAAGTAACAACTGTCAGTGCTTTCTTTGCTCATTGTACATTGCATTTCTTATAGTGGTGATAACTCTGCTCTTTGTGTGCTTCCCCTCCCTGATTATTGTAAAATAAATTCCCCTTTTGTTGAATGTCCCAGCTCCTCCTTGTCCTTTCTGCCATTGGTTTGCCACGGTGCGTATTGGGGATTAGGAAGGCTGTTGCTGCCGTAATTGTGCATTTGGACCGACGGACCTCGGTAACCATCCGCTCGGGTTACGCACGGTTCGAGCACGGTAACGGCTCGTTCCGCTCGAGGCCTGCCGAGGGTGTGGTTCCCCAGTAGTTGGACTGCGTGGGTATTTAGGTATAATGAAATTGGCAATTAACCCTACCCCACGCCGTCGAAGTATTGGCGACCACGGTCCTTTAAGTCAATGGTTCTCAACCAGGGGGTCGCGGGAAAGTTGTCAAAACAAATAAACAAACAAATATATAATAAAGAAATTCATAAATATTTTTTGAAAATGATTTTGTCAATTAAATCTCCCATACCAATGTTATAATGTATTCATTATGAAACAGATTTGAGCAGCAAGTGAAGTGTGTGTGTGTGTGTGTGTGTGTGTGTGTGTGTGTGTGTGTGTGTGTGTGTGTGTGTGTGTGTGTGTGTGTGTGTGTGTGTGTGTGTGTGTGTGTGTGTGTGTGTTTGTGTTTGTGTGTGTGTGTGCGCGTGCGTGCGTGCTGAAAGCAATGTTAGCGCAAGCTAACTACTGCAAGGTGGCTGAATATGGATAGGTGGCTTGTCAAAAAACGTGTCAGCTCAAGATGTGGACCAAGACGACACATGTGAAGGTGGGCCAACTGTTACTAGTTCAACTGAAAAACGTAAGGCGCCGGTGGCAGATTTGGCCTCCAACAAGTGTCGGAAATATCAGACTGACTTTCTGCAGTACGGATTCACATGCCTAGCCAAAAATGAAGTGGAACATCCACAGTGTGTTCTGTGTTCAGAAGTGCTTGCTCACGAAAGCTTGAAACCAGTGAAATTGAAGAGACATTTATAAACCAAACACCCATCCTACATTGACAAACCATTAGATTTTTTTCGTCGAAAGGAGTGAGAACTACAGAGCCAAAAGACGACTGTACGTGAGCATTCTACAATCCCTGTCAAAGCCCTGTTGGCTTCATATGAAGTGGCATACCTGGTTGCTCAATCCAAAAAGCCCCATACTATTGCAGAGAGCCTGATCCGCCCAGCAGCGATTGCAATGACCAGAGCTATGCATGGTGAAAAAATAGCTAGCACACTTGAGACTATTCCACTGTCTCATGACACAATGGCGAGGCGCATTGGTGAAATGGCCAACGACATGAAAGAGCAGCTCATTGAACGAGTGAAGAAAAGTGGAAGATTTTCCCTCCAAATTGACGAAACAACGGATGTTTCCAGTGATGCACAGTTGCTTGTTTTTGCAAGATACAGCTACGAGGGGAAAATGTACGAGGATATGTTGTTTTTCTCGACACTTGAAGGAACTTGCACTGGTCGTGACATTTTTAACAAACTGGACAGTAAAATGCGCGAGGAGGGGCTAAGTTGGGAAAATTGCATCTCTGTGTGTACAGATGGAGCTGGCGCCATGCAGGGGACAAGAAGGGGAGTGAAAGCTAAAGTTTTGGAAGTGGTGCCGCATGTCAAATTTACTCATTGCATTATTCACAGAGAGGCCCTCGCCATCAAGAACCTCGAGCCACAACTCCGCAATGTTCTCCAAACAACAATTAAAGTGGTGAACTTCAACAAATCTCGTCCGATGAATACCAGACTGTTTTCCACACTGCCAGGAAATGGGATCGGAACACGAATCTCTACTATTTCACACGGGGGTCAGATGGCTATCACGGGGGAAAGTTTTAACCAGACTGGTTGAACTGCGTGAGGAGGTTCGCATTTTCCTCTCAGATTGCGGCTCCCCCCTCGCTGACCACCTGACCAACCCCACATGGGTTACTGGCCTTGCATATCTGGCAGGCATATTTGATAAACTGAACAGTCTAAACTTGTCTCTCCAAGGCCCAAACATCAATGTCCTCACGCTTTCTGACAAGGTTACAGTGTTTTCTAAGAAGCTTGAGCGGTGGGCAGCGCGAATTGAAGAAGACAGTGTGGAAATGTTCCCTGAGCTTGAGGACTTCATGGACAAATTTGACATAAGCATCCAAACAATAAAAGGACTTATTGCTACTCACCTCAGAAGCCTGCTTGGCCACTTCAATAGGTACTTCCCAAAAGACAACACCCCAGAGAGAAACGACTGGATACGCCAGCCTTTCATCACCTCATCTGCCCGACACCTGTCATCGGAGCTTGAGGATGTGCTCTTGGACCTCTCCTCTGACCGCACATTAAAGACCGCTTTTGCCTCATCCACACCGGAGGAATTCTGGCTGTCAGTGGCCGCAGAATACCCAGGACTATCAAAAGCTGCAATTGATGTACTTATTCCATTTGGATCTACATACCTTTGTGAGAAGACCTTTTCCTCACTGACATTTATCAAGAACAAATACAGATCACGGCTCATTAGAGTTGACGATGATCTTCGTGTTGTAGTCTCCAGATTAAAACCAAGAATACAGCTGCTTTGTTCAAAGAAACAGGCCCAGCCATCCCACTAAAATGAGTAAGTGAATACTATCTGACAATACAAGC
Source organism: Eptatretus burgeri (assembly GCF_056783735.1). Taxonomy (NCBI): domain Eukaryota; kingdom Metazoa; phylum Chordata; class Myxini; order Myxiniformes; family Myxinidae; genus Eptatretus; species Eptatretus burgeri. Next base: position 53,969,249 of record NC_140966.1, read on the forward strand.
CTGTGCCTTTACAGATGTAACTGTTAAAAAAAAGAATTATTGTGAGTCAGTATTATCTAAATTATTGTTCAATTATTGTGTCAGTATTATCTGAATTATTGTGTTCAATTATTTTGAGTCTATTATATGAATTATTGTGAGTCAGTATTATCTGAATTATTGTGTTCAATCTGAAAAAAAATGAAACTGAAACCCCATTGAGAATCGTTGTTATAAAGGGGAAAATGCAAAATGAGATGAATGATAATCGGCTACAAGCCTACAACAGGCATAACTGTTATAAGAACTGTGAATGAACTGAGAATAATAAGCCTGTAGGGACACTGAAAGTTGTTTTGCAGGCCCAGCTATATGAGAATGAATGATAGCCTATTGCCATCAGCTTGTAAAGCAGTCCTGTTGCCTCCTTCACAATGAGTTGTGCTGTCGGATCTTGAATACAATTTAAAACTGTACTTAAAGCCAAATTGATTTAGTTTTTGTTTTGTTTTTTGTATATTTTTGGTCAGTAATGCAAGGTTTGTGTACGTCTGGTCGCTGTCATGTGTGATAGTAACCTCTGTCTGCAGCAGAGGGTCGCCCAATCTTCCAGTCTGTGTCCCGTGCATAAATAGGCTGCATACCGCTCTTTGCAATTACAGAAGCCTTTTTTACGAATGTGGCTGGCTGTTTTTACTGGGTTATACATCAGAGTGTAGATAATTAATTTGTGATGCCAGTTTAGTTTAGTTCTGTTTAGTTTTAACAGCTGGCAGTACCTCGGCGTTGACCAATGTGCTCCAGGCACTGTGGATTTTTTTATGCGCTCCGTGACGTCACTGCAGTGTGTTTCAAGTGTGAGTCAGGAGGGGGGTCACGAACCCCAACTTTAATTTTTGGGGGGGTCGCGGCTCCAAAAAGTTGAGAACCACTGCTTTAAGTGACCTGTCGGCTCCGGAATTATCCTGGGAGACGACTTATAAATTCCGGGTGTTCGGTGGAGCCGACTACTGCTCCATCTCGCGGTCGTGCTCGCCACCGAGACTCGGCCCCACAACAAATGGTGTCAGGAGCCGGTTTTGAACCCCTCCGCCTCCGTAGAGAAATTCACGGGATTCGGATCAGGGGGTAGGGAGCAAACCCTCCCCCCTCCCGTTCCCCAAAATTGTGAGCGAGTGAAATTTATTTCCCGGAACACAACATGGCTAACCAAGATGAGCTGAAGCAGGTGGGTATAGATGTAGTGTTAAAGGAATCTATGGCCCAGGACGAAACCACCGTGCAGGACACTCCCATGCAAGAAGACCTGCCCCCGCAACCAAACTCAGAGGTAGTAATGGGTGCAGGGGCGGCGTATGACGACCCCCCCCTTTCCGTCAAAGTCCCCCCCCCCCCCGATTTCGGCTGGTTCCACACACCATGATGGCGGATCGGCTGCGCCGAGTTCATATGACATGGGCCAGTTGATGGCAATGCTGGCAGAAATGAATGCGAATGCGCGAGCCATGGATGCCAAAATTGACGCGAACGCGCACGATATGCAGGCACTGAGGGGTGATATGCAAACGCAGCGAGGGGAAATGCAGAGCATAGGGTTGGCCCTGCAGGCGGGCATAAAAGGCATAATGGTGCTTGCACGTGGCGGAGCGACCGAACCGACCAGAGGGAGTGCAAATTGTGTCCGGCTCGCGATGGAGACGGGTGAGGTCAGGATGACGAGCGATGCCATCATAATTGATGGGGAGACCGAAATGTGTTGGGTGAGACACGAGGGGACGACGGAAGAACCAAAGGAGGTCACGGAGACGGAGAAATTATCAGAGACAGAAACGCAGGAATTAAAAGAAATAGAAGAGACATGGGAATTAGAAGGAGAGGAGAAACTACAGGAAATTGACGAGCACACACAGGTAGAGATAGGGAGGGACAATGGGGGTGAGCTGGTAGAATGTATCGGCACCCGGTGCAAGCATCAGGATAGCCTCCTTCAGGAACAGAGGGAGATGGTAGGCTCCCTCGAAGCGGACTGCGACCCGGTAGGTCTGGTCGGGCCGAATGAGGTTGTGCGGGTAAGTGATGCAAAGGGTCCATGCAGAGTTTGGGGGGAGTAGAGGCTTCGGGATCCCTTGTGCGGACTCCCATTCCCGAGGTGATTGTCCCGGAGTGTGTGGTAAAGTGTATGAGTGTGTCAAAAGGTGTGCAGAATGCGAGTGTCATGGCGTGTGTGAGTGCATGCGAAGAATTGGTACATGGACCGATCCAGACGGGTATAGCAAGCCGAATGGGCTGCTAGTAAGTATTTTGGGAACCGCGCCGGTTTCACGGGACGTCGAGTAAGGGGCCCATTTCGCATTTAGCGAGTGGCCCTCACGCGCGCGTCTTCGTGGCAGGAATCCGGCATGGAAACGCTCCGCGTGGGATTCAACAAGGCCTCATGGATGGCTAAAATGGAGGCGAGTGTTGTTTGAATTCGGCAAACGGGGGTCCCCATGCGAGCGCGTGTGCGAGGCATCACGTGCTGCGCGCCGCGTGTTCCGTTCGTGGAACGCGCGTGTGCGAGGCATCACGTGCTGCGCGCCGCGTCTTTCGTTCGTGGAACGCGCGGAGCGAGCCCCCGAGACGACACGCTCAGGCGGGCCTGCACGGCAAGCCGTGCAGGTTCCATGGGCGAGTGACGTCACCGGGGATTTCCCAGCGTGAGTTGCGGGTGAGCTGCACACGTTGGCTTGTGTGGGGAATCCCTCAAAGGCGAGCGCTTGACAGGGTGATAACAAAGCCTCGATTATCGCCTGATGAAAGGGTCAAACGAGTGAGTCGTAAACCACCGCCTTGGTGGTGCAAGAAAAAAAAAATGCTCGCTCCAAGTACACGGCCCGGCAGGGATGTGGTGGACATCCTGTTTGGGCATAGGAGCAAGAGTTAGCGGGATGGGTTTAGCTTAGATAGACCGGCCTCATGGGGGCATGAGCCGTTCTCCATGGGGCCCTTGGACTAGTTTGTGGGAAAGTTGATTTAGATTTCAAATGGATTTGGGAGACATGGACAGACATGGAATGTGTAGTGGGGACGTAGCTTAGCAGTTGAGTTAAATGGAATGTGCATTAAGATAAGGGATGACGAGGGGCAAGAGCTAGTTAGTGGGGACGTAGTTGTTAGAGCGTGATGTGAGAAATGAAAAAAAAAAGGAAATGTGTACAATGAGTGAGTGTGGGACAGCGGGCCCGAGTGAGTGAGTAGAGTGAATGTGGAATGCATGGTGCGAATGAATGAGTGGGGGGGAGGAGTGAATCCCACCCAAGTGACCCCAGGGTCAGTGTAATGTTAGTTAAATTTACCAAAAGGAGGTCGTTCTGTGTTGGTGGTGTATGAAGGCACAAAACCCATTTGGAGGGGTGCAGGAGTCCATGGACCGGCTGGGAGTGTGGCTGTTGAAAGGTGAGTATCGAGTAGAGGGCACCCCGGGCACCGGACTAGTCGGCCAGAGTAGGCCAAGGGACCGGGATAGTGTAGTTGGCATGGGCGACCCATCGGAAACGGGACCCAGAGCACCAAAATGCCACGTGGGCATCGGAGGGGGGCAATGCCAGGAAGGGCAACCCCCCACGTTCATAGGGAGCAGGTAGGCTCCGAGACAGCCTCAGGGCCCGGGGGTGCCGTAGTTTGAGATTCGGCAGAGGGGGAATCCCTGCCATGTGAGCCACACTGTGCAGCCACGAAATTGTGCAAAAGCACGAGTGAAAATTTGAGGGCTCGACCCAAATTTATAACGGGACACCAACACCGACGACGGGAATCATGGTTTCTCAAACCAATAGTTTAAAGTGACAGGCGTTTTGAAAAGCCCCAGGGTAGTTTAAAGTTAATAAAGGATAGGGTAGGTAGGAAATGTGGACTCCTTCGTACCATCCATCCCTTCGCTCTCCGTCGGCTGCTGGACCCACCTTGGTAAGATGGCTGAAATCTGTAGGAGGCTATTCTGAGGCTTTGTTGGGCCTCGAGACAGGATGCTAGTCTCTCCCTTAGTCCCCTCCAAAGAAGGAACTTAGGGGTTGGGAGTAGATGGACAGGATTGGTTAGCCGGACAAAGACGATAAAGGGGGTTCGGGAGACGAGATTATGGAGGAAAATAAATATAAAAATAAAATAATAAAATAAAATAAAAAGGGGCTAAATTTTGTTGGTTGATTGTCGCAAATTAAGGGAGTGGGTATGGACAGAGACAGGCAAAGGCGATAGGTTGAGGGGAGACAGTAGGGGAGTGCCGAGCCCATTTTCAGAGCGGCCGGCACCACCGCACTCCCTCTACAAACCTGACGGGACCAGACCAGAGGCCGGCCAGCTTCACATGCCGGCCTGCTTGTGCTGCATTTCCTGGTCTGCATTGCCTCGCCTTGCCATGCCTTGTTTGCCTGCCTCTGCCATGACCCCATGCCTGCTAGCCCTTTTTGCATTGCCCCTGTGTTCACTATCCATCCATGTGCGCCAGGACCATCCAGCAAGCGTTTTGCAAGGACTACCCTGCAGGCAGCCATACACGGAGACTGCATTTGAGCAGCCCGTGCGTTCATTTGTTTTTGCATCCATCCATTCAAAGGAGCCAGGGACTGCATTGAGCAGCCTGGCCACCTCTTCTTGCATAAAGGACATTCAAATGGCCTGTGGGACGGCGCATGGCCTTCCGTGTTAGGGTGAGTTGCCTCCAGCAGCTGGGGGTAGGAAAGAAATAAAAAGAAGGTTCACTGCAACAGTGAACAACAGTGTTCACTCAAGGGGGACCTTTTGAGCAGGCCCTGAGGATGACTGACCTTCAGCTGCTGTGCACTCACCCACACAAACGATTAACATTGCTGTGCCTTTATTCCACCGATGACAGGTCCTGGGCCATGGTTAGTGTAAATATTAGTTAAGATTGTAAATAAGTTTAACCCACCTGTGTTCGTCTTTGCACTGGCAATTTTAGTTAAGTCGTCTGTATGAGTCTGATAGTTAGTTACGCAGCGCACTAGGTTATTTATTTTTGGGACATGTATGCAAATGTCACACTCAGGGATCCGTAGGTAAAATGTATAGGGGAGAACTTGCACATGCTGGTCACGCGCAAATTTGACGACTCGGGAAGAGTCTGTAAAAAGGGGAGGGGTGGTGGTACGAATTTGGAAGCTAACTGCACACAACAGCCAGAGTCCTGATAGCTCAGTTATATCGGTAAGTGTGTGTTTCTAGTTAGAATCCATCCCCTGTGTTGAACGGGAATTTTGTACGTGCGCTGTGGGTTATTTTATAGATAGGATTTTTTTTACATTGTACAACGACAACCCTCTGCTCGCATTGTCAGCGCTCTTCGTGTGCTCGCCGGCATGCGGGCGTGTCTGGAATTCCATGCCCCAAGCGGTGTGCGTTTCAGTGTGGATTTCGTACCGTATATGGTTACAAAGCGTTTCGCTTTGGCTGTGCGCCAAATAAGGGTATGCGTCGTTTTCCACCCAATGGGCAACGAGCAGACCAGAGTTGGGGCGGTCCGTGGCAAGAAGGCGGAGAAGCGACACGCCGTCCACCCAATGGGAGCAGGCCACGGGAGCGGACGGGCCCCAAAAGAAAAGCGACAAAGGCGATTGAATTGCGTCCAGTCTGCTTGAGTGCGCGTCTCCGTCTGGGTCTGCGGCTGACTGCATCACGCAGATCCGAGGCGTCTCGTCTGGCGCATTGCTGCGGGCGGTCGACCATCTCAACTCGGGAGATCATCTCGTTGTCATCTGCCTGCGAGCCGGAGGAGCGTGTCAACGCCTGGCGCTACCCTCCGTACCTGGTGCTTGGAGCATCCTCGTATTGCGGGTTCGAGTCCCATTACCCCAAGATCGTCGAGAACCACATGAGGTGCACAGGTCCAAGCTAGCTTCTCTTCCCTCATCCCGTCTTCCCTCTGAGCTGACGGTGCAATAAAGACCTCGAGGTCCATCTTTCTGGGCATTTTTGTGTGCGTGTGTGTGTCCTTGGGCCCCGTCTATAAGTAACAACTGTGTAAGTGCTTTCTTTGCTCATTGTACATTACATTTCTTATACAGTCATGCGCCGCTTAACGACGTTCCGGGCAACGACGGATCGCATATACGACGGATCTGCCAGCTCTGAAAAAACAAAAAGAAAAAAAAGTAGCTGAAACATTCATATCGCCGAGTGATGTCGCCGCCGATGTAGCGCTGCCAGTCGTATAAAAATAGCACATACAATTATGTACACTGTACAGTACATAATACTTGATAATAAACAACGATGTTACTGGTTTATGTATTTACTATACTGTATTTTTATCGTTATTTTGAAGTGTACTCTTTCTACTTATTAAAAAAAAAAAGTTTACTGTAAAACAGCTTGCTGTCACGCAGCATTGTTCTACTGTACATCTCGTGTTTACCGCATCTCTTGATTGGATCATTTTTCCATGTGCTTAATTTAATCTCGTGTTGTTTTGTTCATCATGGACCTGAAGCGTACAAAATCCACTGCTGATATTGCCAGTAAGAGGCCACATCGAGTGATTGACCTGGAAACAAAATTACAAGTGATTAAGGCCTTCACGTTCACTCACCACTCACTCACTGACCCACCCAGAGCAACTTCCAGTCCTGCAAGCGCCATTCATGGTAAGTGCCCTTACAGGTGTACCATTAAAAATATATTTTTTACTCCTTTTCTATGTTTAGAAACACAAATAATTACAATTGTGTTACAATTGCCTGCAGTATTCAGTAGAGTAACATGCTATACAGGTTTGTAGCCAAGGAGCAATAGGCTATACCATATAACCTAGGTGTCGAGGTTTGTGTAAGTACGATGTTCGAAAACTATGTTCAAAAACGAAAAAAATAAAAATTATGTTCGCACAACGACGACGTCGCTTAATGACGCGTTTCTCAGAACGTAACCCCGTCGTTAAGTGGCGCATGACTGTAGTTGTGATAACTCTGCTCTTTGTGTGCTTCCCCTCCCCGATTATTGTAAAATAAATTCCCCTTTTGTTGAATGTCCCAGCTCGTCCTTGTCCTTTCTGCCATTGGTTTGCCACGGTGCATATTGGGGATTAGGAAGGCCGTTGCTGCCGTAATTGTGCATTTGCACCGACGGACCTCGGTAACCATCCGCTTGGGTTACGCACGGTTCAAGCACGGTAACGGCTCGTTCCGCTCGAGGCCTGTCGAGGGTGTGGTTCCCTGGTAGTTGGACTGCGTGGGTATTTAGGTATATTGAAGTTGGCATTTAACCCTACCCCACGTCGTCGAAGTATTGGCGACCACGGTTCTTTAAGTGACCCGTCGCCTCCGGAGTTATCCGGGGTGACGACCTATAAATTCCGGGTGTTCGGTGGAGCCGACTCTACTACTCCATCTTGCGGTCATGCTCGCCACCGAGACCCGGCCCCACAACAATATATGCTACAATCCTTCAACCAAATCAAGCTGGCGGCTGCACGGAGGCTGAAAATGATCACCTGGGAATATAAACAGTGGCACCAGCATTTGGAAATAAAAAAAGAACTCTGTCTCACGAAACACCATATAAAGAACTCAACATTTCCATGTATCTCAGTGTAGAAGAAATTTCTGAACCATCTGAACAATTAGAACATTTATTCAACAAACAAACACTTTAATATTCCCATAGGAGTTACTGGACATACAAGACTCGTTCCAGATCTCTCAGATACATTGAGAATCCCAAGTTCTTATACACTGTTCAGTGAGACACAGTTCTTCATCGTTTTCAAAGCTGATGTCACAGTTTGTCAGATTGATGTATTTGCAGATGGAAATCATTTTCAGCTTTATGCAGCAATCAGCATTATTTAAGAGGAAATATATATAATATATATTTCAAAACCAGATGTGCAGTTTCCCTCCGAGCTCAGGAATGACGTCAACACTACAATCCTTTGGGCACGAAGATGGATCACATACAATTTTATGGTATGGGAAGGAGAAGGTTCAACTTCCTCAAAGTAAACTTGGGAATATAAAGCAAGCAGGTTTTTTTTTTAATACATCTGGACTTCAACTTGGACAAACATTCTTCGTTGGGTTGTAATGACATTCCTTGATCCAGCTTTCTGGTACCTTACATTTATCATACTATAAAATCTTGAATATATATTTAAATAATAGAAAATGCTGACTTTGACTTAGTGGGAGGCCAATTAAATCTGCTCATGACAGCTTTACTGGTCAGAGTTGATCCTTCCATGCAGAGAAAAGATATGATTATATTAATTAAAATAGATACATGTTTCAAGCACTTAAAATCATATTATATTTGAATATATTTTCTATTTCAGATTTAATACATTTATTGAGTTTTTAATTATCAACATTTTATTATTTGTTTTATCACTCTCAACCCCATTTTAGTGGGGACAGATAACAGCAATTTTTGAGAGGAATCGTGCAAATGATGATACAAGCATCAAATTTGGCACATTTGTTCTCCAGGGGATTCTAATCAAATCTGCCTGATTGGCCATTTGACAATCCAAATTTTGAAAAAAAAACAAAAAACCCCAAAGTCAAGATCACGAATCAATGTTGGATGCTGGCTGAGATTGGTGAATGTTTCAGAAACATCATCAAAGACATTCCAAGTCTGCCATGCAGTTTTCTTCCCTTTACCGCGAAAGGCAGACACGACGTCACATCCAGTGAATGCATGGAAGTATGGGATCCCTCTAGCTTTCTCAGGCCCTATTGCAGAAACTACCTCATGGACTGGAATCCATCGCGCCTTGGCTCCTTGGCCAAAGGCAATCCACATGTTCTCAAGACCTAGTTCCTGTAAGGATGGCAGTACAGATATTGCTATGACTAGTACGTCCGTGTCATTAGCCTTAATGATAATGGACTTTCGTCGTTGCATCCCTGGCATGTACAAATATTCGAGTGTCAGCTTCTTCATGACAACATGGAGACACAGCATCCAGTGACTTCCTTGTGTTGCTAATGGCATCTTCTCCTTTTGTGACAATGACTGTGCTTGTCGTCTGTGCTTCACACATCTTTTCCACAAGGAAGTGAGACAGCTGTCTTGTTGCTGTCATCTCGAAGAAAGCTTCTCCAGTTACTTGGGGTCTTACTGGTTCCTGTCACTCTTCTTCTGATTCCTTGCCCCCTTTTCGACCTTGCCTCGGACTTCAGATTTGACTTCTTGTACACATCAAACACTACCTCCACCCTCTCGTACCTGGCACCATAGGATTCCACCTTTGGGATGATGTCTTCTTTCGCATAGTCATCAAATATCTTTGAAGTGCGTGGAGGTAGGGCATTGATAATGCTGAGCCATCAATGATGACTGCATCTCCCCTTGGTTCTCTGTCTGGGATGTTCACTTGCGCTTCAAGAATTTCAGCCAGCTGTGACTTCAAATTTTTTTTTTTTTTTTTTTCAAATTTTTCAAATGGCCAATCAGGCAGATTTGATCAGAAAGCCCTGCAGAACAGAAATGCCAAATCTGATGCTTGTATCATAATTTGCACGATTTTTCTACTATCTACTACACTATTGAGGAAATGCATCTACATTAGGAATCGGGAGAAAGATTGTCATTTTCTCTAAGATTACCCCATATGCATACATGTATTTGTTTATATTGTTTGTTAAATAAATGATTTAAAATGTACAGGATGACTTCAGAATTTATTCTTCACCACCAATTCCCAAGGGATGGAGGTGGGAAGCAAGGTAGTTGCCATTCTTTTCTCTGCATACTTCAGTATTTACTAGGTAGTACCTTTGTTGGTCAGTCCTGTTTACGTAGCACCACCAGGCCATCATCCACAGCTTCCCAAAGGCCTGGCGGTGAGCCAGCGAGCTCATTACCCCGAAAGATAAATGCTGTCGGGGCCTTCTCATTCTCATCCACTCTCTGAACCTCATCTTTTCCCAAGAGGACCTCACGCAGTGATGTGAGACAGGGTCGACTTTCACAAATAGCAGTGTGACGTAGCTCGTTAAGGGAGAGGCGTATTGAACGACGAACAGGTGTCAAGAACCGCACATGCTTTGCTGAGTCTGAGGGTAGAAACCTGTGGAAAGTGAGGGGAAAGTAGTTTGGTGATTCTTTACTGCAGGTGAGCAAGCTTTTTAAATAAATCTCCAATGCCTATAGAAATTCTACACCCCCCCCCCCTCCTTTCAAATTTTTCACCTTTTGTTGTCTTATAGCCTGGAATTAAATCAGACTTTTTTTCCACCTTTATTTACACATCATAACCCACAACTTCCAAGTGAAAAACAAATTCTACTAATTTCAGAAAATTAATTAAAAATACAAAGTTGGAATATCTTGGTTGGATAAGTATCCACCACCGTGAGTAAATACTTGGTGGAAGCACCTTTGACAGTAATTACAGCTGTGAGTCTGTTGGGATACGTCTCTATCAACTTTGCACACCTTGAATGGGAAATATTTCCCATTCTTCTGTGAAAAACTGTTCAAGCTCAGTCAAGTTGTGTGGGGAGTCTTGATGGACAGCAATCTTCAAGTCATGCCACAGATTTTCGATTGGATTTAGGTTGGGGCTTTGACTGGGACACTCAAGGATATTTGGCTTTTTGTTCCTAAGCCACTCTCGTGTTGCTTTGGCTGTGTGCTTTGGGTCATTGTAATGCTGGAAGATGAATTTCTGTCCTAATTTCAGATTTCTTGCAGAAGGCAGCAGGATTTCCTCTTGGATTTTTCAGTATTCTGCTCCATCCATCCTGATAAGTGCCCTAATCCCCACTGATGAGAAACATCCTCATATCACGATGGTACCACCACCATGCTTCACAGTGGGGATGGTGTTCTTTGGGTGATTGTGCTGTGTTGGGTTTGTGCCAAATGCAACTTTTTGCATTTAGGCCAAAAAGTTCCCTCTTGGTTTCATCAGACCACAAAACTTTTTGCTACATGGCTTCAATGGCTTGCCTCCTACTGTCCAAGCCAGACTTGTGGAGTGCTTGGGATATTGTTGTCACATGCACAGTGACCAGTCTTTGATCAGAGAGGCCACCAAGAGGCCAATGGCAACTTTGAAAGACCTACATGCCTTTATGCCAATCTCCTCCTTGCTTGGTTATATAGTTAGGAAGGATGGCCTTATCTCAGCAGGATGTTGGTGGTACCATATGCTTTCCACTTGTTAATGATTGTCATGACTGTGCTCCAAGGAATATTCAAGGTCTTTGAAATATTTTCAAACCCATCCCCTGATCTGGGCCTTTCCACAACTTTATCCCAGAGGTCTTTTGAAAGCTCCTTGGTTCTCATGCTTGAGTCTGTGCTGTGAAATGCATTACCCAGCAGAGGAAACTTACAGGAACAGTTGAAATAATCAGAATCTTTTTACCTTCGCAAACTTTGTTGCGAAGGTTATGTTTTGATTGCTGTGTATTTATTTATTTATTTGTGAATATGTGTGTTTGTTTGGTTGATATTCACATAACTCCAAAAGTATTGAACTGAATCGCAGCAAATTTGGTGGGATGATTGGTTATTATCCGAGGACCATTTGATTAGATTTTGGGAGCGATCGGGTCAAAGGTCAAGGTCAAGAAAAGGTCAAAATCGTCTTTTTACCATAGCGCAGTCAATTTGCATGCAACTAATGCCAAAATGTTCAGAATTCAATGCCCCATCTTGTGATATGTGACATGACACAATGACGTAATAACCCTTATGAGCAGTTGGGAGTCAAAGGTCAGGGGGTGTCACGACATTGCAAAATGTGCGGTTTTAGTCATAACACGGTCAATTCTTATCCGATTTGCATGAAACCAACACAAAATGTTGACTGTTCTGTTTCCCACACTCTAATACCAATTACAAAATTAAGAGTACAAAGGTCAAGGTCGAGGTCATGAAAAGATCAAAATCGTCATTTTGCCATAGTGCGGTCGATTTTTATCCAATTTGCATGCAACCAATGCCAACATGTTGTGAATTCAATGCCCAGTCTTGTGATATATTATATGACCTTTGTTCGCAGTTTGGGTCAAAGGTCAGGGGGGTCAACGACCTTTATCATAACGCGGTCAATTCTTATACAGTTTGCATGTAAGTAGATTCAAAATGTTTAGAATTCAATTCCCTATCCTGTGATGTGTAATATTTGATTTATGTGACCAGTTGTCAGCAGATTGACTTGACACCGACACCCAAAAAGGTCAGGGAGTTTATACAGAAATTGTACGTGAATCAGTGTCAAACAGCAGGAAATTTAATATTTTTAAGCCATCATAACACATGAGATGGCAGATGTGGTATGGGATTAAATACCCTCACAATCAGCGGTTTCTGGGGGGGGGGGCAAAATGTAGCGTTGGCGAAGGTATGCTCTCTCCTGAGTGCCCGTTCTAGTTTTTTAATTTTTCTTTTTTTTGATTTTGAAGGTGATTTGTTCCGCCTGAGCTAATTTACAGTTTCTATTATGAGAGGGTTGGACACTAAACCAAGATATTCTACTTTTGTATTCTAATTAATTTTCTTAAATTAGTAGAATTTGTTTTTCACTTGGAGGCTGATTTAGGATGTGTAAATAAAGGTGGAAAAAGTCTCATTTAATGCACTTTAATTCCATGCTATAAAGCAACAAAAGGTGAACATTTTGCAAGGGGGTGTAAACTTTCTCTTGGCACTGGATGGCATGACAAAGTGAAGCTTTTCTCCAATTTTATCAACTTTTACAACTGTTAACATTCCAAAAGGTGATCCTACACATCCAGCTAAGTGGAGATTCATTTCCTGTACCCAACAGGTCCTAATTTGCTTGCAGAGGTCAATTTATTTTAAGGGGCCAAGGTTTATGGAAGAGTTGCAACAAAACAACACGTATACCTTTTTTCTTGGCAAAGCCACAAATATATAGATAAAACCTTGCATCAGACTAAAACTAATTAATAAAATACACTCGTGCGGGAGTGACGGTCATCTCTGCGAGAAAATATAAAGCCTCGCTTAAGGTTGGGCAGTTTTTGCAAACTTTGAAGTCACGTGACGCGAAAACGAAAGCGAAATTCGAAAATCCGGCCTGACAAAATTAAGATATTGTCCCATAGATTCATATGCCGCAATCAAATTCAAGATTGCTTGAGAAATGTAGTTGGAGATGGATTTTGAAAATCGTCATTTTCGCATTTTTTGCCAACTTTGAAGTCACGTGACGCGAAAACGAAAATCGAAAATCCGGCCCGACCAAATTTAGATATTGTCCCATAGATTCATATGCCAAATCAAATTCAAGATTACTTGAGAAATGGAGGAGGAGATAGATTTTGAAAAATCGTCATTTTCGCATTTTTTGCCAACTTTGAAGTCACGTGACACGAAAGCGAATATCGAAAATCCGGCCTGAGCAAATTTAGATATTGTCCCCATAGATTCATATGCCACAATCAAATTCAAGATCGCTTGAGAAATGTAGTTGAAGATAGATTTTGAAAAATCGTCATTTTCGCATTTTTTGCCAACTTTGAAGTCACGTGACACGAAAGCGAATATCGAAAATCCGGCCTGAGCAAATTTAGATATTGTCCCCATAGATTCATATGCCACAATCAAATTCAAGATCGCTTGAGAAATGTAGTTGAAGATAGATTTTGAAAAATCGTCATTTTCGCATTTTTTGCCAACTTTGAAGTCACGTGACACGAAAACGAAAGCGAATATCGAAAATCCGGCCCGATCAAAATTTAGATATTGTCCCAGAGATTCATTTTCTTCAATCAAATTCAAGATCGCTTGAGAAATGGCGGAGGAGATAGAATTTGAAAATCGTCATTTTCGCAACTTCAAAGGCCTCAGTGACCTTGACCTTGACCTTCGGTGACCTTGAAAGTCAAACCATCGTGTACGTCTCATCGACCTCTATCAGGATCACTCATGATCAGATCTCCCACTTCAACTTCATTGTGAACGGACGGATGGATCGTCACGTCTCCTCTCAACACCAATATTATTAGGTCATGCTCGAAGAGATGACCTAAATATTGTGTACATGTTGTGAATGCCAGACAATAGAACCTTCAAAAAAGCAGAAATAGCAAAGAAGCTCCAAAGAAATTGGAGAGCTGAAAACACGATCAGTGGATGACGCAAAATTGGTCTAAACTTGCGAAAATATTAAATATCTACTTAAAACAAAATCCAAAACATTTTTATTTTGTCCCACGTTGAAGGAATGGGATTTCCTGCAAGATAAGCTTAGATGTTTTATTGAAGGTACTCTTTTTACCCTGGTAGTGGTTTTTTGTCACTCAGTAGAAGCTTCATTGTTGAGCCCAGTGCTGGGGTCTGGCTGTCCGAATTTGCCGCTGCTGCCGACTGTAGCTGAGGTTGATTCTTTGGAGAAGATCCACGAATATCTTGTACCTGAAAGTACATCTTTCTTTGACAGTTTGGGCTTGTAGCTTCAGCTTGGATATGTTCACACAGACCACCATTTCCGTGATTAGGACCGACATCATCAATTGACCCTGCATTGGAAGCACAGAGATCGGCTGCGTGGTCTTGGGACAACTCTGAGGCTGGCTGTGGGCATATGAGGAAAGGACAGAATGGAGGGGGAGAAAAAAAAAAGGCATGCAAGCAAGCAGAAGAACTGAAAAGAGGGCAAGAGAATGAACCAAGAGATGGCTTTTACTGCTCACTTCAATTAAAATCATGGACCACAACCTCGAAGGGACTTGGCCAAAGCTCAACTACCATGTATTTTTTTTCTTCTAATTTGGGAACAAGTTACTTCGTTTAAAAATAGATTCCAATCTTGCCTCCAAACAAGAAAGTAATTCGATCAAAAAGATCTGGTGACCAGAAGCATTGGGGTGACTGACCTGTGACTCTCGCTGCCTTGCTTGCTCATGCCCATTGAGCGGAGGTGCGAGAGCTGCTCTGCTTTGCTTTTCTGCTTGTCGTGCCAACAGCAAACCAAATCGTGGAAACTTCTCCAACATGGGAAGCTCTCTGCATGCCAACACTAAATCTACATCCTCATCCTGCACACAGCATAAGGTGTATATTCAGACACCCCAGCTTTGCAATCGATGAAAAATTAGAAAATACATAATTTAATGTGCACACACAAATAAAATTAGACATAGTTTGCACATTACAATGAAATAGATCATGGAAGGGAAAGGGTGAGGGCCTAAATGCAGGGAAAAATCTGTACTTGTGGGGGGGATTTTTTTGGATACATCGTCGAGACTCGTGGAAGAGCTAGTACGAGCACAATGAACGGATCAGAACGCACAATAGCACAATGAACAGGACAAAAGGAACAAGTATATCAGGGGGGGGGGGGAAACACCAACAGCAGAGTTGAAGGTCAAGATAGAGGCAGATTTGGACAAACAATGGGTGTGGGAAAGAATGGGAGCAAAAAAGGATGCATGGGGTGGACAAGATGGATACAGAAGGAAACACCCTGGAGGTTATAAATAAAATAAAACCTCGGCTTAATGAATAAATATGGAATCTTCGATCCTGCAATATTTCAAGTTCAAAAACACAGTTCAATGTGCGAGATATCACCAAACCAAATGATCCCACCAATGTAAATTCAAATTACAAGCTTGCTCACACGTATATAAATGGTATTACGCCGGTTGAAATTTTACGTCAAGAGCAGGTTTTCATTTTGAGGACTGAAAAGTTTTTTTTTTTTTTAATGTATTGATGGGTTTTCTTGAATGCAACAGACTCGGCAAAGAAAATATAAAGATGCAAACCTGCTCAATAAGTTCCTCATAACGTGCAAGAAGACGATCGATTCGTTGGCAGAACACCTCCTCATCTTCTCCTGACAGGAAGGAACCCACTGGTTCTCCGAGGCCCTTGGCCCGAGTATCACAACAACCTAGATCGTGGCTTCGCTTCTCAATTGGAGGTCGTTTGTAGAGCCGCCTGTTCCGTGCTTGCCAATCATTAAGTTTGTTGCTGTGAAGTACACAAAAGACCAGCTGAGCTCAAACACAAACTACTGCCTAGTTTCAAATGAGCAACATGAACGTTTTCAGTACAAATGCTTTCACAACCATCACCATTTCATTGATAATGGTCAATAAGAGCTCCTGCGAATTATAACTAAGGCACTCACGCACAAGCACATGGGCGACAGTAACAAAATGGTGAAGGAGTTAAATAAATTGAAGACAAAGAAGATAACGTCACTCACAGGCGGTCTTGTTGGGCATCTGTCAACCTCGCTTGGCCACTTTTTGGGGTGCAGGTGTGCCTGCGGCTTTTCTGGATATTTTCGGTGTGAGTCAGTGACCTTCTGAGGGAAAAGCATTGTTTGATTTGTGGAGTTTGGAGAGATTCAAATCTCATGGAAGAATCCCCAGAGTGTTGAAAAGGCCTTATCATCTGTGTTTGTTTCTTTACAGGTCTGTCATGTTTCTGGCTGTGAACAAACTCCTGTTGAAATTTCACAGGAAGCCTTGACAGTCCTGTCTGTGCTGAACTCCGAACTGCCCCAGCACATTTTGGAGTGTCCACAGATTTATAGACCTTGCTCAAAAGCCGTGAAACTCCAGCTTGCACAGGTACTCTGTTTATGGTGGCAGTACTCTGCTTGGCAAGGTTTGTTGAAAGTGGGGGCCGAGCATTTTTAGGATTGCCAACTGAAGGCCTGCGAGATGGGAGAACTTCTGGACCAGTAGATTTATGGATTACCTTCTGTACTGCTTTCAGAGGAGTGGCAGTACCTGGTTTTTGAGGCTTCTTCACCACCGAACCGTGTACGATATCCTCCTTTTCTCTTCTTTGATGGTGCCGATGCGTGGAAGGTGGACCAAGTACCGAGAGGCAATCAACATTTTCAGCAGCTTTACGTGTCACCTTATTTGCTGAATAATTCTGAGATCAAAATAACAATCAAACAAATTAAACTATTTAACAATGCATCGATGCTTCAATATTCTTGATGTACATTTCGTCTTTTTGCATCATTTTCACACCAATCGAATCACAAGTCAGGCTCCATTACTAAAAGAGCAGCATCCGTCCGTGTGTGTCCATCACGCTTTATTCTCAAGGGTTCCTGCTGTCGTAGAATAATAGAAATGGGAGCCTACCATTGGAAAGGTAATAATCAATTTAGTTGGAACAAAAATTTCAGTTATAAAATGTTGTTTCAGTTTAATCACAAGAATGCCTTTCAGCAGCACTTGGAACTTAATGCTGAGGTTCCAACGGCACCATATTTATTATTCTATGACAGCAGCAAGCCTTTAAAATAAAGTGACGGATGCGGAAGGAGCACACAAAATTATATTTAGTAATATTTCTCAAAACAATAGAAAAATTTATGAAAGTACACAGGGGAACACAAACAACAACCATGATGACAGCAACAACTACATGTTATGAAAGAAGATTTTTTTTTGCATGTTTCACATCGTGTCACACGCTCACTGAGATTCACAGACAGACATGCAATATGTTTGTGAAGTGCAACATGTGGAGTTTGGAGCAACATGAAGCATGTTGCTATTTTGATTAAACCGTCACTTCAGCGAAGGGTGTTATATGCTCGTGCAGTTGAAATGACAATAAGCAAAGATGTATTGCGAGTTTTGTTTTAACTTACCTGACTGCACTTGATGCTCACTTTTGTCTGCACAACACTGCAAGCACAGAAAAAACATGAACCTTCATTTTAACACGGCACTACATACCTGCATTTGCATGTAACACGCCACTCCATTTGGTGAACAAGGCTAAATAATGCAGCATTCCCTCGATGTGGGTGAGATGACAATCACACAGAGCTGTATGCAAGCACAATGGGAACGATGCAACGTCATGCACGGATGGATCTTGAACTGTGTTGCTCGGCCAATTTAGTTTGTCAAACGGCGTTAAGCCGTTCCGATAGAAGAACTGCACGGCATGAAAATAAACTGAGATGTGTGACTAACCAATTAAGACACACAAAGAGATTTATATAAATTCCGGAGGGAAAAAAAAAAATGTTGAATTAACACCAGGCAGGTTGACTCAGTCTGTCAACCTTCCGAGGTTTGCAAAATGAGCAATAGGGGGAACTGCATCAGCGTTGGCCAGCGGTCGGAGTCGTGAATGTACAAGTGATGGGAATACGTCTGAAAGGAGTTCAAATGCCACAAGGGAATGCTAAGTTGCCGAGGTACTTAGCCGAATAACCCTATGGAACCCTGCAGGGCCGAAGGCAGGAATGTTGATCAAGGATCCAAGGAGAAATTGACTTCGGACTCTTCAAACGAGCTTCACCAAACTGCGTAAGGCAATGCGAGATGTGCAATGTGCCACAAAGCCAAAGAAGAGCTCTTTACACATGAAGGCACCAATATCAAGGGAAGAATCGTTACCAGCAAAACTCCACGATGAGGGGTCGTCCTTTTCAGCACACCACCAGGCACAGAAGATCACCGTGGAGTGGAATGTGTCTGATAGACACCAACAAATGGCTGTCGTTCGAGCCCAAAACGCTGAGCAGGCAGATCTTTAGTGACAACCCTCTCGTCGCTCTTCCAGTTGCACGTTGCTCCTTTAAACCCTCAATCAACCAGAGCTCGAGAATATTTACCTATTGTAACATGAAAATGATGCTGCTACAGCTCGCAATAGCACACAAGTTCTCCTCGATCTTTTGTGAGACCATTGAATAATAATTCTCCCAAAGGATTAATAGTAAGTCCCATGTTGGTGATAACTTGAGCAGTCTTCCACAGCTATTAAAAATCGCCCACGAGGGACAAATGAACGTCACAGCCTTCCATTCCGATCGGAGAAACCATGCCTTTTCCTTTTCCATTTTGCAATTTCCTCCATCTTCTTATAAACTCAACATCTCTGTATTCTCATTCCAAACATCATCATTCAAATCAGAAATTAATATTACACCATTAATATAACAAAATAAAATGTTAATGAATATAAATGCCATTCAAACGTCATAACCAGGATAGACAAATCTGCCGGCGAGCAAAGGTGGATACGCAACACCGCCGAGCACACACGGTCTCCTGCCTGACAGACATCTAATCACAGTAACGCTTGCAAGCTTTTGTACTCAGATAACTTCTTGAAAAACAACTCATAATAAAAACTACCATGGGACTAATTCCCATAACTGTGGTCATAATGCGTTATTGCGTTAACATTACACCCATCGGGATGAAATGGGTTAATAAACGAATCACCATATCGGAATAGCACCTCAATTCCCAACAATCGCCGCATGCCTTTCTGATGACAAACATACGGAAACCTCCCTACAGGTCATTACAAAAATACGGAATGAGTTTCACCCATGCACGACAACAAATCATCTCCATCAGGCGAGCCTGTCCACTTGCCACCCATTACTTGGTTCATCGTGGCAACGGTAGCTTCCTTGGGATTTGGGATCTGCCCTTTCCTTCGCCTCAGAGTGCACAGGTCTGTCAAATATTTCCCCTGGGCTGAAGGACACTTCCGGGCAACATGTCCCCACCCCTGTGGCAGTTGTAACAAACTACTGAGTTACCACCACCACCTCCATATGGATTTTGTCTGTCTGGACCCCTACGTTGGTCGATAGACTTCATTGCCTGCAGAAGTTCACCCATGTGCTGCTGCTGCTGCTGTAGTTGCAGCACCATTAGCAACACACTCGGTTGAGTGTCGCTCTGTATTTTGAGAGCCTGGACATTAGCACCACTTCATGAACACCACCTCTAGATTTCTGGGTTGAGCAGAAGACATCCTCCTCAACCCATCCAATTGCTTCTTCTCTGAGGTCAAGGAAATCTTTCCTAGGCTGGTCTCTCATACTTTTCTTCAACTATTTTTGCAAAAGGGGGTCTCTGACATTCTCTGTAAATTGATGACAGCATTTTATTTAAATTCTGAACACAATCAGGACATTTCACGTACATTCGGTCGATTAATTTCATTAATGCATACGAATACTCCTTCAGTCTCCTGATTGCCTTGCTGGCGTTCAAAAAAAGATCTCTGCAAATAGTTCAGGGAAACAGAACTGCTGCCATCCCCAAACACAGTCTGCAGCACCTCAAAGGTGACATCAGATTTGCTGCGAATGTCCACATCTCTGTACTTTATCTCCTCCCTTGCATTCCCTTCTACATTTGAAAAGATAAGGTTGCCTGTTGAAGTTTTGTCATGGGACGGCATCTCAATCATGACCCAACATCTTCGATCTAATCCGTTGCCTCCGGGTCTCGAATCGACAAAGGGTTGCCACACAGTTTCTTCACCTTCCATTCACCCGGGATATAAACAACTCTGTCCTTCACGTTAATGACGACCCTATTTCTGATGGTGGTTGCAGAGTTACATCCTCCAGTTGTTGTCCGAGCCACTGTACTTCATCTTGCAATTGTTTCACCTCGGGGGTTGGCCGATCACCATCTTCAACGACAGCGACATCTAGTGCTGCCTTTGTATTTCCCTGGCCCTGCTCCCTGTGCCAATTGTGACCAATGCAACCCATAATCAGAGAAACCACAACGGTGATGGAGAACACAGTTTACCTCATTATGAAGAAACAAGTCCAAAGATCAGGTTCGCAATGAAAATGGCATACAAGAAGGCAGTGGTATGGTTGCCTTTTGGAAATGAGAGCCTGCACAATGACAACCCACACTGTGCGTCTTCACACAACAGTGGCAGTAAAGATGGTGCCTGGCACGACTCCTTGCCCAAATCACATGGCCCCCACAATGTTACAGCGTGTTATTATTTACATATCACAGGGGATACAACTTGTAAATTAATAAGGAAGAATGAACAAGACTTAAGACACAAAACAATATCTGCTTTGTGTTTCATCTCCGACTATGTCACCAGAGCTATGTCTCAGTCTTTCTCGAAGAAAGAGGGTGGGGAAGAGGGTGGGGGGGGGGAAGAGAAAAAGGTAGGTCATGGATGGCACTCAATCAACAAAATACATAAATTAAATGTATGGCATTCACTAAGCAAGAAAAATATTTTAAATTTAACTGTGGCCAAATTCCTGCCATAACCTACAGGAGGCATCGCATCAGTGCCATGGCCATGGCCAAGCTGTTAGCCATGGCCCACGCCCACGCTACCAGCAAAATTATGCCACTCGCAGCCGTGTGCTGCATGCAAACTAATAAGAACAGACTGGTCTAAATCCTGGATGTGAAAAGACATATTAAACACAGTACTTAATACAGGTGTGGAAGAAAAATAATTATATTCATGAACGCTCAATAATAATTGTTGCTGGTGCTTTATAAATTTAATTTTAATGCTCTAGTCAAATTGGCTGTCAGTTATGTTTCCCTTTACCCAAGAGTCTTTTGACCTAAATATTGATAAGAAGGAATGTCTTACTATGAAACAGGGTGACCTGGTTGATAACACTACAACTTTTGCCATGATTATGTCATTTTCTCTTTCACCCAGAGGACACGTATTGCAGTTTGAGTTATTTTGCCTAATGCTTATCAACTAGCCCTGCAGTTGAGTTGCCAAATGTCTCCTCTCCCATTTTTTGGAATGTCAAGTTGTGTACAAGAAGAATTGCATCAGGCTTATGTTTCAGTGAAGTCCATTCAAATGTTTCAGTCAAGCATTCAATGTTCTTCCTCCTTATATACGAAATTAAAGATTATCCTTTGGTATGCTGATCCAACTTGTGGAAATTGAATTATTTTCCACGACACAGGCAAACAAACGAACACCCCCTCGAAGGACACACACACGCATGCACACACACCGATGGTGTGCCACACTCGTGTACAACAAAAACGGTTAATTGACACTTCCGATCTAAACCCAATCAGGGCTGTGGCTATCAAGCAGCATGGACCAACAGTGCGCTTCCTTTCTCACTATCACTCAGTCAGCCATGCTGGAAGGATTCCCCTCATCTGATGAATGTCAGAGGGCTTGGGATTCTTCCTTTGTCCCTCCCTTCCTCCCCTCACTTGGTGTGCGAAAGGGGAAGACATACCGCAGCGCACACTATGATCCGCATGCTGTTCGGTGTGATGTGCAGGATGCCCAGTCAGTATGCCTCCGTCTCACATGGCTCCCGCCCAGTCAGATTCGAGGAATACGGATTGAGACAACCTTACCCGTTCTCCATTTGCCAGCTGCCCATCGACCCAGCTGGACCATACCGGACAACTTTACCCCAACACATCCTTTGTACAGGTGGTAAAAGTCCTCATAACTACGCAAATGCACACATGGTGGTAAGGCCTTGAACTATTGGCTCCTCACTTCCCACCCTTCCCCACCACCTACTTTCCCCTCCCGCAAAATATATAACAATGTTTACATTGCTGTGTGGGTCTGAAATTTACAGTGCCTTCAGAAAGTATTCACACTCCTCAACTTTTGTCACATTTTGTTGTGGTACAGCCTGAATTTAAAATTGATTAAACTAATTTTTTTGTCACTGGTCTATACAAATCTTGTCACCCCATCTTAACAAAGTGAAAACATGTTTATCAAAACTTTCACAAATTCATGAAAAATGAAAAGCTGAAATGTCTTGCATCAATAAGTATTCACCCCTTTGCTCTGACACTCCAAATTGAGTTCAGGTTCATCCAACTTCCTTTGATCATCCTTGAGATGTCTCTACAACTTGATTGGAGTCTACCTGTGGCCAATTCAATTGATTGGACACGATTTAGAAAGAAACACACCTTTCTACACAAGGTCCCACAGTTGCCAGTACATGTCAGAGCACAAACTCCACCATGAAGTCCAAGGAACTGTCCGTATAGCTCCAAGATAGAATTGTGAAGAGGCATTGATCTGGGGAAGAATGTAAAACAATTCCTAGAGTTTTGAAAGTTCCCAAGAGCACAGTGAGCTCCATCATTAGGAAATGGAAAGAATATGGAACTACCCAGACTCTTCCTAGAGCTGGCCGTCCGACCAAGCTGAGCAACTGGGCAAGAAGGACCTTGGTCAGGGAGGTTACGAAGAGCCCAATGAACACTTTGACAGAACTACAGAGTTCCTTAGCTGAGATGGGAGAAACTGCCGGAAGGACAACAGTCTGCAGTGCTTCACAAATCTAGGCTTTGTGGGAGAGTGGCCAGACAGAAGCCACTCCTGAGAAAAAAGGCACATGACAGCACACCTGGAGTTTGCAAAAAGGCACCTGAAAGACTGAGAGCATGAGACAAAAGATTCTGTGGTCTAATGAGATGAAAATTGAACTCTTTGGCCTGAATGCAAAGTGCTATAGCTGGTGGAAACTGAGCACAGCTCATCACCCAACACCATCCTTCCATCATGGTGGTGGCAGCATCATGCTCTGGGGATGCTTTTCAGTGGCAGAGACTGGGAGACTTGTAAGGATAGAGGGAACAATGAATGGAGCCAAGTACAGGCAAATCCTTGAGGAGAACCTGCTTCAGAGTGCAAAAGACCTGAGACTGCGGTGAAGATTTATGTTCCAACAGGACAAAGACCCCAAGTATACAGCCAAAGCAACACTGGAATGGCTTCAGAACAAGAATGTGAAAGTCCTTGCCAAAGCCTGTGATCACCCAGCAAAAGCCTGTGATGAAAGTCCTTGAGTGGCCCAGCCAAAGCCCAGACTTTAATCCCATTGATAATCTGTGGAAAGACTGGAAAATTGCTGTTCACCAACACTTCCCATCCAACTTAACAGAGCTTGAGCAAATCTGAAAGGAAGAATGGGAGATAATCCCCAAATCCAGATGTGCAAAGCTGATTCAGACGTACTCAAGAAGACTCGAAGCTGTATTCACTGCCAAAGGTGCTTCAACAAAGTATTGACTCAGGGGGTTGATTACTTACTGATGCAAAACATTTCAGCTTTTCATTTTTAATTAATTTGTAAAAATTTGAAAGAACATGTTTTCACTTTGCTATTATGGGGTATTTTGTGTAGGAGGAGGAGGAGGAGGAGATTGGGACCATACTCTATGCAGAGTGTTGGTGCTGCTAAAGCAGTCTCCTTGGCTATTGGGCACAATCCTGGACGGGTCGCCACTCCGACACAGTATACCAGCATGCTGGCACTCATTTTGCCGACCTCAGAAGGATGACAGATCGAGTTAACCCCACCTGCTATTAATTCAACAGCTGAGCAGGATTTGAACTCAGGACCTGAGGATCCAAAGCCCACCACTCAAACCATTAAGCCAACACCAGGCATATTTTGTGTAGATCGGTGCCAATTTTTTATTTTATTTAATCCATTTTAAATTCAGGTTGTAACACAACAAAAGGTGACAAATGTTGAGGGGTGTGAATATTTTCTGAAGGCACTGAATGTAAAAATGTACTAAATTACACTGTAACCGACTGAAAAATACAAAATGTATTTAACATAATATTCATCACAAAAAATGTATTTCTATTAAAATGTTTCAAAATTAACTTTAAGTGTTCGACTACATTAATGTGTGTAACTTTTTGGACGAGTCTGATCACACGTCTCACCTGCATAACTGTGCACGTGGAAGCGTTGAGGACAATGTGACGACTTGACCTTTCCTTGCAATATATTCTTGCAGCTTCTTCTTTCTTTCATCTGAAGGGTGGCATTCATATTGAGGCTATGATGTCATGCATATTGAGATATCGAATTCAGGAAAAAAACAGGTTGGCATCCATGGGGAAGAGGAAATTCCTCCTCAATTGCCCAGCTGAGTGTGGAGAGAAAACTGGTCATAAGGATGATGCCACTGGTACCCAGAGTGCTCTGAGAAGTGACATCACTTCCCCTTCCCACTTCAATGTCAGCGGCTGTGTGGACGTATCTCATGTATCTGTCTGCATTGTGTGTGATTTGTGTCGCAGCTCCTCCACAAGCCTTAAAGCAGTTAAAAACTAGAGGGGGAGCACTCGGGAGAGTGCAAAACCTCCGCCGCCAATACTGCTGCGTCACTCAAGTGAACCTTATATCTTATTCATTAAATATGATGTAAACAGTGTGGAGAGTTATAGTTCTTTTCTCCAACATTTTTTTTGGGGGGAGGGGGGGTTGGAAATCACTTAAAACATGTAAAAATGCAAAAAAAAAATAAAATAAAAAATCGAAATTTTGTTGAAAAAAAAAGTTGCAAAAATTTTTTCTCTAACAATTTTTTTAGGGGGGGGTAACAATTTTTTTGGGGTGGGGTTGGAAATCACTTAAAATATGTAAAAATGCAAAAAAAAAACATTTTTTGTCTCAAACAATTTTTTTTGGGGGGGGGGTTGGAAATCACTTAAAATATGTAGAAATGCAAAAAAAAAAAATTCTCTTTTTTTGGGGGGGGGGGAGGTAAAACAAAATTGGGGGGGGTTGGAAATCATTGAAAACATGTAGAAATGCAAAAAAAATCTTTTTTTTTCCTCTAACAAATTTTTTTTGGGGGGGGGACAAAGTCCAAAATTTAATGGCATGATCTTTGGACCATACCTAACCCCCCCACCAAGTTTCGTCGAAATCCGTCGAGGAGTTTTTCCGTAATACTGTTTACAAACAAACAAACAAACAAACAGAAAGGGGTGAAAACAGTAACCTCCATCCATCTTCGAAGATGGCGGAGGTTAAAAAAAATAGGACCATTGGATATGTAGCTTATCGGAGCCCTGGGCTGATGTTGGAACCCAAATTTGGTAACATTCTGTCTGGTTGGTCTCGAGAGGAAGGTTTTTGAAGGAACTTACACGATTTTCCCCAACATTTACTAAGTCCGCCAATTTGACACACTTCCAATCATGTTATCGGCATGACCTCCACAATTAAATATCACAACCCTGTCCTAATGTTGTAACGAAAATTTGGTAACATTCTGACTGGTGGATCTGAAGAAGAAGCTTTTTGAAGGAATAAATGTGATTTTCCCAAAAGTTGACCAAGTCAGCCATATTGACTCAATTCTGGTCATGTTTATTGGCACGACAGGCAATTTAACATCCCAACCATGACCTAATGTAATTCAAATTTGGTAGCATTCTGACTGGTGGGTCTGGAGTGGAAGATTTTAGAAGGAATTTGTGGGACCGCCATGTTGACACACTTCCAGTCAAGTGATCAGCATGACTTCCGCATTTTAACATCCCTACCCTGGCCTAATATTGCAACCCAAATTTGGTAGCATGCTGACTGGTGAGTCTGGAGAAGAATATTTTTAAAGAAATTTACTGAGTCAGCCATTTTGACCTGTTTAAAGGTCCCCTGACATGAAAAATAAACTTGTTATCATCTTGCCAAAACGAAGTTTTTGCAAGATATTTAAGTCAGCTTGTGTTTTTTTTTTGTCTGTAATCACGTATAAAAAATTCTGCGGAGCACAGTTATCATTGGAAATTTTTGTAACTTCGCACATCAGAGGCCTATAGAGGTCCCTTTCAACGCATAAAATTTTGAAGGTCAAGGTCAAAGGTCAAGGTCACTGTCGCAAATCAGGGGAGTCGACGAAACCCTTATTTTTTGAGTAATTTTGATCGGATCGTCTTCAAACTTCATGGGAATATAGTTCATGGTCTGGCGCTCAGCTGATTAATTTTTGGTGGCGATTGGCCTTGACCTTCATGGTTAACGCCGAAGGGCAAACATATTTGACCCCAAGGTCAAATTTTCAAGTTTTAGGAACCATATCGTGTAGTACCTCAAATTGAACACCTCGAAGAGTGCTTTCTAGATTTGTCAAGCTTGAGACATTATGACGTCATTTGGTGACGTTATGAGGCAAACATATTTTTCATGGTTACTCTGTAATTCTCATCGGAATCTCTCGAAGGCAGATATTCCTCAAGGAGTCGCTCCTGGTGGATAGCAGCTCTGTTCACCTCAGTGTGACCTTAAAGAAGTCACACGTGGTCACCTTTTGGCAAGATACGGGTCACCCTGTGGGTGACATTGGTTTATTTATATATTAACTTGACCTTCCTAGTGAAGAAATCACCCATGTTTTGTTTTTTTTTTAATAAAAAAATGGGATAATTAGAGCAATATTTCGATCATTTCTGGAGCCTTTCATGTGCTATGCCATGCCCCTAAAAAAATGGACTTCAGCAAATCGCAGCGTGACGTCACATACAGTAACTCGCACAGAGTGGATTGACTCGAGAGTCGAGATGTCGCGCGCCTTATAAAGTACGTACAAATGCATTTTGCACATGTTAGTGCAATCTCTGTGATCGTCTTAATTCCAGTGATTGTTTCGCGAAAGTTTTTAAGAGTTTTAGCCGTACTTTCGAAAATGCCTGCAAGATGTTTCGTAGCAGGATGCAGCAATAAAAGCAAAGACGGTGTAAGCCTTCATGTATTCCCAAAAGATGATAATCGTCGGAGAATATGGACATCTAAAGTGAAACTGACAAGGGGAAACTGGAAAGGCCCCAGCGACACGAGCGTCATTTGCAGCGCCCACTTCGAAGACAGTGACTTTGAGCACGGGCTCTATTAATCCCTCTATTCATCCCAACCCCTCATTCCTCACACACAGAGACAAGAAATTCTGCTTCTGAGCCGTGTATGCACAACAATCACGAGGCAATTATTTATCCCTTTACTACCTTGTTGTAGTCGTATACAAATCCAATACATGTATGCACAATAAAGGGCTATACCATGTACACAAAATATAAAATTTGACTGTTTAACCTTTCCATTAAAAAAGAAAATTACAGGGACATACAAGTAAAATACTAACCATTAATATTGCATCATTTCAAGGCGCAAGGAGATAATTTTAAAATCAAACAATGTGAAAAACCTGCACCCACATTTTGCAGCTTATTGAATTGTTCGTTGAAACCAGCCTGCTGGGATAGGTACGATTCCACATACGTGCAAGCCAGGTATGGCTGCACTTGATATACATGGGTTTATTCTAAAGTGAAGGTACTGTTTCCATTGGAATACTATTCATTAACATTTAGCCAAAATGCTGTAATAAAAGAAAAGGGGAAAAATGTTTTTGTCCGCCGCAACCTGAATTAAAAAAAAAAAAAAAATAATAATAATAATAATAATAATAATAATAATAATAATAATAATATCCGCCGCGAAAAGGGGAAAAGACAAATTTATCTGTCCTATTACACGGTCTCATATCCTCGGGACTCTTACGCATTGACTTATACATTGTGTGCATGCTAATACAAGTTACTTGGCAACTCCAAAGTCAACTAGTCCGATAAATCCGTCGTCCATCTGACTTGTCCGATAAATCTGACGTGCTGTAGCTTTATTTTATTACTCTCTTTTCTTCATTGTTTTCTATTGGTGCTACATGACGACAGTAGGAATAAAATAAATAAAAATGCAACAGAACGTCAGATTTATCAGACGACTCCAGACAATTGTGTCATAAGGTGTGTTCTGCACACAAGTTTTCATCGTATCCGGACAGCGAGATTGCTTCGTTTTATGCGTGGAGAGACACGGCCGATGACATGCGCCAGCCTTGTTTGTGATCAATTCACCGCGAAGCAACATGTCCGCTGCGCTGCGCTGTTCACGTCACCTCACTAAAATATTTCTGATATCGAGCAGTATGCAAGTCGAATTTACATTATTGAATTACGAATAGGATTTAGTCTAACCAGTTGTTATTTCCGAGTCTTCCTTCGATGTCCTCCCTATCGTCATGAACTCCGGGAATTTCATCGCCATTTTTCTCTGCTTGTTCTACTTCGTGCTCGAACTGGTAAGGCCGTATTTCATTTCCAGCTACCTGAGTTTCACCTCCCGCGACTATGTTATCCCACAATTCTCCATGTGATTCAGACCAAAATCCTTCATTTCTCTCACACTCACTGACGCTACCAAACAAGTGAAAGTCCATGCCATCCATTATTCAAAAGCAAATGTTCGATATTTTTAAAGCAGAAACGAACGAAGCGATTGAGTCGACCAATCAAATGTGGAAACACACAGCAAGCCAATACAATCACGTAGACCACCAACCCGAGTAATTAACGTGCAGCCTTTGACATACTGTACGTGACGTCATGTGGGTTACGCCCCTTTCAGGAGAATTTTTAGGGGCGTTCCCGAAGACGTTTGTTTTTTTAATTTTACATTTTACAGAATGAGTATTGTGAAAAAATTGTGAGATCTGAAATCACGATGAAAAACTCCTCTGGGACATCTTATATATTATTTCCGAGTTTGTGGTTTCGTGTCGCGCTATCTTCGACTTTGTTCTGCGCTCGAGTAATGTGATATTCGGCTTACATTATCTCAAAGACCATATGAGGTGCATGGTACAAAAAAAGTAAATAAAATGGTTCTGAAACAGTGAAATCGTATTCCACTTACTGCATTAAAGTAAAATTACTACTGATACTCTGCATCAGTTCCTTTCTCAAACACACCCACCCCAACATGTCGCGCAGAGCGCGGGTTATGTGAGTATATAAATTAAATTTAAGTACTTTTGCATGTCAGAGGACCTTTAAAGTCATGCGACCGGAACAAGCTTTGCAATCCCTGTTACCAGTCGTGAGAGGAGTGTTGCTGCCAAATTTCAGCCAGATCAGCCCAGCGGTTTGGCTGGAGAAGTCGGAATAGGAGACAGACAGACGGATGGAGCGCAATGACAAGAGCTTGTCTTGAATTTAAATTCTAGACAAGTTAAAAATAGGGGCAATACCCCTGGGCGCTCACTTGGTAGTGTCGAGATAAGAAAATCAGGGAACCATTGGTAGGCGTGGATAACCCACAAAATATTTAACGGCGAAGAAAGGTAATACCTATGGATGTTTTTTTAATGCCGTGAACAAACTTTGGTACATCACTGGTGATGAAGCTTGTGGTGAAGTTTCATCGAAATCATATGTGTAGTTTCTGGGAAGAAAGTAAATACCTATTTTGGGGGAAACCCCCCATAAACCCCCACAGACCCGGATATTTTTAATGTTGTGAACAAACTTTAGTACGTCACGGATGATGAAGGTTGTGGTCAAGTTTCATTGGAATTGTGTGTGTAGTTTCGGAGAAGAAAGGAAATACCTATTTTGGGGGCAACCCCCTGCGACCCAGATTTTTTAATGGTATGAACAAACTTTGATACAACATGGGTGTTGAAGTTTGTGGTCAAGTTTAATCGAAATCGTGTTTGTGGTTTCGAAGAAAGTAAATAAATATTTTGAGGGGTCAACCCCCGGAAACCCCCTGAGACCCCGACTTTTTTTTCAATGTGGTAACCAAACTTTCGTACATCACTGAATCTAGATCCAGACCCAGCTGAATCCAGTCCCCGCATCAAAAAATAGAGGTCTGTGGGGTTATCGGGGTCTGCGGGTGGGGCGAGGGATTTGCCCCCCAAATATTTATTTGCTTTCTTCTCCAAAACTAACACAATTTCAATTAAACTTGACCATAAACTTCAACACCCATGTTGTATCAAAGTTTGTTCACACTATTAAAAAATAATCGTAAAAAAAATCAAAAAAATTGGGGTCTATGGGGTTGTATGGGGTGGGTCGCCCTCCAAAATCGGTATTTGCTTTCTTCTCAGAAACTACACACACAATTTCAATGAAACTTCACCACAACCTACCTCACCTGTGATGTAACAAAGTTGTTTTCACACTATTTTCAAAAATAAATAAATAACTATATATTGGGGTCGAAGGGGATTTCACGGGGGTGGGGGGGTTGCCCCCCAAAAGAGGTATTTGCTACAACAATGGTTCATTGGTACATTTTGCTGCTTCCATGCCACGTTGATCTCCTCCTCAGTTGCATTATTCTACCAGGTGAGCGCCCAGGGGTATTTGCCCCCCATTTTAAAAACTCTTTGGTATGAGCAACTCGGCAAGGGTTGCCATTGCCTGCTGACCTGCCAGATTCAGAGCGGATACTCTCACCACTGCGCCACCGACTAATAACTGTGACTTCTCCACATCGGTTGCGGACGTTAAAGATCCCACGCAGTATCTCTCAAAAAGAGTAGGCCACGGTGTACAAGTAACCTCGACATGTAAATTCCCATCTGGGATTTGCTGTCAGATGAAGGTACACGGTGGTGGTGGTCGTATGGCAGCTTCGCTGCCGGGGTAGCTATCATTTCTTGAAGCGCGACTGTGTCGCTGATGCAGTGCTCCTCTACCAGTACACACACTGGAACTGGTACTCACTTCGCCGACCTTGGAAGGATGACAGGCTGAGTCAACCCCCTGGTGTATTAATTCAGCGGACGACGGGGCTTGAACTCAGGACCCGAGGATCCCAACCCACCACCCGAACCACTTCAGGACCCCAGGATCCCAAGCCACCACCCTAACCACTTCAGGACCCCAGGATCCCAAGCCGCCACCCCAACCACTTCAGAACCCTAGGATCCGGAGCCACCACCCTAACCACTTCAGGACCCTAGGATCCCGAGCCCCCACCCTAGCCACTTCAGGACCCTAGGATCCCGAGCCCCCACCCTAACAACTTCAGGACCCTAGGATCCCGAACCACCACCCTAACCACTTCAGGACCCCACGATCCCAAGCCACCACCCTAACCACTTCAGGACCCTAGGATCCCAAGCCGCCACCCTAACCACTTCAGGACCCTAGGATCCCAAGCTGCCACCCTAACCACTTCAGGACCCTAGGATCCCGAGTCGCCACCCTAACCACTTCAGGACCCCACGATCCCAAGCCACCACCCTAACCACTTCAGGACCCTAGGATCCCAAGCTGCCACCCTAACCACTTCAGGACCCTAGGATCCCGAGTCGCCACCCTAACCACTTCAGGACTCTAGGATCCCGAGCCACCACCCTAACCACTTCAGGACCCCAGGATCCCAAGCCACCACCCTAACCACTTCAGGACCTTAGAATCCCAAGCCGCCACCCTAACCACTTCAGGACCCGAGGATCCCAATCCGCCACCCTAACCACTTCAGGACCCTAGGATCCCAAGCCGCCACCCTAACCACTTCAGGACCCTAGGATCCCAAGCTGCCACCCTAACCACTTCAGGACCCTAGGATCCCAAGCCGCCACCCTAACCACTTCAGGACCCTAGGATCCCGAGCCGCCACCCTAACCACTTCAGGACCCTAGGATCCTAAGATTCCACCCTAACCACTTCAGGACCCTAGGATCCCAAACCGCCACCCCAACCACTTCAGGACCCCAGGATTCCAAGCCACCACCCTAACCACTTCAGGACCCTAGGATCCCAAGCCACCACCCTAACCACTTCAGGACCCCAGGATCCCAAGCCGCCACCCTAACCACTGAGTCAACACCAGGCTCACAAGGTGCACTGTGTGGATGCGGCACAAGCATGAAGGACCAAACGGCCTTCTCCAAGCCTCGCCGGCATTACAACTTTATCAAACTATTCCAGGTAACCGTCGTGTCCCGCCATGCTCTTTCAGAAGAGGCAGAGAAATTGTACAACAAATCACAGGAGAATTTGTTCTTCAGGCAGAATCATAATTTAATGCAATGAACTCTCACAAAACGTCGTTGAGGCTCCAAGTCACTTCCTTCAGAAATAGTCCAGACCCGTCTGCACTGCGAGAACCAGAGACGTCAGAGGGAGGACAAGGTGCGAAGTGAGGGGAAAAAAAAAACCACAAACTCACCAATAACTGCTGATTTATTCACCCACTTTACGGGTCTCCGAGCGTCCGCCATTGCACACCCCGTTCAACAGTCTCGGAAGCTCTCATTCAAAAGAGATGACAAACGATCGAGTGCCTTCCTTTGCTGCCGTTGCCGCTCCCCGAGCTGATTGGTTCATTCAAATTAAGCGTCACACTCTTCTTCTTCCTCTTCCTCAAGGAACCAGAGGGCGTGACCAAAATCCATTCGCTGACGTCGTCCGGTGCCGCACATGGGGGACCTTGCTATGGCAGGGAAGCTGAGGCGTCTCCACGCAGCTGTAAAAACGATCACCCTGGTGGTTTGCATGTCGGGTGGTACATCTCTTTGTGTGCTGGAGGACCCGTCTGCCAGCACTGGTCGGAGGTGGACGTTAAAGATCCCACGTTGTTTTTCATTAAGAGTAGGCAAGCTATCGCCGGCACCTTGAAAAAAAAACGACAAATTCCTTCCATGACTGACAGCTCGGAAGGCAAAGCACACAACATAACCCTTGCTTTGAACACTTCAGCAGCACCAGGATATATATATATATATATATATATATATATATATATATATATATATATATTCCATCCATCCATGGTGACCATACTCTGTGAAGAGGGTCGGTGCTGCCGAAGCAGTCTCCTGGTCTCGTGGGCACAATCCTGGACGGGTTGCAACTTGACATGCTCAATGATCCCAGCAAGCCGGTACTCATTTTGCCGACCTCCCAAGGATGATGGGCTGAGTCAACCCCACCTGATATGAACTCATCACCCAAGGATCCCAAGTCCCACCACGGGAACCATGAAGCCAACACCAGGCATATATTTAGTGTAGTGGTGCATTTGATTGATTGGAACCTTAACATTTGTGACCATATACTTATTACGTATGCAACTATGGCAGATTTTTTTAAATTTGCCTTTGCAGCAGAAAATCTAATTTTAACAAGTCTGAAAACGATGATGGTTCACGAGCGGTATTTGACGATGTAGATTGTTTGAGAAGTCAAGGATGAGACAATGTGATTTTTTTTTCACCAAGTTATAATTTTTTTTTTTTCACCAGTTTTTCACCAAGTTATAATTAATTATAGTGGCCTTCAATCAACAGCTGCAAAAATGTCCAAAACCCGGTTTCATTCAACAACTTTCAAAATTTGACCTTTGCATAACCTTTAAAGGTCACAAAACAATCTTGTGGACATTAAAATAAGGAAACAGGATACGTGCTATAGCTTATTGAAGTTAGTTCGTCAAAGAAGGTCGAAAACCCGGTTCGATTCCCACAAATTTGAAAATTTGACCTTTGTGGCCTTTAAAGGTCAAAGGTCAAGGATTATGATCTTTGGTGTAAAACTTCCTCTGGAACATTCCAGGAACAATATAACGTCATATAGGCTATATGGCATTTCGCACTCCTCGGATTATCCATACTTTGATGAAATCAGCGTAAAAACAAACTTGAAGGGGGCGCCACGGGCAAGGTGTTCAAGATAGAGAAAAATGGTTTCAAGACTTTAGGTGGGGAATGACCTCAAGATTATGCATAAAACATATTGTCATCCTAGCTCTCAAAGTTTGTGCGGTTATCTGATTTTAATGTCAAAATTCGCAATTTTCTATGTTTTGACCTTGTGACCTTGACCTTGGGACGCAAATGAAAAATCGGACAATAACAAGTTTTAGATAATTAATTTTGCTATTCAAGCACCGAAGAACCCATTCCATTCAGTTAATTCCCTTGGAGAAGATAGATTTTTAATCCGACTACCCCCTAAAAATGGCTATTTTTTGGGCGTGGCTCCGCCCACAATATGGGTAACACGTCCTCATCCAGGAAAACATAACTAGACATTGATATCAAACACCGAACCAAGTTTCATCAAGATCGGATCAAAGTCCACGGAGCTATGCTCTGGACAGACAGACAGACACACAGACATAACGAATACAAGCCGGTAGGCGACATGGCTGCTCGTTCTCGATGGAAAGCTGGCCGACATGACTAGCCGATATTCATGTACATGCTATCAATCAATTTAGCACAATAAATATGATTATCAGAGCCCTCTTAGTTTGTGCCCAGAAACCCGCCTTGTGAAATTTCAGGCATGTTTCCAAAGAGACTAACAAATGGCAGCCCTGGTAATTCCATTTATCTATTCGCTAAAGATTTTATTTTTTTATATGATGCTGTAAGACATTCTCCTTGGGCACAAAAAAACAGGTCCCTCGGAGGTATTGATTTTTTGTACAGTCCACAATAAGTGTACAATGTACGATAAAGTATTTTAGCTGTTACTAAGCAACGGAGGTGTGCATAGCAACCATTCATTTTTGTGTACATGCGAGCCACATTGTATACATCTTACCCAAGTTTCATCAAAATCAGACTCTTTCTCTTAGAGATATTCGCAATTAACCATTTCTGAAATGTTTGACATGTACTCACCCAAAACCTATCTCCTCCTACAAATATTTTTTGTTAGGGCTGCAAATTGGCATGAAGGGAGTGAGATAGATTGCGCACAGAACACTAAGCTTCGATTTTTCGATTTTTTTATTTATTTTTTTTCGATTTTTTGACCACTTTAAAGGGCCGTTGCTATGCCGTTGCTTGGGCCCGGGGTCCCATATTCGAAAGCACACGATTCCCAGAAATATTGGTCCTACCTACAAAATTTCATTGGAATCAGTTGAGTGGTTTAGCCCCTAGGCTTGACCAAAGTTTCACGGACAGACAGACAGATGGAAATGTCGAGAATAAGGGTGCTCTAAGAGCAGCCAATAGTGGTCACTGGTTGGCGCTCGTGAACCAATAATCCGCACAACACAATATAGTGACAGCACACCTCCCACCTGCATCTCTCACTCACCTACATCGACACCTCATTGGGATCCACGTGGGCAAGCCTGCTCATGTACGGGTGAAAAAGGGATCGCCAACACTCCAGAACTTCCTCTTTCAGTCCCCATTTTCTATCTACTTTCCCCAGATGTACGAGGTGCCTATGTCTTGCACGTAATAAGATTGACTGTATAATATTGTTATGAATTTCAGAATCCGATTTGACGAATGCATACAAACATCGAGGTCCTCAGACAGTTATTTCTCTCAATGCATGTCCAGGATAGACCCATCCCCATGTCTGGTGGGATTCTAACTTTGATGTGTTGAGAAGGGTAAAGAATAGATTCCCTCCCTTATGGAAAGCTCCTTTTTCTCTTTACGACAGACACATTCATGCACGTAAGATAGCCGTTCGCCCAACGGAGGCTCGTCTACCCCCTTTCCATCCAAGTTTGACACCCCGTTCAGCAGCTCTATTGACGCTAACTGGCTCTTTTTCATATCGGGCTGAACATTGAGGTGATAATTGTTGTTGACGTTTTATGAGCGCTTCACGTTTTCGCTCGGTAATTCTGGCAAATGGCTGCTTTCTGCTATTCGTCAAGCACCACAAACATGGCATCGTAAGCCAGGAATGGTCGCGAGATTGGCGGGTTGTCACGTGCAACGATGCGCAAATGGGCGGGGTGGATTTGGCTGACGCCTATAAAAAGGACGAGAGGACCATTTTTTTCCAGTCAGTTGACGATAGCTGGTTGCGGTTCTGACAGCTTTGAGAGTCAGCTGGCGACAGCTGGTTGTGGTTCTGACAGCTTTGAGAGTCAGTTTGTGAAAGCTGATTGTGGTTCTGACAGCTTTGAAAGTCAGTTGGCGATAGCTGGCTGCGGTTGACTGCTTTGAGAGTCAGTTGATGATAGCTGGTTGTGGTTCTGACAGCTTTGAGTCAGTTGGCGATAGCTGGTTGAGGTTCTGACAGCTTTGAGAGTCAGTTTGTGATAGCTGATTGTGGTTCTGACAGCTTTGAAAGTCAGTTGACGATAGCTGGCTGCGGTTGACAGCTTTGAGAGTCAGTTGACGATAGCTGGTTGAGGTTCTGACAGCTTTGAGAGTCAGTTTGTGATAGCAGATTGTGGTTCTGGCAGCTTTGAAAGTCAGTTGGCGATAGCTGGTTGTGGTTCTGACGGCTTTGAGTCAGTTTGTGATAGCTGGTTGTGGTTGACAGCTTTGAGAGTCAGTTGACGATAGCTGGTTGTGGTTCTGACAGCTTTGAGAGTCAGTTGGCGATAGCTGGTTGAGGTTCTGACAGCTTTGAGAGTCAGTTGGCGATAGCTGGTTGAGGTTCTGACAGTTTGAGAGTCAGTTGGCGATAGCTAGCTGCGGTTGACAGCTTTGAGAGTCAGTTGATGACAGCTGGTTGCGGTTCTGACAGCTTTGAAAGTCAGTTGGTGAAAGCTGTTTGAGGTTCTGACAGCTTTGAGAGTCAGTTGGTGATAGCTGGTTGCGGTTGACAGCTTTGAGAGTCAGTTGGCGATAGATGATTGGGGTTCTGACAGCTTTGAGAGGAAGTTGGCAATAGCTGGTTGCAGTTGACAGCTTTGAGAGTCAGTTGGTGATAGATGATTGGGGTTCTGACAGCTTTGAGAATGTTTCAGTCAGTTCCAGTCAGACGGTTATTTCGTCAGTTCCAGTCAGATGGCTGCTTCATTCAGTTCCAGTCAGACAATCATTTCGTCAGTTCCAATCAGATGGCTGTTTAGTTCAGTTCCAGTCAGACGATCGTTTCTTCAGTTCCAGTCAGAGGGTTGGTGAGCTGGCGACAGTTGAGTTTGTGACAGTTGGTGGCGGCCTTGCGGCTTTACAGTTTCTCACAGCGCCTCAGCTTCTCACAGCTGTCCGTTGGTTGTGGTTGCTGGGGGTGATGACGTGACGTCGATTGGCGTTCAAGCCTGTTTGCGAGTGGGTGCACGACAAGGCTGGGCACTGGCAATGGACAAGGCACGCTCACACATTTCAGGACATTTTATTTGAGGTTCGATGACTTCTACTTGGTGAGCGAGACTGGATTTCTCTCCCCATCCCCGAATGATCTGCTGGGTACCCTTGCCTCGTGTGCAATTGTTAAGGAGCAGGTTTTGGGTCGCTGATGACTTCGCGTGATTCGAAGGGTGTAAGCGAACGAGTTTCGGGGGTCGTTCGCGCATGCGCATTGATTAGGGATCTTGGTAGTTTTACCAGAAAAGGGTTGCTGGCGGACCTTGAGCGCCCTGCAGAAAGATGGAGGGGGGGGGGGGGCGAGACAGGAGGAGACAGTAGAAAACAGAAAGACCACCAATCTGCCTGCGGTGAGAGAGGCCCAAAGGCTCAGCCTTTGGGTTTCCACAACGTGAAGCCGAGAAAGGTGAGAGGCAGGAACACCAGCCCAGAGGGGAGAGCAGTTCTCCATCAGGCTGCAGACAAAAGCTTTGTATGTGGTCAGGAGCTCAGGTGAACCGAGGAAGGCCTTTGCACGACGGAGGATTCCCAGCCGGCGACTTGCTTTGGAGGCTCGGTTTGAAATGTGGCTTTCCCAAGAAATATCATGGCAGATAGTGACACCCAGAAGCTTGAATGAAAGGACTTCTTCCAGAGGATTGTTGAGAAAGTGGATGGAGGAGGTTGGGGGGGGGGGGTTCCAAACGGTCCTTTTGGAAAGACAGTGAATGTGAGATATGTCATAATTGAAAGACATGTTTCACGTGTTGGACCAATTTGTTATTTTACCCAGATCTGCGAAGAGCAAAGAAGCTGCTGCTTGGTGGTCTGAGGGATGACAGATGGAACGGCAGAGGGTGGAGTCATCAGCAGAGATAGAGGATTTTCCAGAGAGTCAGAGAGATCATTGATGAAAACCAGAAAAAGAACAGGGCCCAGAACACTGCCTTGAGGAACTCCAGCCTGGACAGGAAGAGAGGATTAGAACACCATTTAGGGCCACACATTGGCTGTGAAAGGAGAGGAAGTATGTGAGCTATGAGTGGAGATGGCCTTGGATACCATAGGAAGAGAGATTGGTGAGCAGGCCAGACTGTGTCAAAAGCACACTATGTCTTGGGATATGGCTCTAATTTCATGTCTGGCATCGAGTACCTCCATCCATTTTTGGGAGAGCAGAAGCAGCATATCCAGGGTAGAGTTACCTGGTCTGAATCCAAATTGATGATGAGGAAAAAAAAAAAATATATATATATATATATATATAATAATAAAGCATTGGTGAAGAGGAAGGATTGAATGTCTGAAGCAATGATGATTCCATAACCTTGCTGATTGGGAGAAGGCTGATTGGTCTGTAGTTGCAGGGATCTGTTTTTGCACCTTTTTTATGCAGGGCAGTAATGTTTGCTGATTTCCAAGCAGATGGCAGATGACCTTGAGCAAATGAGAGGGTAAATAGAACAGAGAGTGGGTGAGCAAGAGCAGTGGAGCAGGTTTTTAGGACACGTGGGCTGAAGCCGTCTGGACGGGTTGCAGAATCTGAGTTGAGGTTTGACAGCAAGCTCTCCACCTTGTCAGGATTAAAGGACGGAGTCCAGGGACAGTTGGATGTGACTGGGTAAGTTGGGTACAGAAAGCGATGGGTTTCAGACACAAGATTTAGATGCAAACACCGAGTTTCAGCATTCAGCCTTTTCACGTGCAGTATCAGCAGTGCGGCCATTTCAGGTGAGGGAGGGGATGGAGGGGGAACATACACCAGAAACATTTGATTCGATGCCACCAGGATTTGGAGGAGGGAGAGAGGTTTGAAAGTTCAGACGAGCTTAGAAAGATGTTGTTTTCTGGCTCTCCTGAGGATAGACACACACTTGTTCCAAGCTTTATGGAAGGAACTCATTTTACCCTCATTTGAGTTTGCTTTCCATGAAACAAAGGCAAGTTGTTTCAGGCCAACTGCCTTGCCACAAGCTTCAGTGAACTATGGGCGGGAGGAAGGGTAGGACAACTGAAGATGAGAGGGGATAAATCTGTGCATGAGGGGAAGCAAGTTTCTTTGAAAGAATTCCCAGGATGAGTTGATGTTGGAGAAAGTAGCGATGGCAGACCTGTCTAGAAGTTTGATGGCTGCTTGGAGACCCTGCCAGGCGGCTTGAGTGAAATGCCAGACTCGACAGAGCTGAGGTGATTCTCTAATAACAGCCAGAGCAAATAATAACTTTGACAAGCATGTGGTCCAAAGAACCGATGATATTTTCAGGAAAATTTGTCAACATCAGATCCGGAAGAGATAGAGTACCATTGGTTGAGAACCGGGTTGGGAAGTTGACCATTTGAGTCAGTCCCAATGAGTCGCAGAAGTCTTTTGCTGAAGTGCCATGGCAGGGGAGAGAGGAACCCACACCCCGCCAACTGGCATGACAATTGAAGTCACCACATATGAGGAAGAGACAGCTTGGATGAGAGGATAGAAGTTGCTCCACGTTTTCAGAGTGAGGTGTAAATGGAATCATCACTGTTTGGTGGACAGCACAGCACACATAAACATGAGGTGGGAGTGGAGGGGAAGCTGTAGCCAGAGGTATTCCTGGGGGTGTGGGGGGGGGGGTGGGTGAGAGCAGTGCATGTAGAGAGAGGAATAGACCTTGATGAAGAGAGCAACTCCTCCACCAGGACGAGGCTGAAGGATCCTTCAGGATTTAAGGATCCTTCAGCTAATTCTTATTCATTGGCCAATCAGTGGAAACACAGGTGGTACTTCAAATGGCAAAACAGATAATAGTCCCAAGTTGCAGGTACTATCTCTATACCGACGTTGGGGGAGGAGGGTTTGATCTACCTGCTTGAAGTCAGGCATGACATTTGATTTGTACACAAGCGTGTTGCCATGAAGATGCACACATTAGTCCCCGAGTGGCCCCATGAGAATGAACCACAAGGGTGTTGCATCTTTCCCTTTTTAAAAAAGCATCATTCTAAAGTCACTCCCTGCCTGCTGTAAAAAAGTGCATTTCTTGCCAAATGGCCTAGATCCCTTCTGCGATTCATTATTTCAGGTTTCAGCCTTGAAATCTGTCAGCAACATGTTACTGGAAAACGAGGGCTCATGTGCAACATGGATCTGAAATAAATAAATACTTTGGGCATATCCGCCACCCTCTTCTTGCTCATGGTTAATGCTACTTATTAACTTGACATGCAACCCCTTTTTCATTTCAAGCTCGGCATCTGCATTTGGTAAACATCCATCAGCATTTGGATTCAAACTTTATGGCCTGATGCAACCTTTGCACATGGCTGGAGTAATATTCCCTCGTGAAGAGGGTTCTGTGAGGCAGGATTCCCTTGACATACAAGCCATGATCTTTATTACTGAGCGTGAAATCTCATGGGTTGCAGTAATCACTTGGGCTTCCATTTGCATGGATTCCAAATAGATTTTAGGATACAAGTGATGAAGCCACGTTTCATCACTGTTACACAAAATATATAATGCGGTTGGGGCTACATTGAACAGTTGAAGCTTGCAACATAACAGCCAGTGTTGTCACTCAGGAGGGGAGGTTGCAGGGGACCAATCTTACAATAACCTGTGATATACCCACCGTTTTGCTCGACGAAATGTTTTTGGGTTAGCAATGAAAGTTATGTCAAATTTATGTTCACCAATGGATTGGGGGGGGGGGGGGGTTGAAGGGGAGATTCTTTAAAAGAGTATCCAAGAACATTTTAATCCATAACAGATGTATATATATATATATATATATATATATATATATATATATATATATATATATATATATATATATCTTCTTCTTCTTTCGGCTGCTCCCGTTCGGGGTCGCCACAGCGGATCATCCGTATGATCCGCATAGTGATTTGGCACATGTTTTACGCCGGATGCCCTTCCTGACGCAACCCTGGTCACCTCTTACGACACAGGGATATGGTACACCTATTTTAACCGGGGTATACACCGGCCCAGTACACTGGTACTCACTTCACCGACCTCGGAAGGATGACAGGCTGAGTCAACCCCCTGGTGTATTAATTCAGTGGCCCAACGGGGCTTGAACTCAGGACCTTTTGGATCCCAAGCCGCTGCGCTAACCACTACGCCAACACCAGGATATATATATATATATATAGATATATATATATATATATATATATATATATATATATATATATATATATATATATATATATATATATATATATATATATATATATATATATATATATATATATATATATATATATATATATATATATATATATATATATATATATATATATATATATATATATATATTGTTGTGGTTACCAAATTCGCAAACCACCATTCAGGTCCCTTAGGTGAGGTATCTCGGTAAGTACATGTGTAGTTAGGCCCAAACCCGTTGTCTAGTGGGAATACATGTCATTTATGCGTGCTGCGACTCTTCAGGATAGCCGTTTTTCTTTTACTATCTTTAATTTGGACCAACCGCCATGATTACCACCACAACCACAACATCAACCACCAACCACAACGCCGCTTCACCACAACCGCCACGACCTTCACGTCACACCCCGCAACCGTGGCATCGCCACCGTTCTTGCGCCGCTTGTGGGTACCGGTGTTGGACTCGTGCAGGGCGCGCGCCGAACAGCGTGTACAAAATCACGGATTTTGTGCTTCAAAAACGGATCAAAAACGACACACGCCCACTTTTTGCCGTCCAATCGGTGAGCGAGGGGCGATTTGGCCCCGCCTCCAGGGCGTTGGAGGGCGATCGATATATGCAAATTTATGGATCAAAAAGCATTCACGCCCACTTTTTCTCGGGCCAATGGGGAGCGAGGTGAAAGGTCGAAGGGAGGGGGTCAAAGATGAGAGGGCGAAGCCACGGGGCTGATATAAGCGACCGTGTTCGTCAGTCCAGAGAGTAGGAGAGAAAGAGAAGAGTACAGAGAGTTAAGACTTCGCGGGCGGTGGAGTTGGCAAGAAGGAGCTGGTCGTCGTGTGCGTTGGAGTCGGAGCGGAGGGGACGGAGCTGTGGAGAGGCGGCGAGGGCAGACGAGGGGGTGCTCGCGTCGTGCAGGGAGCTGCACCCCAGGGAGGCCGACAGCGCGACCTGGCCGAGGTGGAGACGCTCGTCGCGGGACAATAAAAATCCTCTATACCCCGAGCATCAGCAACCCCCTCCTGTTTCCCCCCGCGCTGAGATAGTGCGACCAAGGGGGCCCCTTTCCCACCCCCTACCAGACACTGTCCGCGAGGCCCGCGGAGTTGAGGCACCATCGCCGCTCCGTGTCTCATCACCAGACGGGTAGGCCCGACCCGGTCTCGGCCTCAGGCCCGCCTCATCCTTGAGGGTATTCTTTTCCTTGGTTTTGGGTATGTGTTGTTGGCGCCGTCTGTGAAGTAAAATTGTATAAGTGTTGCCGTGTGCTCGGTAGTCGGTATTAGCTCTGCATTGTGTCTTCGCTTTTACATTTGCTTTTTGTGTAAATTGCATTGTGTTTTTCTTTTCTGTGTGCATTTGGTGGAATTGTATATGTGTGCTTCCCATGTGCCGCGAATAAATGTGCTTTGTGTTGAACTGTTTCCCGCTTCGCTTCGTCATTTCCTTCATTGAATCCTCATCTTGCTTCACGTAAAGGGTTGGTAGTGGGCTGAATACGCCCGATAATTAATCGAACCGTCGAGGTCGACGATAACACCGCTCGGTTATTCTGATAGTACGGAACGGGTCGCTTAAGTGGCCCGTGTCCGAAGTCGACCTGCGGCGAGGTGCGATCGCCCGGTCTACCCTCCGCGTGGGTACTTTGGTAGGTCGAATTTGGCGAGCAACCCTATCCCACGCGGGGGCTGATTGGCTCGATCGCGGTGAGACCGAAAGGTCCACCCGTGACTGGTTCCCGGCGTTAGTCCGAGAGGGTCACGACTGGATTGTCCGTCCGGTGGGCGACGTGCCGCGATTCGAGTTACGTGGCCGTCAGCACGCCGGCGGGCGCGAATACCGCAACACTGGTGTCAGGTCGTGCGATACAAATTAATCGCCCTCCTCGCGGCACTGGTATCGGAGAACAGGAAAACGGGCTCTCCTGTCTCAAGCTAAATTCACGGGAATCGGTCCAGGGGTGAGAGAAGCGACCCCCGATTCCCTCCAAATTACGAGCGAGCGAAATTAACCCTTTAAGAGAAGCAAGATGGCGTCTCAAGGCGAGCGGGAGCCGGGGGTATTAGAAATGGATGTAGAATGTGTAGGATCCATGGCCCAGGATGGAATGCCCGTGCAGGAACACGGACTCGCCCAACTGAACCCAGAGCCCGAAATAGGTGCGGCAGCGGCCGCGGTGTATGACACCTCCCCCCCCTCTCCACCAAAACCCTTCCCCAACCCTTGCCGAAACGGCTCAGCTGAGTGCATCCGACATAGCCCAGCTATGCACCATGCTGGCGGAAATGACAGCGAAAATGGATGCAAACGCAAATGAAATTATAAACGAAATGAAAAGCATGAACGAAAAGATCGATGCGAGTACACAGCAAATGAAGGAAGAAACGAAAAAGCTGCGGGGTGAGACGCAGAACATGGGCCGATGCCTGCAGGCGGGCATGAAGGCCGTGACCAGGGAGCTGGGAATGGCGACTCCACGTGTGGGAGCAAACGAGCTGGAAGGGGGTGCAACGGATGACAGGCCCGCGGTGGAGGCGGG
This sequence comes from Eptatretus burgeri, assembly GCF_056783735.1. Lineage (NCBI taxonomy): Eukaryota > Metazoa > Chordata > Myxini > Myxiniformes > Myxinidae > Eptatretus > Eptatretus burgeri. The sequence continues at coordinate 54,013,339 of NC_140966.1, forward strand.
TGAAAAAATAATTCGGGGGGCGTGTTGGGCAAGGGTCGTGACAGAGGAATCGACGGTGACCAAGAGGGAAAAATTAAATGGGGAGACCAAAACGTGTGAGACGAGACACGAGGTGACGACGACAGAAACTTATAAATGTATGGAGACACGGGAGACAGAAAAAATAGAGGAGAGACAACACGATGAAGACGGGGTAAGTGACGCGCACACACACACGGAGGTAGTGGAGGATAGTGAGGTTGAGCTCGCGGAGCGTGTAGAGACCCAGTGCGAGCACCTGGATGGCCTCCTCCAGGAACGAGGGGAGGGAGTATGCCCCCTTGAGGCGAGTCACGACCAGGTGAGTTCGGTCGTGCTTTGCGAGGTTGAGGGGACGAGTGCTGTGGACAGGTGCTTGGAGAGCTTGGGGGGTGTAGAGGCCCCGGAGACCCTTGTGGGGACACAAATCCCCAGTGTGGTTGTCCCTGTGTGTGTGGTGCAAGGTGTGAGTGCGTCCCCGTGTGTGGAAGCGACCCCGTGTGTGAGTGGTGTGGTGGCGATGGTGCCGGAGTACGTGCTTCCCAGCACGCCGTGTGTGGATGAGGCACCGCGGGTGAGTGCCCTCGCGTGTGTGAGTGAGGCACGGTGTGTGAGGCACCGCGGGTGAGTGCCCTCGCGTGTGTGAGTGAGGCACGGTGTGTGAGTGAGGCACCGCGGTTGAGTGCCCCCGCGTGTATGAGTGGGGCACAGTGTGTGGATGAGGCACCGCGGGTGAGTGCCCCCGCATGCATGAGTGAACGGCCGTGTGCTAGGTCGCTGAATGCAAGGGAGAGTGTGTGTGAGAGAGCGGTATGTGAGGGAAATGTCGGTTGGCATGCGGGAGCACGCAGCCGCGTCTCCCAGTGTGAATGTGATGGAGTGGACTGTGTGCGTCGTAACACGCAGGTGTGCGTGGGTCGAATGGAGACGGAGACGGCGACATGTGATGAAAGAAAGCAGAGTAGCGGCTGTAGCTGTTTCGGGGACCGTGCCGGGTTCACCCAGCAGTGAGCACGCGGTCCGTGCTGTGCAACGCACGAGACCACCACGTGCTCGCTTGCGAGAGTGAAGTCCCGGTCCGGAAACGCACGCGGTGGATTTTCCGATCCCGCGGACGGACAAAGTTTAGGCAGGTAAATGGATTTGGACCGGACGGGTTCTCCACGCGATCGTGTGTGTTAAGCTCCAACGGGCAAAGCACACGTGTTCGCGTGGGGAACCCCTCGAGACGTGGGGCTTGTGTTTTTTTTTATGCGCACGGTGACGTCATGGCTGCACGTGGGGTTGGAATCCGGCAGGAGGGGTATCTCTGCCGAATGGTACCGTCCAAGGAGGGACGAGGTACACGTGCAGCTGCATGACGTCACGGGCAGGTGCGAAATGCGCGAGTTGCCGCGCGGGTGCTGCGCATGGAAAAAAAAAAAAAAAAAAGCAAGCCTCACTTTCGGGTGCACAGGATTCCTGGTCAAGAGGTGGAAGACCCCCTTACCCTGGGCACAGGATGAAAACTAGTTAGGGGGAAGGGTTAGCTTAGTTAGACCGACTTCATGGGGCAGGGGTAAGTCCTCGTGGAGTCCGTGGAATGGATTAGTTAGAGGGATTGTAGCGAGATTTAGGTTGGGAAATAAAATGATTTATTTGGAGACAGTGACAGACTTGTGAATGTGTAGAGGGGACGTAGTTTAGCTACGTAGTGTTAAAAGGAACGTGCTGTAGTTTAAGGGACGACGTGGGAGCACGAGTTAGTTAGGGGATGTAGTTAGAAGGATGGCAGAGTTCAGCGGTGTGTGTGTGTGTTGAAGAGTTGGTGAGTTGTGAGGCATGTGCTTGGTGAGTGAGTGAGGCCAGCGGGTCTGTGTGGATGGAGCGAATGGGGAATGCATGGTGCGATGAGTGATTGGGGGGAGGAGTGACTCCCGCCCAAGGGACCCCGGGGTCAGTGTAGACTGAGTTAGGGGGTTAGTCAAATTGAAAAATGGAGGTCGTTTTGTTGTTGGAGTGAATGTAGGCTCGAAACCCATTTGGAGGGGTGCAGGAGCCCTGTTGACGGGCTTGGGAGCGTGGCTGCGAAAGGTGAGTATCGCTGAGTGGGTACCCCGGGCACCAGGCTAGTCGGCCGCGGTAGGCCAAGGGCCCATGGGGGGCCGGGATAGCGTAGTGGGCACGGGTGCGCCTGCTTGGTGCGGGGGCCCGGGGCGCCATTAGCCGCGTGGGCAGTGTTGTGGGCACGGGTGACCCTCGGAAAGGGGCCCGGGAGGCCGGCCTGCCACGTGTGCGTTTCAGGGGAGGTGCCATGGGGGGCACTCCCCGGTGTTAGGGAGCTGGTAGGCTCGGAGGCAGTGTAGTGCCCGGGGGTGCCATAGCGGGAGAATCGGCAGAGGGTCGTGCCTGCCAAAGGGAGCCACGTGTCCCAGCCAGGAGACCGTGTGAGGGCACGGAGAGAAAATTGGGGGGCGAGGCCCGAAATTGTGAGGACACCAACACAGGCGACGGGAATCTGGGTTGTTCGAACCAATAGTTTAAGCGAGAGGCGCTTGTTGAAAGCCCCGGGGTAGTTTAACTGTTAAATGGATAGGGTAGATTAGGAAGTGTACCCCTCCGCACCATCCATCCCCTCGCTCTCGTTGTGGGCCGCTGGACCCACTTTGGTTATAGATCGCTGAAGTCTGGGGAGGGCATTCTGAGGCTTCGTTGGGCCTCGACACAGGACGTTAGCTCTCCCTATTCCCCTCCGGGAAGGGAACATAGGGGTTGGGAGTAGGCTAGGTGACAGGATAGGTTAGCCGAACAAAGACGATAAAGGGGGTTAGGGGACGATTTATAATGGGGGAGTAAAAATAAAAACAACAAAAAAAAATTAAGTTGGGGCTAAATTGGGGTTTGACAAATTAAGGGAGTGGGTATGTACAGTGACAGGCAAAGGCGATAGGTTGGGAGGGAGACAGGTAGGTAGGTCCGAGCCCGCCTTCCAAGTGGCCAGCACCACCGCACTCCCTCCACCAACCTCCACGGAACGGCAAAGGCTGGCCAACTTCATCGGCTGGCCGTGTTTTGCTTCAAGGCAGAGGCCGGCCAACTTCATCGGCAGCTGTTGTTTTGCTGCAAGGCCTGTGCCATCGGCTGGCCGTGTTTTGCTTCAAGGCCTGTGCCGGCCAACTTCATCGGCAGCTGTTGTTTTGCTGCGAGGCCTGTGCCAGCTGGATCGTCTGCAGCTGCTGTGCTGCAAGGCCTGTGCCGGCCCACTTCATCTGCCGGCTGGCTGTTTTTTTCTTCAAGGCCTGTGCCGGCCAGTTCATCTGCCGGCTGTGTTTGCCTGCTGCCTTTGCCATGCCATGCCCACTGCCCACGTTCACCAGGCCCGTTCAATTTTTGCTTTGCCCCCCCCCCCCCTGTTCATTTCCATGTGTGCCAGGATCCGCAAGGCAACAGTTTGCAAGCTGCAAGAACTGCCCTGTTGGCAGCTACAACACGGGCCTGCAGTGGCGGCCCGTGCACCGTGTTTGTGTTCATGCATCCATTCGTTGTGCTCATTGCGTGTGCCACTTGAGCTGGCACGGAGACTGCGTTTGTGCAGCCCATGCACCGTTGTGGTTCACTGAGTTCGATTCAAACCATCCATCCATCCATTCGTTGTGCTCATTGCTTGTGCCACTTGAGCTGGCACGGAGACTGCGTTTGTGCAGCCCATGCACCGTTGTGGTTCACTGCGTTCAGTTCAAAAGGGAAGGCCTTGGACTGCGTGTGAGCAGCCAGCCACGTTCCCTGTCACCTGCATTGTTTTGAGCCAGAGACTGCATGTGGGCAGCCTGGCTCCCTGCTAACTGCTTTTCTTTTGCAGAGTTCAGTGATCCTGGGCCATGGTTTAGTGTAAAATTTGTAAGTTAAGGTTAAGATGTACTGTAAATATGAGTGCGCCCCCGGCATGTATGTCTTAGCGCCGGCAATTTTATTTAAGTCGTCCGTGTGAGTGAGTTTGTTTAGATAGTTACGCAGCCCTCAGGTTATTTATTTTGGGGACACGAATACCATGAATGTCGCACTCAGGGATCCGTAGGTAAAATGTACTAGGGGAAAACTACACATGATGGCACACGAGAATTTGACGACTCGGGACGAGTCTGTAAAAAGGGGAGGGGGTAGTGTTGTGGTTACCAAATTCGCAAACCACCATTCAGGTCCCTTAGGTGAGGTATCTCGGTAAGTACATGTGTAGTTAGGCCCAAACCCGTTGTCTAGTGGGAATACATGTCATTTATGCGTGCTGCGACTCTTCAGGATAGCCGTTTTTCTTTTACTATCTTTAATTTGGACCAACCACCATGATTACCACCACAACCACAACATCAACCACCAATCACAACGCCGCTTCACCACAACCGCCACGACCTTCACGTCACACCCCGCAACAGTCGCATCGCCACCGTTCTTGCGCCGCTTGTGGGTACCGGTGTTGGACTCGTGCAGGGCGCGCGCCGAACAGCGTGTACAAAATCACGGATTTTGTGCTTCAAAAACGGATCAAAAACGACACGCCCACTTTTTGTCATCCAATCGGTGAGCGAGGGGCGATTTGGCCCCGCCTCCAGGGCGTTGGAGGGCGATCGATATATGCAAATTTATGGATCAAAAAGCATTCACGCCCACTTTTTCTCGGGCCAATGGGGAGCGAGGTGAAAGGTCGAAGGGAGGGGGTCAAAGATGAGAGGGCGAAGCCATGGGGCTGATATAAGCGACCGTGTTCGTCAGTCCAGAGAGTAGGAGAGAAAGAGAAGAGTACAGAGAGTTAAGACTTCGCGGGCGGTGGAGTTGGCAAGAAGGAGCTGGTCGTCGTGTGCGTTGGAGTCGGAGCGGAGGGGACGGAGCTGTGGAGAGGCGGCGAGGGCAGACGAGGGGGTGCTCGCGTCGTGCAGGGAGCTGCACCCCAGGGAGGCCGACAGCGCGACCTGGCCGAGGTGGAGACGCTCGTCGCGGGACAATAAAAATCCTCTATACCCCGAGCATCAGCAACCCCCTCCTGTTTCCCCCCGCGCTGAGATAGTGCGACCAAGGGGGCCCCTTTCCCACCCCCTACCAGACACTGTCCGCGAGGCCCGCGGAGTTGAGGCACCATCGCCGCTCCGCGTCTCATCACCAGACGGGAAGGCCCGACCCGGTCTCGGCCTCAGGCCCGCCTCATCCTTGAGGGTATTCTTTTCCTTGGTTTTGGGTATGTGTTGTCGGCGCCGTCTGTGAAGTAAAATTGTATAAGTGTTGCCGTGTGCTCGGTAGTCGGTATTAGCTCTGCATTGTGTCTTCGCTTTTACATTTGCTTTTTGTGTAAATTGCATTGTGTTTTTCTTTTCTGTGTGCATTTGGTGGAATTGTATATGTGTGCTTCCCGTGTGCCGCGAATAAATGTGCTTTGTGTTGAACTGTTTCCCGCTTCGCTTCGTCATTTCCTTCATTGAATCCTCATCTTGCTTCACGTAAAGGGTTGGTAGTGGGCTGAATACGCCCGATAATTAATCGAACCGTCGAGGTCGACGATAACACCGCTCGGTTATTCTGATAGTACGGAACGGGTCGCTTAAGTGGCCCGTGTCCGAAGTCGACCTGCGGCGAGGTGCGATCGCCCGGTCTACCCTCCGCGTGGGTACTTTGGTAGGTCGAATTTGGCGAGCAACCCTATCCCACGCGGGGGCTGATTGGCTCGATCGCGGTGAGACCGAAAGGTCCACCCGTGACTGGTTCCCGGCGTTAGTCCGAGAGGGTCACGACTGGATTGTCCGTCCGGTGGGCGACGTGCCGCGATTCGAGTTACGTGGCCGTCAGCACGCCGGCGGGCGCGAATACCGCAACAATATATATATATATATATATTGTCGCGGTTTCGAGCCCGCCGGCGCGCTGGCGGCCACGCAACCCGAATCGCGGCAGGTCGCCCACCGGACGGACAATATATATATATATATATATATATATATATATATATATATATATATATATATATATATATATATATATATATATATATATATAGTTGAAAGTGTGTCTGTGTGTCTGTGTTTCTCTGTGACCTATGCACGCGAAAAGTACTGGACTGATCCTCACCAAACTTCACATGCTGACAGAACATGTACCCGGGAGTGTCGCGATGTAAAAGAATTGTACTTCCGACTTCCGGTTTCCGAATTATGACGTCATCACCTGATTGTGTGTTTCTCTGTGACCTATGCACGCGAAAAGTACTGGACTGATCCTCACCAAACTTCACATGCTGACAGAACATGTACCCGGGAGTGTCGCGATGTTAAAGAATTGTACTTCCGGTTTCTGAATTATGACGTCATCACTTGATTTCGTAACGTTAATTTTTCAAGTTCAGCCGATTGACATGGGGTCAACGCCATATACAATATATCTAACATATCATTAAGTTTTTGTTTGTCTGTTTGTTTGTTTGTCTGCACACGCTAATCTCCTGAAAGGTGAAAGATGTTTTTTTCCAAAACAAGATGGCTGCTGAAACAAGTCACCGATTGTCAATTTTTTTCCTACGGTGAATTGTTGTGCAGATGATGCTCAAGAAATTTCAGATTTTTCCCATGCAGCATTGTACTTGACATTTTCACCAGGATACCGCCACGAAAAATCACTCACGTTCCCCATGGAGAGTTCATTAAAATGTATGAAGCGAAAAAAATTTCCATTGCATGGTTTGAGATAGAGGTCCAAAGTTTTTCGTTTTTTTCAAGATGGCACCCATACCACGTGATCTATGTCATAATTATCATCAATCAAGTATGCTATCAAAAAAAGATACATACTACGGTGAAAACTCGTTCGAGAAAACGATTTTTAAAGCAAAAAAAGAAAAATAAGAAATAAACAAGAAAAACAATAGGGTACCCAGTCATATAGAAACTGACCAAGTGGTACAAGTTTGGTATGCAGTATTAAATAAAAGTCAAGTAAAGTCCAAAGACACATTTGACAAGTCTTTAATATCCAACAAATATTTGCACAGATGAATTAGGTGTGGCACCAAATCATGCACTGCAGTTCAGGTATCAATTGTTATATGGCTTGGGGGTCACTCTACCGACTGGTGACCAGCCCCAGGGGATGTCAGCTTGGGTGCAGACCTGTGGACAGAAAATAAATCAGGTCAAAATAAATAAAACACAAACAAACCACACACAAAATCCCAGTGGCAACACAAATGAAACTACGTGCATGCTCAATAGATTGTCAAACTGAAACACCTTACGATGTGGAATATACTGAAAAAAAAGTCTACAAATCCTGTGGCTCACTCCCAAGGTTACTCCAGCAAAAATAAAACATTTAAATTGATATTGGTTGACCCCCACCATCGTTGCATGCATTTTATGCCTACATTATAGCACCAAATTACAGACCTTACCATCCCACAGATAAACCAACAAGCTGGAGGATAAATATGACCAAAAAATAAAAATAAAATAAAAAAAGCCACAGAGTATTAACAGGGAATTTGTTATTTCAAAATAAAAGCAGATTTTCATGACAATCTCATCACCATGTTCAAAGCTTGGTGTCGACTTCATGGTTAAGGTGGCTGGTTTAACACCTTGGGGTCTCATATCCAAGCCCATCGTTTAGTGGCACCAACACCAAGTGGGTTGACTCAGCCTGTCATCCTTCCGAGGTCAGTAAAATGAGTACCAGATTACTGGTAATGGGGGGGGGGGGGGGGACTACATCATGGCACAGCCATGCCCCCAGAAAGATGATGCAGTCAAGCAGCCAGAGGCTACATCCTTACAATTCAGAGGCCAGTGTTTGTCATGCTACAACTCTTGCAATTCTAGTCCAGTTACATCCAAGACTTGTTACATAGGATCAGCATGACCCCATTTGATGTATTGGGGCGTTTTAAATCTTCGCCATTGGTTTTGCAAATTCTCGATGTAAACGTGGATCGTGTAGCGCCGCCTCTTGGTGGAGGAGGGCATTAAAAGTCTCCACCACTTACAAAACAGGATTCTTGTCTCCACATTTTCTAGTAGTGAGGTGTTTTGAATTATAAGCAGACATAAGTTTGCTTCGTGCACGTAATCCGGATTATTATTTATTAATTCTTGCAAACACCGAGCTGTCAGTTGCCTATACACCAACCAAATAAAAGTACAAATCAGAACATGTTGCATGCCGAGACCAAGATTAGCCGTACGAATAAATCAGGTCAAGTGAGTACAAGGTACTATTTATACTCTAAAAGGGGTCATGCACATGTGTTCCAGATCTCTGTACATTTAGACCCCTCAACACCCCAAAGATCCCCAAGACCAATGCTCAATCTGCAGCCTACCCATTCAATGATTGAAATTATCACATGGTGGACATTTATGCCAGTTTGCCATTATGACTTGCATTAATGCTGTTGCAGAGATAAAACTCAGGTGCACACTTGGTTTGCCAGACCAAAAATATAGATTGACAAAGGAACGAAACACTTGGTACCAATGTCTGGAATTATCCAAGTCATCTAAAATGGGAGAGGAGGGGAGGAGAAATACATAATTTCTCTCATCCATAGTGCTGTAAAGTATGAGGGGTGCGAGAATCTGTTTGGTTTCCATCACAATTAGAGTCATATAGGTCATTTGGTTCTTCCAATCAACAAACAAGGATGTGTTGACAGTCTAAAAGATGAGCTTGAATTTATAAACTTGGTTGCTCTCATTATATTCAACCAATGCTAACGTACAGAACACCCAGCTTAATGTCCATCCAAGGAACGGCACACACTTCTTGATGCAACACGTTGGGACATATCACACTTTGTGATGACATGTCCCAACGGACAGATGCCCTGCTTTGCCGGTGAAGCAACAATCCGACAGTTTATAGTCAGGTTGGGAATCGAAAATCCGCGACAGCTCAAAAGGTACGTGTGCTACCTCTGTTACACCCTGGTATTCCACAGGCAAGTTGTTACATCGGTGAGCACACCATCTCTCAGATGGGGGTGTGAAGCCAATGGGGAATGGCATGCTCGCATTGAAAGATCCCATGGTATCTTCCACAGAAATCTGAACAAGTTCCAAATGCCTGCCCTGGCCACAGGTACAGCAACTAAACCATACATTGCAATCCATGTTACAAGACTGCTTTAGCAGCATGTGTAACACACCACACCACACGCCCAATGGTCTACCTTTATTGTACAAAACATCAAGACAAGTTTGCACTTTGATGGTACTTCGAGTACAGCATGCTGCCATTGACCTAACTGGCCACCACCTTGAAGAGATACCCCACTGGCAGCACATCAATATCTCCACAGGGATTTATTTTTTGTTTATTTTTTTTTAAAGAAGTTCACACTTGCATCAGTTCTGGCCAACACTTTCTACCTTCATGGCTTTATCAAAAAAAACAAAATCATCTGCTTAAAACTTGGAGGGGTGGGGGTTGGATTTAAAGCCAAATGAGATCAATAATTAGGTTAAGTTCACAATTTTAAAATGCAATTTACAAAACTGGGGTGGAGAGGGTTTTTAGTTCCTGGAACACCTACAAGGCCACCTTAAATGGTGCTTTGCATGCTACAAGGTATTTTAGGAAGAAATCTCCATTCCCAAGGGACATCAGCTAACAAGGTTTATCCATGCCCTAATCAAAACAAGGAAGCAAGCACATTGCATTTTTTTTTAAATGGTCCCCGTTGCACTTTTCCGAAACGGGGGGCTGATGGATTTGGTCTCGATTTGCATGTCCGTACGTCCGCAACCATTTTGCTGATATGGATGGACCGATTTTATTTGTACTTGGCAAAAAGACCACATGATGGTGTACAATATGTACGTCATTCTCCATCCATTCATTCAAAGCAAGACATTACCATCAAAACATACAAAACTCTTCAGCATGTTCAGCTTGTCACATATCGATTCACGTCAACCAGAAAAATAATAATAATAATAATAAATCACTTACATAGGTCCAAACCGATACACAAAACAAAATTCCAGATGCCATGATTGCATTTCCGTATTTTTCATGGAACATGGATGAAGTGCTTCCATGACGTCGGGCTGCAACTTGGCGTAGTCCTCGCCCTACACGTACAATCAGATGTTAGTGTTACTACGAGAGAAGAAAATATATTTTATATATATATATATATATATATCATATATATCATGTATATCCAAAGGGATGTACAACTGCAGAGTGAATTAACCTAATTTTATTTATAAAACTATCTCAGACATACTGACAAGTCAGCCAACATCATTTAATTCCTGTGAGGTGAAATCCCCTACAACACATGCCTGCAGTATTTTCTGGAATGCCAGCCACATTTTCCATACAATGATCATGGAACTTTGTTACAAACCATCCATGGGTAGGCGATCATATGTTGAAAGCTTTGTCTCATATTGCTCAAGCGATTGCCAAGAAAACAAATTTTAAAACTAACAAAAGTGAAAAAGGGAAGAGATGAAAAATCTGACGAACCCAAATCAGGGCTGCAAGGCGGTGGAGCAAAGGTGACCAATTGCTCAAGTCGTTTGTGTACAGTCATGCTGGAGACCAACCATCTACATAGCAAGACGAACCCTCCAAATCTGTGCAGTTTCTTTTGAGCTTCAATGTAGTGCTCAGATTTAACGGCAGTATCCTTTGGCATGAATTCCAAATGAACTATCCCCTTCACATCCCCCAAATGCCATAAACAAGACTTTTCGAAAATGCTCAAATCTAGGGGAAAAATTTTTTTGGTGCTTATCCTTTGTGGTGGCAGTCCACCGACAGTCTCTTCGGGGTACTTGCAGAATCATAATGGTGCATCAAACTCTCATCTCGTTGCAATATCGAGCATAAACTGGTCACCTTCACGTTCACAACGCAACAGCTCTGCACACGCTTCTGCATGGCAGTCAGCCAGCATTCAGGAAACCCACCGTGCACACAACTTCCTCTATCTGAATGGTCAGAATAGTCTGCACTTGCTCGTGTGAAATGCCAAGCTAAGGAGTGGGAGTCTGCCGAGATATGCGTCGGTTTTCATTAACAAGCTGATCAGCACGTTTTTGTCCCCGTATCTGTTGCAGTTATTGGTTTCTCGCAATGCTGCTCGTCTTGCAGATGGGTTTATCCAGGGTCATTGTCTTTAGTACACCAAACCCATCGACGGACAGTACTCGCATCGATGCAATCATCGACAAACAACCTTCTTTCACCAAGGAATGTCGATAGGCCCATTCTGTTGGAAACTCAACTGCACGCTGCTTTAACCACAGACGTCATGCTGACCCATGCCAGCTTGACTAACGCAGCACTGATACATCAAGCGTCAGAATCACAAAATGGCACTTGGGGAACTAATGTGCAAACACGTGCTTCATTTCATTAGAATATCCTTACCAGTTTTGAAGAAAAAGAATAGAATAGAAAAAGAATACATATATATATATATATATATATATATATATATATATATATATATATATATATATATATAATCTCTTATAATACCAAGCTTGCACACTAAAAAAAACTTGGCTCGCCGTCACACGATCCCTATGAAATTGCTGTGGCACTTAGTGGACATGCCGACAATGTTTAGGAAGTCTTGGCGTTCCATAGTAACACTAGCATTTTGCACAATGCGTATTTTTGTCATTCCCCGTGTACGGTCTGTCGTCTACTACTATCTATGTTGTACTGCTATCCTGTGCATGTGCACGGGTATCGCTAGTATATACATATCTTATGGGTTAAAATGTTCTTGGATACTCTTTTAAAGAATCTTCCCTTCAACCCCCCCCCCCCCAATCTATTGAACATAAATTTGACATAACTTTCATTGCTAACCCAAAAACATTTCGTCGAGCAAAACGGTAGGTATATCACAGGTTATTGCAAGATTGGTCCCCTGCAACCTCCCCTCCTGAGTGATAACACTGGCTGTTATGTTGCAAGCTTCAACTGTTCAATGTAGACCCTACCACATTATATATTTTGTGTAACAGTGATGAAACGTGGCTTCATCACTTGGATCCTAAAATCTATTTGGAATCCATGCAAATGGAAGTCCACCAATGGTGGATGAAATAATAATTCTAGCATTAGTTTAAAAAAAAAAATTATCATGCAAACTTGTGAACCAGTGATGGCATTTTGACCAAACTTGGTACAAGTATATATTACGACCAAATACCACCCATTGCTTTGCTGACAGCAATACAAAAGGGGAGGGGGAAAAAAAAAAAGAAAAGAGGGCAGGGGGTAAGAGGGAGAGAGGGATGGGGGAGAGAGAGCAGGGAGAATGAAGAGGTGGAAGGTAAAAGTGTGAGGAGGGGTGGGGGAATGGAAGACAGTGTGAGGTGAGAGGAAGGGAAGGCAGACGTGCAGTGGAGCCTTAATTACAATTCATTCCGTTTCATCAAAATGATTCTGCACAGAATAATAGTGAAGATGGAAACAACGTCTCAAATCAATTTTCTACCGGTTATACGCCAAACAAACACCACTCGGACATAACCACCGTACAGATATGTCCAGAGGCAGAGCCAAAGAGACAGACAGACGAGATGTGGGAGGAGGGGGTAGAACAAGGATGGTAGAGAGAGACAGACGTTATGCTTTATGAACATGCGTGCACGCACACACTTTGGGTATAGATGATGCAAAGATGAACAAATTAGATTTTGGCATTAAGAGGTCAAAGGTCGTGTCAAGTAAAAACAATTCAAATTAAAACATATTTATTTATATCAGAGTTCACAAATGAAATTTATTTAGTACTTCTTTGTAATTCCTGTGCAATGTATTGAATCTTCCTCATTGTGATGTCATCTTGTTTTATTTAATCACTTCTACCACCAATGGTGGATGAAGATTCGGTTTTCATCGCTGTTTGTCAATCAGCAAGATCTCACAAATGTTGCAGACTGAATCGGACGAAACTTGGACAGGTCGGGTGTGTGACAAAGAAGATTTGATTTTGGTAAAGATCCGAATACGATAATTTTTATGAAAGTGATTTTTAGCAGCGTCTCGCATAGCGAACGCTGCTCATAGAGAGCTCGGCGTTGTTATTGTTCTTGTGAAGACAAAACCATTATATTAGGACTCTGCTCCTTTATATACACGATCCGGATCTCCTAAAATACTAAGCACATGTACACATCCTCGCATTAAGAGTGCCTTTTGAGAGCGTCTATCATGAACTTTTAAATACCAGTGCATGCCCGTAGGTGCGTGCCCGTACGTGCAAACAAAACAACAAAAAAAAAAAACTTTCAAACCGCGTGCCAGAAACAACCACACAGGCCGTTCCTTCGCTCTCGCGTGCCCGTACGTGCAAATTTTTTTTTTTTTTTAAAACAACCAGACAGGCCGTTCCTTCGCCGTCGTAAATGACGACTGGATTGGGGCATTGTGTTTAAGAAAATCGAGAAAGAAAGAATAGTCAGTCGATAAATCAAGAAAAAAAAAAAATCGAGAAAGAATACAGTAATCGTCACTGACTGGATTGGGGCATTGTATTGTTGCAAATTCGCGCTCGCCGGCGTGCGGACGGCCACGTAACTCGGATCGCGGCACGTCGCCCACCGGACGGACAATTCAGTCGTGACCCTCTGGGAACTATCGCCCGGAGCCAGTCACGGGTAGGCCTTTCGACCTCACCACAATCGTGCCAATCGGCCACCCGCGTAGGATAGGGTTGTTCACCAAACTCGCCCTACCTAAGTACCCACGCGGATGGTAAACCGGGCGATCGTACCTCGCCGCAGGTCAACTCCGGACACGAGCCGCTTGGGCAGCCCGTTCCGTACTATCGAGATAACCGAGCGGTGTTATTGTCGACATCGATGGTTCAGATTAATTACCGGGATCTTGCACCCGCTACGAACCCTTTACGTGAAGCAGGATGGAGAGTCAATGGAGAAAAGACGAAGCAAAATGGGAAAACAGTTCACACAATGCACATTTATTTCCCGGCACACGAAAAGCACGTATATACAGCGATACAGTCAAAATGCACAAATAGTAACCAGAACAATAAAAGCAACAACGCAGAGTTAATACCGACTACGCGCACACACGGCAACACTTATACAGCTTTACTTTACAGACGGCGCCAACACACATTTACACCAAAGCAAAGGAAAGAAGCCACCCTCATAGACAAGGGGGCAGACAGGCCTGTAAGGCCAAATGTGCGCATGACCTGGAGGAGCAGCCAGGTCCGCGAGACTGGGGGGGGGGGGGGGGTCCTACCCGCGTCCTCGTGACGCGTTGGCGGGCGAGCCGCAAATGTGGCCGCGCGGCTGTGCCCCGACTCCGTGCTCCTTGGCACGACGTTTGGAGTGGGGTGGGAACGGGGCCCCCTTTTGCACTCTCAGCACGGGGGGAAAGGGGGAATTGTTGATGCCCTGGGGGAGGAGAATGGCTGGCTGGCTTGGGTCCCACGACGAGACGAGCGATTCACCACACAGTAACCTCGTCGCCGACCGCAGTCCTTCTCGCCTCGGACCCGAGCTCCTTTGCCTGGAGTTCCACCGCGCGCTCTCCTCACCCGACCGACTCTACTCTCCCACTCTCCTCACCAGACTCCCCCGATGACTTTGCCAAAAACCCTCTCGGCGACTCCAGAACCCAATTCACTTCATTCGCCTTGCGCTCGCCTTCTTATAGGCTAGCAGGAGCAGCTAATATGCAAATATTCGGATCAGAATGACCTCGGGGGCGGAGCCACGCTCGCCCAATGGTTGGAGGAAACGGGGGCGTGAATCTCCCCTGATCCTAGAATTTGCATATATCGACTTCACACGCACGCACGCACGCACGCACGCGCCTGGAGGCGGGGCCAAGCCGCCCCGCGCTCGCTAATTGGACGGAGGAAAAGTGGGCGTGTAGAGTTTTTGATCCGAATTTTCCCTCGGAAAGGCCGCTATTTGCGCTCGCGGCTCGGTGCGCTCGGCACCAAACGCCGAACGGGCCCGAGACAGCCCGACGTTCAGTGTTCACAGGTGGTGCGGTTGTTGGTCGTAGAAGGAGGGAGGTGAAGGTGGTGGAGGGTTTTAGGTGGTGGTTTGATGGTTATGGTGCCGTTTGGGAATGGCGGTGGTGCGATGATGTGGGAGCGTAGATGGTGGTGGTGGCGTGGTTGTTGTGTGATAGCGGTTGAGACGTGGTTGGTTCAAAATAAAGATAGAACAGAAAAACGCCTAACTCAAAGGATCGCAGCCCGGATGAATCACATAAATTCCCTCTATACAACGGGTTTGGTCTAACTACACATGTACTTGAGATATCTCACCTACGGGTCCTGAATGGTAGTTTGCGAATTTCCACAACCGTAACAGTATTTAAGAAAATCGAGAAAGAATACAGCAAGTCGATTTAAAAAATAAAAATAAAAAATAAGAAATAAAAAAACCAGAGAGAATACTGTACTCGTCACTATCTGGAAGTTCGCATATCGCAGTTATGATTATTCGCAATTTAGTTTTAATGGCCAATTATTCAATTAGCGCAAACGTATTTTGCCTTTTCGCAAGGAAAAACATGGAGAGGAGAGGAGAGGAGAGGAGAGAGGAGAGAAAAAAACTCGTAATGGCGAACGCAGCTGAGTTTCTCTTCACCATCGACCACGGCTACGCAGCAACGCTTCCTGTCATTGGTTGATATAAAATGGCCGCAGCAACGGTTCCTGTCATTTGTTGGTAAATAAATGGCCATAACTTGGGAAGCACTTGTCTGATTAATATCAAACCTTGAAAAGGCACATCCTCAGGTCCCCAGCAATACACCTGGCAAGTTTCAATTAGATCGGACCAGCGGTTGTCGAGAACCAGCGGTCTCACACACACACACACACACACACACACACACACACACACACACACACACACACACACACACACACACACACACACACACACACACACACACACACACACACACACACACACACACACACGGAATTATAGATAGATATTCGGACATTTGCTTTAAAGTTTCGAAAAGTTCACGTTACTATTTAAAGATTATTCCATTTAATATATTGCAATTTCATAAATATACGATATTTTGTAAATACACTATGACGGGTCTCGCTATTGGCTTAATCAAGGCACGTGACGAAATATCGGAAGTTGTTTTGTTTTTTTAGCCGACAAAACCTTTAGGATGCTGCTCTTGGACACATTTGTCCTTGTTAAACATCGAGAGAGATAGGGCGAAAAAATTTTTTTTAAAACGATATCTCAAAAACTTACGGATGGATGAGAAAACTAGGTGGACGAGTTGGTTCGATGACAATAACAAGGCAATTGCATTTTGGTTGAGATTCGGGTCCAGATCAGACCCGTCAATGGGATACAAAATGTAAACACTTCTGCCTGGTAGAGGTATGCGCTCCACAGAGTGCCGTTGGGAGACAGGTGAACAATGTTCGACTCAACAAGAGTCACGTGACAAAAAGGCAGTTCAAGCCATCAAGCGGGTGTTGCGGCTTAAATTAACCACAAAACAAAAACACCGGGGTTGAATCTACAGTTCATGACGCAACAAACAAAAGGTTCAAAACCAAGACGATAGAACACACACACACACACACACACACACACACACACACACACACACACACACACACACACACACACACACACACACACACACACACACACACACACACACACACACACACACACGCACGCAATTCATCTTGATGTTCAAGTTACTCATGTTCACGTCCTGCAAGCGATTTACGCACAAACATCAATGTACAGTGAATACACACACACACACACACACACACACACACACACACACACACACACACACACACACACACACACACACACACACACACACACACACACACACACACACACACACACACACACACACACACACACACACACACACACACACTTCATCTTGATGTTCAAGTTACTCATGTTCACGTCCTGCAAGCGATTTACGCACAAACATCAATGTACAGTGAATATACACTTCACATCCGATTAATTTAACTCGTCGAGCGAGAGAACTCATTTTGATCACAAGATCGATTAACAAACTCATATCGGACGAACGTGAAACCCGTTTCCACATATAATAAAGGACAAACCGACCTGCGATGCAAATTGTAGATCTTGCAAAAGGAAACATGGTAAAAGCGATCACGAACAAACCCGCCGGTCACACCAAGGTCACCAGGCCTCACTTCCGCGAAGCCAAACGCTGGATCACGAGCCCGCCCGCCCAAATGTGTTTTTATAAATGATTACTTAAACTCCGTCAAAATCTATTGTTTTTCCAAGTCGTACTTATTGTGAATCGGCCATGAGGAAATATATTACATTTTAGCTTTAAGTAAACTGGGAGGCGCACGTGACCGTGACGCACGCAATGCGCCCCGCCCATTCCTGGCAGGGGCGGGGTTTATGTACCACGTGCAGTGTTTCCACTCGAACTCCCAACGAAACCAATAAACTTAATGTCATGTAATGGTTTTTGGTCACAACGAACCCACGACGCATTTGTGCCACGACACGACAGAAACCTTGGGCAAATCGGGGGTCGTCGCAAGACAGTCTTACGAAATTTTGAGCATTGTGGCATCGACTTGCCGTCGTGAGGTAAAATTGGACATGCACCTTTTTTGCTCGACGATTTTTTTTTTGTGGTATCTAAGTCTCGCGACTGTCGTGCGATAAATATCTTGTTGTGGGTACCAGAAGAAATTTTTTTAGTCAAACAATCTTACGACTGCCGCACGACTGACTTGCGACACACCCACGACATATCTTTTTTTTCTGTCGCGTCCCCATCGCCAAACCATCTTTAATGTGTCGTAGCCCTTGTGACCACTCGAAATAGATTTCGGGCATGTTGCAAGATCTGGTCACGACAAATATTTTATGGGTCTACCACGACAAAATTTCGTACTTTTTTGATCTCTCCTCTCTCCTCTCTCCTCTCTCCTCTCTCCTCTCTCCTCTCTCCTCTCTCCTCTGGAATCGCTCTATCTATCTCTCTCTCTCTCTCTCTCTCTCTCTCTCTCTCTCTCTCTCTCTCTCTCTCTCTCTCTCTCTCTGGAATCTCTCTCTCTCTCTCTCTCTCTCTCTCTCTGGAATCTCTCTCTCTCTCTCTGGAATCTCTCTCTCTCTCTCTCTCTCTCTGGAATCTCTCTCTCTCTCTCTCTGGAATCTCTCTCTCTCTCTCTCTGGAATCTCTCTCTCTCTCTCTCTGGAATCTCTCTCTCTCTCTCTCTGGAATCTCTCTCTCTCTCTCTGGAATCTCTCTCTCTCTGGAATCAATCTCTCTCTCTCTGGAATCAATCTCTCTCTCTCTGGAATCAATCTCTCTCTCTCTGGAATCTCTCTCTCTCTCTGGAATCAATCTCTCTCTCTCTCTCTCTGGAATCTCTCTCTCTCTCTCTCTCTCTCTCTCTGGAATCTCTCTCTCTCTCTCTCTCTCTCTCTCTCTCTCTCTCTCTCTCTCTCTCTCTCTCTCTCTCTCTCTGTGGTGTCTCTCTCTCTCTCTCTCTCTGGAATCTCTCTCTCTCTCTCTGGAATCTCTCTCTCTCTGGAATCTCTCTCTCTCTGGAATCTCTCTCTGGAATCTCTCTCTCTCTCTCTCTCTGGAATCTCTCTCTCTCTCTCTCTGGAATCTCTCTCTCTCTCTCTCTGGAATCTCTCTCTCTCTCTCTCTGGAATCTCTCTCTCTCTCTCTCTCTCTCTCTCTCTCTCTCTCTCTGGAATCTCTCTCTCTCTCTCTGGAATCTCTCTCTCTCTCTCTCTCTCTCTCTGGAATCTCTCTCTCTCTCTCTCTCTCTCTGGAATCTCTCTCTCTCTCTCTCTGGACTCTCTCTCTCTCTCTCTCTCTGGTATCTCTCTCTCTCTCTCTCTCTCTCTCTCTCTCTCTCTCTCTCTCTCTCTCTGGAATCTCTCTCTCTGGAATCTCTCTCTCTCTCTCTCTCTCTCTCTCTCTCTCTCTCGCTCTCTCTCTCTCTCTCTCTCTCTCTCTCTCTCTCTCTCTCTCTCTCTCTCTCTCTCTCTCTCTCTGGAATCTCTCTCTCTCTCTCTCTCTCTCTGGACTCTCTCTCTCTCTCTCTCTCTCTCTCTGGTATCTCTCTCTCTCTCTCTCTCTCTCTCTCTCTCTCTCTCTCTCTCTCTCTCTCTCTCTCTCTCTCTCTCTCTCTCTGTGATCTCTCTCTCTCTCTCTCTCTCTCTCTCTCTCTCTCTCTCTCTCTCTCTCTCTCTCTCTCTCTCTCTCTCTCTCTCTCTCTCTCTCTCTCTCTCTGGAATCTCTCTCTCTCTGGAATCTCTCTCTCTCTCTGGAATCGCTCTCAAATTAATCACTTTTAAGGATTTGTTGGAATTCCTTCGATTTACCCTGAAGTCGCCTTCGACCCTGCAGGGATAATCACCAGTACACTGGTGCTCATTTCACCGACCTTCGGAAAGGTGACAGGCTGAGTCAACCCCCTGATGCTAACTCAGCGGCCAGGTTCGGGCTCGAGGTCGGACTCGTACTCGGAGTCGGGCGAGGACTCGGTCTCGTACTCGTACTCGTACTCGGACTTGGTTTGCATGGTAACTCAGGATCCCAAGCCAC
This sequence comes from Eptatretus burgeri, assembly GCF_056783735.1. Classification (NCBI taxonomy): domain Eukaryota; kingdom Metazoa; phylum Chordata; class Myxini; order Myxiniformes; family Myxinidae; genus Eptatretus; species Eptatretus burgeri. The sequence goes on from NC_140966.1 coordinate 54,032,968, forward strand.
CACCTTAACCGCTCAGCCACACCAGGCTCACCATTTATTCATTAGTAATATTAGCCTTAATTAATTAAAGTGTGTAAGATCACTTTCATTTGTTGATTCTACGACGGTGTTGACCTCCTTATCGGCCACAGATGGATTTTATTACCTTTCGCTGTGTTACTGCACATTGTCGTGTCCCCAAACTGTGTAATCTATTCCCAGTGGATCTTTCAGTTTACATGGAGCGATATACTTATTGGGGATTCTTGTCCTTCTCACTCCTGCAAAATAGAGAAAGAGAGTATTATAGATAAACACATAAACATATCTACTATACTAAAAAAATAGAACATGTTTGTTTGTATGTATGTGTCTGTGTTTGTTCGTCCTTTATAGGTGGCCGAACCGTTGGATGGAATGAGATGAAACTTGGCATGAGTGATCCTTGGGACATGAGAACGGACATGGGGGGGGGGGGAGTGAAGTTCAAGGTCAAAGGTCACGGGGTCAAGCGGTCAAGGTCACCGGGTAACTTCAATTTCATCCGCTCGAGACAGGACCAACGCCATTCGACAGATAATCAAAATTAATACTGAAGGACCAATTTTGTGCCCCGTCTGTGACGGGGTTTCGGCTAGTCTATCCTAATGTGTGTATTTGTGTGTGTGTGTGTGTGTGTGTGTGTGTGTGTGTGTGTGTGTGTATTCGTGTGTGTGTGTATTAGTGTGTGTATGTGTGTGTGTGTGTGTGTGTGTATTCGTGTGTGTGTGTGTGTGTATTAGTGTGTGTATGTGTGTGTGTGTGTGTATTTGTGTGTGTGTATTAGTGTATATGTGTGTGTATTAGTGTATGTGTGTGTATTCGTGTATGTGTGTGTATTCGTGTGTGTATTCGTGTGTGTGTGTGCGTGTGTATTAGTGTATGTGTGTCTGTGTATTTGTGTGTGTGTGAATTCGTGTGTGTGGATTTGTGTGTGTGTGTGTGTGTGTGTGTGTGTGTGTGTGTGTGTGTATTCGTACGTGTGTGTATTCGTACGTGTGTGTGCATTCGTATGTATGTGTGTATGTGTGTGTGTGTGTATTCGTGTGTATGTGTGTGCATTCGAATTTGTGTGTATATGTATCGTGTGTGTATTCATATGTGTATATGTGTGTATACGTGTATTTGTGTGTATATGTGTGTGTGTGTGTGTGTGTGTGTGTGTGTGTGTGTGTGTGTGTGTGTGTGTGTGTGTGTGTGTGTGTGTGTGTGTGTGTGTGTGTGTTTCCTCCATAACTCCAAAATTATAAACCTAGCAGCCTGAAACTTTGCATGCATATTAAGAAAACTTCCAGGAATTGCAAGTGAAAATTGGGTGTTTGGGTTGATTACAACACCCTGATTGATGATAATTAACGGCCTTATTTAATGATATCCTTCATCAGGCGATCCTCAGCCACCTTGCTGTCTGTGGTCTTGTCGTTACCTCAGTAACCTCCCTGAGGTCTGAAACCGCAATGTTTTTTGACTTGCTCAAACTTATCTTGAGTTGGAAGAGGCCACAACTCTGAATAAGCTGTTCATCGTAGCTATGAATCACTAAGAAACAGACAGAGAGACTGTATCTGTCGACTGTCTGTCGTTCTCTCGCTGTCTCTCTGTGTCTGTCGCTCTCGCTGTCTGTCTGTCACTCTCTCGCTGTCTCTCTGTGTCTGTCGCTCTCGCTGTCTGTCTGTCGCTCTCTCGCTGTCTCTCTGTGTCTGTCGCTCTCGCTGTCTGTCTGTCGCTATCTCTCTGTCTGTTTCTCTCTTGCTGTCTCTCTCTCTCTGTCTATCACTCTCGCTGTCCCTCTCTGTCTGTCACTCTCTCGCTGTCTCTCTCTCTGTCTGTCACTCTCTCGCTGTCCCTCTCTGTCTGTCACTCTCTCGCTGTCTCTCTCTGTCTGTCACTATCTCTCTGTCTGTCGCTCTCTTGCTGTCTCTCTGTGTCTGTCGCTCTCGCTGTCTGTCTGTCGCTCTCTCGCTGTCTCTCTGTGTCTGTCGCTCTCGCTGTCTGTCTGTCGCTATCTCTCTGTCTGTTTCTCTCTTGCTGTCTCTCTCTCTGTCTATCACTCTCGCTGTCCCTCTCTGTCTGTCACTCTCTCGCTGTCTCTCTCTCTCGCTGTCTCTCTCTGTCTGTCACTCTCTCGCTGTCCTTCTCTGTCTGTCACTCTCTTGCTGTCTCTCTCTGTCTGTCGCTATCTCGTTGTCTCTCTCTGTCACTCTCTCGCTGTCTCTCTCTGTCTGTCACTCTCTTGCTGTCTCTCTCTGTCTGTCGCTATCTCGCTGTCTCTCTCTGTCACTCTCTCGCTGTCTCTCTCTGCCTGTCACTCTCTTGCTGTCTCTCTCTGTCTGTCGCTATCTCGCTGTCTCTCTCTGTCTGTCACTATCGCTGTCTCTCTCTGTCCGTCGCTATCTCTGTCTGTCGCTATCTCTCCGTCTGTTTCTCTCTTGCTGTCTCTCTGTCTATCACTCTCGCTGTCCCTCTCTGTCTGTCACTCTCTCGCTGTCTCTCTCTGTCTGTCACTCTCTTGCTGTCTCTCTCTGTCTGTCGCTATCTCGCTGTCTCTCTCTGTCTGTCACTCTATCGCTGTCTCTCTCTGTCTGTCACTATCTCTCTGTCTGTCGCGATCTCTCTGTCTGTCGCTATCTCTCCGTCTGTTTCTCTCTTGCTGTCTCTCTGTCTGTTGCTCTCTTGCTGTCTCTCTCTGTCTGTCACTCTCTCGCTGTCCCTCTCTGTCCCTCTTTGTCTGTCACTCTTGCTGTCTCTCTCTCTGTCTGTCGCTATCTCGCTGTTTCTCTCTCTGTCACTCTATCGCTGTCTCTCTCTGTCTGTCGCTACCTCTCTGTCTGTTTCTCCCTTGCTGTCTCTCTGTCTATCACTCTCGCTGTCTCTCTCTGTCTGTCACTATCTCTCGCTGTCTGTCGCTATCTCGCTGTCTCTCTCTGTCTCTCTCTCTCTCTCTCTCTCTCTCTCTCTCTCTCTCTCTCTCTCTCTCTCTCTCTCTCTCTCTCTCTCTCTCTCTCTCTCTCTCACACTGTCTCTCACTGTCTCTCTCTCTGTCTGTCACTCTCTCGCTGTCTCTCTGTGTCTGTCGTTCTCGCTGTCTGTCTGTCGCTCTTTCTCTGTCTCTCTGCCTGTCGCCCTCTCTCTCTGTCTGTCACTCTCGCGCTGTCCTTCTCTGTCTGTCACTCTATCGCTGTCTCTCTCTGTCTGTCGCTATCTCTCTGTCTGTTTCTCTCTTGCTGTCTCTCTCTGTCTATCACTCCTGCTGTCCGTCTGTGTCTGTCACTCTCTCGCTGTCTCTCTCTGTCTGTCACTATCTCTCTGTCTGTTGCTCTCTTGCTGTCTCTCTCTGTCTGTCACTCTATCGCTGTCTCTCTCTGTCTGTCGCTACCTCTCTGTCTGTCGCTATCTCTCTGTCTGTTTCTCTCTTGCTGTCTCTCTCTCTGTCCATCACTCCTGCTGTCCCTCTCTGTCTGTCACTCTCTCGCTGTCTCTCTCTGTCTGTCGCTATCTCTCTGTCTGTCGCTATCTCTCTGTCTGTTTCTCTCTTGCTGTCTCTCTCTCTGTCCATCACTCCTGCTGTCCCTCTCTGTCTGTCACTCTCTCGCTGTCTCTCTCTGTCTGTCGCTATCTCTCTGTCTGTCGCTATCTCTCTGTCTGTTTCTCTCTTGCTGTCTCTCTCTCTGTCTATCACTCTCGCTGTCCCTCTCTGTCTGTCACTCTCTCGCTGTCTCTCTCTGTCTGTCACTCTCTCGCTGTCCCTCTCTGTCTGTCACTCTCTCGCTGTCTCTCTCTGTCTGTCACTATCTCTCTGTCTGTCGCTCTCTTGCTGTCTCTCTATGTCTGTCACTCTCTCGCTGTCTCTCTCTCTCGCTGTCTCTCTCTGTCTGTCACTCTCTCGCTGTCTCTCTGTGTCTGTCGCTCTCGCTGTCTGTCTGTCGCTCTTTCTCTGTCTCTCTGCCTGTCGCCCTCTCTCTCTGTCTGTCACTCTCTTGCTGTCTCTCTCTGTCTGTCGCTATCTCGCTGTCTCTCTCTGTCACTCTCTCGCTGTCTCTCTCTGCCTGTCACTCTCTTGCTGTCTCTCTCTGTCTGTCGCTATCTCGCTGTCTCTCTCTGTCTGTCACTATCGCTGTCTCTCTCTGTCCGTCGCTATCTCTGTCTGTCGCTATCTCTCCGTCTGTTTCTCTCTTGCTGTCTCTCTGTCTATCACTCTCGCTGTCCCTCTCTGTCTGTCACTCTCTCGCTGTCTCTCTCTGTCTGTCACTCTCTTGCTGTCTCTCTCTCTCTGTCTGTCGCTATCTCGCTGTCTCTCTCTGTCTGTCACTCTATCGCTGTCTCTCTGTCTGTCGCTATCTCTCTGTCTGTCGCTATCTCTCTGTCTGTTGCTATCTCTCTGTCTGTCGCTATCTCTCCGTCTGTTTCTCTCTTGCTGTCTCTCTGTCTGTTGCTCCCTTGCTGTCTCTCTCTGTCTGTCACTCTCTCGCTGTCCCTCTCTGTCCCTCTTTGTCTGTCACTCTTGCTGTCTCTCTCTCTGTCTGTCGCTATCTCGCTGTTTCTCTCTCTGTCACTCTATCGCTGTCTCTCTCTGTCTGTCGCTACCTCTCTGTCTGTTTCTCTCTTGCTGTCTCTCTGTCTATCACTCTCGCTGTCCCTCTCTGTCTGTCACTCTCTCGCTGTCTCTCTCTGTCTGTCGCTATCTCGCTGTCTCTCTCTCTCTCTCTCTCTCTCTCTCTCTCTCTCTCTCTCTCTCTCTCTCTCTCTCTCTCTCTCTCTCTCTCTCTCTCTCTCTCTCTCTCTCTCTCTCTCTCTCTCTCTCTCTCTCACTGTCTCTCACTGTCTCTCTCTGTCTTTCACTCTCTCGCTGTCTCTCTGTGTCTGTCGTTCTCGCTGTCTGTCTGTCGCTCTTTCTCTGTCTCTCTGCCTGTCGCCCTCTCTCTCTCTCTGTCTGTCACTCTATCGCTGTCTCTCTCTGTCTGTCGCTATCTCTCTGTCTGTTTCTCTCTTGCTGTCTCTCTCTGTCTATCACTCCTGCTGTCCCTCTCTGTCTGTCACTCTCTCGCTGTCTCTCTCTGTCTGTCACTATCTCTCTGTCTGTTGCTCTCTTGCTGTCTCTCTCTGTCTGTCACTCTCTCGCTGTCCCTCTCTGTCTGTCACTCTTGCTGTCTCTCTCTCTCTGTCTGTCGCTATCTCGCTGTCTCTCTGTCACTCTCTCGCTGTCTCTGTCTGTCTGTCACTCTCTCACTGTCTCTCTCTGTCTGGCACTCTCTCGCTGTCTTTCTCTATCTGTCACTCTCATGCTGTCCCTCTTTGTCTGGCACTCTCTCGCTGTCTCTCTCGCTGTCTCTCTCTGTCTGTTGCTATCTCTCTGTCTCTTGCTCTCTCGCTGTCTCTCTCTGTCTGTCACTCTCTCACTGTCTCTCTATGTCTGTCGCTCTCTCGTTGTCTCTCTCTGTCTGTCACTATCTCTCTGTCTGTTGCTCTCTAGCTGTCCCTCTCTGTCTGTCACTCTCTCACTGTCTCTCTCTGTCTGGCACTCTCTCGCTGTCTTTCTCTATCTGTCACTCTCTATCTGTCACTCTCACGCTGTCCCTCTTTGTCTGGCACTCTCTCGCTGTCTCTCTCGCTGTCTCTCTCTGTCTGTTGCTATCTCTCTGTCTCTTGCTCTCTCGCTGTCTCTCTCTGTCTGTCACTCTCTCACTGTCTCTCTATGTCTGTCGCTCTCTCGTTGTCTCTCTCTGTCTGTCACTATCTCTCTGTCTGTTGCTCTCTAGCTGTCCCTCTCTGTCTGTCACTCTCTCGCTGTCTCTCTCTCTCTCTGTCTGTCGCTATCTCTCTGTCTGTTGCTCTCTCGCTGTCTCTCTCTGTCTGTCACTCTCACTGTCTCTCTATGTCTGTCGCTCTCTCACTGTCTCTCTCTCTGTCTGTCGCTCTCTCTCGCTGTCTCTGTCTGTCGCTCTCTCACTGTCGTTCTCTCTGTCTCTCTGTCTCTCTCTCTCTCTCTGTCTCTCTCTCTCTCTCTCTCTCTCTCTCTCTCTCTCTCTCTCTCTCTCTCTCTCTCTCTCTCTCTCTCTCTCTGTCTGTCTCTCACTCTCTCCTTCTGTCTATCGCTCTCTCACTGTCACTCTCTCACTGTCACTCTCTCACTGTCGCTCTCTCACTGTCGCTCTCTGTCTCTCACTCTCTCTCTCTCTTTCTCTGTCTGTCACTCTCTCACTGTCTCTCCAGGCCAGTGAACAAATCTGCATAATCAGCCTTGTCTTTGTCCAGTGTAAGGTCAAGCTGTGGTGCAGCCACTGATGTCACAGCCGCGACAGACAGCAAGTGACTGTTGGGGTCCTTCTGGACAAGACCCAGGCATGTTGATGCGTGAAGACTGAGAATACGAGGCGCTTTGGTTTCGACCACATAGAAGTCAAAGCGCCCCATTGACGATCCAGCAGAGCATTGTAGCTTGGCCACTCCATGATGAGGGACGGTGCCCCCACTGTAGCTTTTCAGTAAGATCATTGAGTTAACAGTCTTGACTGGCTTTTCCATGGAATTTAATATTCTGTGAGGGAGTATCAATACCTGTGCTCCAGAGTCAACCTTCACCTTTACCCTATGGCCATTGATGTTGATGTTCGCAAACCAAGAGACATCTGGCTTCATGACCTGCATGTCTCCTACCAGCAGTGTAGACATGCCATCAATGTCCAAGTCACTAAGAGATGGCTTTTTGGTCGATGCCGTGCTTGTCGCCAATGCATGAACATGCTTGGATTGTCGGCAGACCTCTGCAAAATGGTTCTGCTTATTACACTTCCTGCAGTATTTCCCAAAGGCAGGGCATTGGTGAGGTTGATGAATACGCCCGCAGTTGCAACAATTTTGGGTGTGCTTATTGTTCTTGGTCGACTCAGGCTTAGGTGCAAAGCGATCCTTGCCAGCAGACTTGAGACTGTGGCACCCTTGGCGGCGAATCAACTCAATGTCTTGGGAGAGCCCGGTGGAAGCGGCCAATGTGGGAGTGGACGTCATAGCCCTTGCATGCGATCTCCTCGACTCAGCAGCCAGAGTTTTTGTTTTTTCTAAAGTCGGTCTCGGTTCACATAAGAGACGCTCTTTTAAGGCAAGGTTGCGCATGGCAAAAATGATTTTATCTCTGATCATGGTATCAGTCTCGGCTAATTTGCTTGCCTTTGCCATGATGCGCAGCTTATTCAAGTATGCTTTGAATGACTGACCTTCAGACTCAGCAAATTCCCAGAACTTGAATCACTCATGGACAAGATTCTTCCACTGGTTGCAGTATGTGTCGAATGCCTCTGACATTTTCAAATATCTTAGAAGCAACCGCTGACTCAAACAGGAGGTTCTCGGATACATCCACATCATCTGGCCCACTATCTCTCTCTCTCTCTGGCCCATAGTTCAGCAAGATGGGGACCTTTGGACTGTTGCTTGTACACTTGAGGCCGGCAGCCTCAAGATACCAGTCAAAGTCCTTACTCCGTCACCAGTTCTCAGCTGCATCCCCATTTAGCCATACAGAGATAACCAGGCGGTTTAAATTCCATCACGGTTGATGAAGAAAATCCCACTTCTGACACCATGTAATGACGATGGACACGAATAGGATCACCTTGCATGGACCAACTGCCGGATTTATTGGCGCATGTGCACACACGTACAGGCCAGAGGAATACAGCCATTCATGCAAACATATAATTCACAATATCATTACACTTGGAGTTTTCTTAGTATGCATGCAAAGTTTCCGGCTGCGAGGTTTTATGGATTTATAGTTATGGAGGAGACGCACGCATGCACAATGACACACACTGCCTTTTATTGGTATCGATTTTTTACCAAACGTGGTAAAAACATTATTCAAGATGTCAGTGACACAAAATACACCAGAATACCGAGATAGTCGTTTATTAACCTCCGCCATCGAAATGGATGGAGGTTACTGTTTTCACCCCTGTCTGTTTGTTTGTTTGTTTGTTTGTGAACAGTATTACGGAAAAACTCCTGGACAGATTTCGACGAAACTTGGTGGGGGGATTAGGTATGGTCCAAGGATCATGCCATTAGATTTTGGACTTTGTCCCAAAAAAAAAACTTAGAAAATTTTGCAACTTTTTTTCAGAAAAATTTCGATTTTATTTGAAAAATATTTGAATTTTTTTTTTGCATTTCTACATGTTTTAAGTGATTTCCAACTCCCCCAAAAAATTGTTAGAGAAAAAAAAAAGAAATTTTGCAACTTTTTTTTTCAAAAAAATTTCGATTTTATTTTTTGGGCATTTCTACATGCACGTCGATCTCGTTTAGTTTATTCAATCGTGGTTCAGTAGAGTCTGATCCGTTTTGACCTACAATGAATAGGATATCAGGTTCACTTAAGTGACCCAGCAGTATTGGCGGCAGAGGTTTTGCACTCTACCGAGTGCTCCCCCTCTAGTTGATTTGGTGCTTTTGAGCATACATTGCAAGGTGAAGGTGACAAAAAAACGGGTTGGTAGGAAATGAAAGTGGGTTTTTTTTTTAACCCTTTGTGTGCTGCAGTTGCAGATTTGCGACGAGATACAAAAAATTGAAACAATTTTTTTTGTTTTAATCTTGGTTATCCATCCAACTTGACACTCAAGTTGTGTTTTTTTGCAAATACCACTTGAAATTCACAACCCTATGAAAAAATAAATAAATGAAGCAACAGGAAACCGTGCGGCCGTAAACAATGCAGCACGCAAAGGGTTAAACAAACTGGTAAAAACGCTATTCCATATGTTAACTCATCAGTAATGATAAGGAGGTTCCAAGTAAGACAACATACATACATACATACATACATACATACATACATACATACATACATAAAAGTTTTATTTACTTTTTTCGTTTCCAGTTGTGGCCTGGGATATGTGACGTCATATTTACTGGAAATAGCGTCCTAACAATAAAGAGCAGTGTTGCCTGGTTTACAGAGACCATGTGATGATAAATGGTGATGAATGCGATATGATGATCTTGACAAATCTTGACAATAGAACTTTGAGAAATGTTCGTTCATTCACAAACATCAAACCACGTCATTTTATCCCATTTCACTCATTTTTTTGTTATAGTTTGAATTGGGAACGGTAATTTGTGGACACCTTGTATACAAATGAAAAAAAATCCAAATCTAATCCTACCATTCAAAATACTCGAAAGTACTGATAAATATCACAGTAGGAAGTTGAAGAGTGAATTGGAAAGCAAATAGGCTGACCCAGGGCCGGATTTAGGCATGGGAAAGTTGGGCAGTTGCCCAGGGGCCTCCACAACCAGGGGGCTTCCACATATTTCATGAAAAAAAATTGTAAGGAAAAATGTATTTGTGAGTGCCTCAATGGTAGTTGGTAGTTAGTGGAACAGATTTAAGATATTCATCTATAACAGATATAAGATATTCATCTTATCTCATTCTCTATTTTATATAGAAGTTCAGATTCTTTGTTCTTGAAAAACATGCTTTATGGATGACTGTAAATATGTCTTGTCACCTTTTTAGTATTCGAAGGTAGGGTGGGCCTCCATTACTGAAGGCTGCCTAGGGGCCACCACATGTTTAAATCTGGCCCTCGGCCGACCGATTGATTCGGGGTGAGAACAAATGGTGGACGAGAGGAAGTGACAATGCGTACAGATGAGGATTCAAGGAATTGGTCGGTTGGGAAAAGCTCATGATGTCACCCAGTCAATAGTCAGACTAGAGCAGTGTCTTGCATATCTGATAGAGATCGGCACATATCTGTCACTGTGTGTGAATCCATGTGATTGGAAAGGAAGCTATAGGCATTGCATTTTTCAAGTTGTTCGTACTTTCCATCCAATGCGGGTTTTAACGATCCCAAAATGGTTTAAAGAAAGGAAATGGGTCAAACCCACAAAGTACGGGTCAGTTGCCATATAAGAATATCCCCCTACCCCTCTATCCCCAAATACATTCAGGTACAGGGTACCTGTCCAATTAACCTTTGAACTTTTCTACCCACCTCTGCTGTTGTGGTGCATACGTTTGTGTTCCCATCTAGAAGCTTGCTTCGTGATGTAAGAAATCCACATTCAAGTCCCATATGGCAGCGAGATATAACATTTACTAGTGTTCTTGTATTATAAATTTAAAAGTACATCAATGTCTACTCATGGTTTTAACTCCTTCGTGATCATGAGCCTTTATAGTCAAACGGAAAACCAAATACTGCATTTAATTGGAGTCATCAGAAGGAACCCGGAGAAGTAAAGAGCAAAGATGGAGTCATCAGGAGGAACCTGGAGAGGAATCGGGTTTCGGCTGCTCCTCCACAACCCTCAAACCCACCCAGGCACAGCCAAGTAAGCCTTACAGAAAAATTTCTGCAATAATTCACTTCTAGACAGATAGACGATGAAAAAGAAATAAAGAATAAAAGGAAAGAAAAAGCAAGAAGTGAATAAAGATAAATGCGAAAAAGTAGAAAGTAATGTGAAAAAATAGAAAGAAATGTGAAAAGAACATAGATGTCAGGAAGAACCTTTATAGATAGATTTCAGCAGTTACTCCTCAGGCTCAAACACAGCAACAGGTACAAGCTTATAGTTTACAGATCAAATTTGTGAACTTTCCAACCTAGATTTCTCCGAATAGCAACTCCTCCCTTCTAGACTTGGTGATGACAAACTTCTCAGAGAGCTGCCTCAATGTCTGCGAGCCTGGCATTTCAGTCAATCAGATTGGCAAGGACTGCAATCAGCTTAATCCCATCTCATCTTAAATTATCCTACCTCTCTTCCCACCCATGGAACACTGAATCCTCTGGTGAAGCAGTTGCTCTGAAACAACTTGCCTTCTCTTCCTGGAAGGCAAATTCAAATGAAGGCAATCTCATTTCATTCCAAATAGTCCATAACAAGTGTGTGTCCATTCTCAGGAGATCCAGAAAACAACATCTGTCCAACCTCAAGAAGGAACTTTAAAATTTGTCACCCTCCTCTAAAACCTAGTGGTGCCTTCTTAGTCTGTCTCTGATGTATACTTCTCTTTCATCCATTCCCTCTCTTCAAATGGCAGCACAGCTGATTCCGCTCATGAGAAAGCTGAATGCTTCAATTGTATGTTTGTTTCCAAATATTGTGTCCCCAAACCTTCGCTGTTCCCTGTCGTACGCAACTGCTCCTGGACTTTATATTTTGCACCTGAGAAGGTGGCAATGGTTTTTTTGACCCTCGGCTCTGTGCCACTGGACCAGATGGCATCAGTTCACGTGTCCGAAAAACCTGCTCTACTGCTCTTGCACATCCAATCTCTGCCCTTTTCTCTCTCAATAATTTGCCCGAGGTCATCTTCCATCTGCTTGGAAATCTGCCAACATCACTGCGTTCCAGAAAAGGTGCAAAAACTGATCTTCACTTCGGACCTATCATCTTACTTCCAATCATCAGCAAGATCAGGAAATAAGTCATCACAGTTGACATAAAATCATTCCTTTTCTCCAACAGCCTCATCTCAGATCACCAATTTGGATTCAGACCAGGTCACACCACCTTGGACATGCAGCTTCTACTCACCCAACAATGGATGGAGGCCCTCAATGTCAGACATGAGATCAGGGTAGTCTCTCTGGACATATCTCATGCTTTTGATACAGTCTGGCATCCTTCCTTGCTCTCCAAACTGTCTGCCGATGGCAACCAAGGCAACTACACACGTGGCTTTCTGACTTCCTCTACTCTCGTAAGCCAACATGTGTCACTCAATGTAGTCCTTTCATCTCCTCTCCCTGTCAAGGCTGGAGTGCCCCGAGACAGCATTCAGGACCCAGTCCTTTTCCTGATCCTCATCGATGATCTCTCTGACTTTCTGGAAAATCCCCTTTATCTATTTGCTGATGAATCCAACCTCTGCCATGACATATGACATCCCTCATTCGTCAGACAGGCATGATGCAGCTTCTTCCCTCTCTTCAGACCTTGAAAAAAAAGTCACAAGCTGGTCAAACACTCTCCAAAAGGACTGTCTGGCACTCCCCCCCCCACCCCCCTTGGCCAATCAACATTATAAAGAATCCTTTTGAGGAAGTTATCAGTCAGTCAAATGCCTGGGTATCACCATCAGCCACAATTTTCCTTGGGCAAACCATATTTCAAAGTTGGCCTCCAAAACCAGTTGCCGACTGGACATCCTCCATCACACAAAGTCCTTTATTGGGAAACCTGAACTCCGATACACCTACAAGGTTTTCATCTACAGCTTGATGGAGTATTGCTCTCCACTCTGGACTGGCTCCCCTGCCTCACATATTGTTCAGCTTGTTGTCGTAGAAGCTAAGGCCTTCAAGATCATTGGAATCTCCCACGATGAAGCTGAATTTATGGGCCTATCACTTTGCTATCACAGACAGGTCGTTGGTCTCTCTGTTCTGTCTTCTACCTCCTCCTTTCTGGTCTTGCAACATCTGCTCTTTCCGTTCAGATTTGTCTCTCCCCACCCCCCACCCCCAAGTTCTGCAGGGGACACACATTCCACTATCAACCCCCTTCTTGTTAAACTATATAAATTCAGGATCACTGCTCACTTCCACTCATTTGCTCCTCTTTTTCCCACCTGTGGAACCAACTTCCACATCCTCTTCAATCTCATTCTTCCCTGCAGGTCTTCAAGACAGCTCTTCACCACCATCTCAGATTGTCCCCAATCCAAAACAGTGATCTTTTCTACCCTCGTTAACCCCCACACACAATGCCATCCCAAGGCCTTCCACTTCCAAACTTCCAGTTTTTCCCTCCTGTGAGCTCACTCACTTGCTCTCGCCTGTGTCTTTTGTCCTGTTACATCCTGAAACACACTTTCTTATTCTTCTTCGTCTTCTTTGTATACTTCTTCTGAATTTTTAATGCCGTTTTCAGAGATGCTTGGCTCTATATACACCACACACCTAAAACACCTTGGCTGAAGCAAAATAATACTGGGGAATTTATATTGTTAGACACCGTTTCTTTTATAAATTTTAATCAAACTTTGCAGAATCGAGGGAGCTTTTGCATCAGATGGCAAAGTGTATCTGGCACACCTAACTAGATGATCCCCATTTCTCGGGCAGTGTGGAGAAGGGACGATTTGGGTTCTCCATACCAAGGGCATTGAGTGAAAATGTGCTCCAGATCTTTGGGGACCCAACACCGCTCTCAGAGTCCCGTCGGGTGAAACCTTATCCGATGTAAATTGGAATTAAGAGCACAATGTCCAAGTATGAGCCTATAAAGGATTGCCTGGTCTCTTCGGGAGAGTCGAGGAAACGAGACAGAGTGTGAGGTTAAGCCCTTTTGTACATTTGGCAGTAAGTTATTTTTTTAATATGAGGGGTCCAGGTTAGGCCCCTGTCGAAGGTAATTCCGAGATAGGACAACTCCGGGGAATCTTTGATGGAAGTACTATCGATTGTTCTTGATATGTCCTTGACCAGTTGACCTTCTATTTGAGGGTGAAAATTATGAATTTGGACTTGGGTCCGGAAATTGTGAAATCTCATTTTTGGGCCCATTGCTCGATCCTGCAGATGTATGCTTGGAGTTTTTTGGCCGTAAAGTGAGGGTTTCTGCTCCGGGTCCACAAGGCAATGTCGTCTGCAAATCGAGCTATCCTGCTGTGGAACTCTAAAGGGGATCCGGCACACCTAACGAGATGATCCCCATTTCTCGGGCCGTATGGAGAAGGGACGATTTGGGTTCTCCATACCAAGGGCATTGCACTCCATACCTGTGCATCATCGATCATGATGTTAAAAAGGGTGGGACTGAGGCAGCAGCCTTGGAGAATACCATTCACCATGGGAAACACAGAGGACAAGACTTGGCCTACTCTTACTTGAAAGGATCTGTTGTATAAGAAGTCACGGATCCACCAGAACATCCTGCCATTGATTCCCAGTCTGTAATGTCTTAAAAAGGAGGCCTTCTATCCAGACTGAGTCGGTGGCCTTGTGAATGTCGAGGAAAACTTCTAATAGGGACTCATGACTGCTTAACACCTTCCTGATGTCATTGGCGAGAGAAGCAATGTGGTCAGTGGTGGAACAACCTAACCTGAACCCACTTTGGGTGGGTCATTCTTCTTCTCCAAAAAGAAGACCAGGCATTCATTGACCATCTTCTCCATGAATTCACTGACCAAGGAAATGAGAGCAATTGGTTAGAGGGATCTTTCCTGACTTTGTGGATGGGAATGACAACGGAGTGTTTCCAGTCATGGGGAAGCTTTCCTGAAGATCAGGCCTTGTTGAAGAGTTCAAGAAACACTCCCAGCACCCCCATCGTCCACCCCATTTAAAAACCTGACGTTGGCTTAGCGGTTAGGGTGGTGGCTTGGGATCCAAGGGTCCTGAGTTCAAGCCCCATTTACCTCTGAATTAACACCAGGGGGTTGACTCAGCCTGTCATCCTCTGAGGTCGATGAAATGAGTACCAGTGGAGCAGCCAAAAGGCTGCACACGAAGGGAAGGGGTATTGACGGATTTGTTAAATCTGGTATTGGTATGGCGCAGGCATGATGGGCCAAATGGCCTCCTCCTGTGCAAAATTTCCATATAATCCCTGTCCATGTGCTTGAACATGCCGTAGGTTAACTGGTCAAGGCCAGGTGCCCTATTCTTGGATTTTGAAATGGCTTCCTTGAGTTCCCGAAGTGAGACTTCGAGGTTGAGCATAAAGCTTAAGGGGCTGTCACACCTTGACGTTTTAGCCAGCGTATGGCAAGGTCTCAAAATGTATGTAAAACGCTGGCGTACGCTGACCTATTGATGTTTTTTTTTAAGTTTTGGGCATATAATAACGTGTTGGACATATGCATAACGTATTAGTAACGTACACAGAACGTTTCAATCACATATAAATAACTTATACCAACGAATGCTGAGCGTGTTGTCGGTGTTCACAACCTATGCCCAACGATAGTCTAACTTATGCATAGCGCGCGGCAGCGTATCGCCGACGATCACGTGGCGTAGGCTATTAATAGGCTACGGCTCGACGATTCAAATCATAACCGCACTAGACATTGAAGTGTGAAGCCGCTGTCACACCTTGATGTTTTAGCCATTGTATGCCGACATATGAAAAATTTGCCGAACCAAGCTGGCACACGTCGAATACGTTATGGGTAAGTTTTTGTATATGTTAAGAGCACGCTGGCATACGTTGTAGTATGCTGGCATACATCGTAGTACGCTGGCATACGTCGTCATACGCCGAGTACGTCGAGAAATTTTCAGCATGTTGAAAATTTCTTGACGTACATTCCGCATACGCTGACCAGAAGTTGTAGGCACGTTACGCAATCGTTGACACACGTCGACACACGTTACTTGTACGTTACTCATAAGTCGAAACACGTCGAGGTAATGGTTAGTGTCAGTGTTCCAGACTCCCTGGTTTTTTGTTATTTTTTTTCTTCGTTATGACGGTGATGTTGACACTTCGATTTCTTGTGCGGTTATGATTTAATCGTTCAGCGGCAGCCTATTAATTATATTATAACCGCACTAGAAATCGAAGTGTCAACATCACCGTCATACCAAAGAAAGAAAAAAAAACAGGGAGTCTGGAACACTGATGCTAACCATTACCTTGACGTGTTTCGACTTATGAGTAACATACAAGTAACGTGTCGACGTGTGTCAACGATCGCGTAACGTGCCTACAACACGTTACTCATAGGTTAGAAATAAGTTTCGGGTACGCTAAACATTACCTCGACGTGTTTCGACTTATGAGTAACTTACAAGTAACGTGTGTCGACGTGTGTCAACGATCGCGTAACGTGCCTACAACTTATGGCCAGCATTATGCGGAACGTGCGAGTCATACGCTGGCATACGTCGAAAAATTTCAAGCATGGAAAATTTGTCTAACAGCACGGCGTACTATGACGAATGCCAGCGTACTACAACATATGCCAGCGTACTACGACGTATGCCAGCATGCTCTTAACGTATACAAACTGACCCATAACGTATTCGACGTGTGCCAGCGTTTTAGCCAAATTTTTCATACGTCAGGCATACGCTGGCTAAATCGTCAAGGTGTGACAGGGCCTTTTCCAGGCTGGTGTCATAGATGATGGCTTAGTGTAGATTGGCAAATTGACACCTATGGGCTTTGACCTCTGGGTCAATGTTGGCGTCTCTAGTTGGGTTGGAGAAGTGAGCTCCCAACGTAGAGGCCTCGACACTGTTCAATCAGAGGTTTTCGTTATTGTAGACAAGCACAGGGATAGTTCTCCCTCCATCTTTGCTTTCGTTCATGTGTTAGTAGGGTGAATATACTGATTCTGGCTCACTTTTCCCCATGTAAATGAATGGGGGATTTTCAGCGATTCATATTTTTTTCCCTAAAAATAAACCCCCTTTTTATCCCAAGGTATATTTATTTGTCTCCCCTTTTAACCTGGGGATACTTTTTTTCAAATAACCCATGCAATAAGATAAATATTTGTTCAAGTAGTAAAGTGGTAATGTGATTTGTTAAAGGTGATTCTAAAGAAATATCTGAAACGTCTAAGCCTCGGGACACTCTTTTTCAAATAACCGATGCATATTGTTAAGCTCACTCATTGAACCTATAAAGATTTGTTCATTCTCAAATTCCTTCAATAGTTTAATTTTCTTTGCACAATAATCCCCATCTAAAATATTGAAAAACAAAACATTTGAATCTTTATATTTTTTAAGATACCCCTTTTGTGCCATTACAAAATGATAAACTTCTCTTAATGCTCTTGTTTGACCACCTCCTGAGCCACAGGTTATTTTTTGTTAAGCCATGCCCACTTTTCATAAGCCCCGCCCACTTTCAAATGGAATTTTCTAAAGCCCTGCCCACTTTTCTTTAAGCCCCGCCCACTTTTCACGAGGTATTCCATAAGCCACGCCCACTTTCCTCTAAGCCCCGCCCATTTTCCTGTGGATTTTTAATAAACTCCGCCCACTTTTCTTTAAGCCCAGCCCACTTTTGCTAAGCCCCGTCCACTTTTCATGATGTATTTTTATAAGCCACGCCCACTTTTCCTAAGCCCCGCCTACTTTTGCTAAGCCCCACCTACTCTTACATCATTTCCAGTTCATCTCTGACTCACAAAGAAATCACAAGAAAATTCCAGCATGTTATGGTTTTGAAAAATTTCCCAACGAAGGCCTGCCTGGGCTTGCCCAGGGAATTTCCAAAGGAAACCACACCCACCAGTCTTTCCCTATAAAAGCCTCAAGCCCAGGCTCCATTTTAAACATATTTTTTGCTGGCCATGGTGTGCTGTGTGCTTGCCTGGAACTCTCTGACTTGTATGGAACTAAACCTTCAAGTTGATGAACTGGATTCAAACCTCTTATCCATTGAGGTAAGATTTTATTTTCCTATTTTTAGTTCCTTTGAAACATCGACTCGTTTAATAATTAAATAACTTAATTAATACATTATTATTTCCTCTCACAGGAAATTGTATCTGAAATGCAATATGAAAATACCGATTTTGCCACAACTTGGGGCGAAATTATTGGCTTGGTTGAAGACCTTGTGAGCGACCAAGACCCACAGAACGAGCAAGACCTTGAGTGGGATGACTTTGGGGTTCCTTGGAACTCTCCGACTTGCATGGAACTAAACCTTCAAGTTGATGAACTGGATTCAAACCTCTTATCTGTTGAGGTAAGATTTTTATTTTCCTATTTTCAAACTTTGATTGAAGCATACTCATTTAATAATTAAATCACTTGATTAATACATTATTATTTTCTCTCACAGGAAATTGTATCTGAAATACGAAATGAAAATACTGCTTTTGCTACAACTTGGGGTGAAATTGTTGGCTTGGTTGAAGACCTTGTGAGCGACCAAGACCCACAGAACGAGTTCGTCCTTGATGACCCAACCAAAGAGTTATACCTTGGAGACCAGCAAAATCCTGAAAAAGAGTTTTACAGCAATAGTACTCATTGTGAGTTATCAAGACAATACCCACTGAACAAGTTATACCTTGATGAGCCAGAATACAAGTTTTACCTTGGAGACTCACAAATTTTGAAAAAATCAGTAAATGAGTTCTGCCTTGATGGTTTAAATAACTACCTTGGAGACTCAGGAAAGGGGTTCTGCCAAGATGGTTCTAAATATGGGGCCTACCTTGGAGACTCACAAATTTTGAAAAAATCAGGAAATGAGTTATCCTTAAGAGACTTTGTAAGTTGGTTTTATTTTGAATATTTGAAATGTGGGTTCTGGCTTGATAACTCACAATGTGATACATATCTTGGAAACTCAACGGGAATGTGGTTATACCTTGAAGACTTGGAAAGTTGGGTTTATGTTGGAGACTTGAAACTTTTTTGGAGACTTTTATTTATTTATTTATTTATTTATTTATTTATTATTATTTTATTTATTTATATTTTCGAGACTTTTGGAGTTGCTATCACTCTTTGGGATCTAAACCTATACTTAAAGCCTGAATAATGTGTTTCTCCTTCTCATTTTTCCTACTTTTACTAGAAATACTAACCCTATAATTTAGAGTGTTTAGCAGATCAATATATACTCTATCATCATTATTTTTCATATCCAATGGTTTATCAATATACTTTGATTCATCCCTCACAGTTGAACCTTGTCTTCCATCTTTTGTGAGAAGAAACATTAATCTCAGAGTTAGTTTAACAGGGGGTTGAGCAGAACCCAAGAACCTTAATTCATCATTAAATATCAATACCTTTTCTTGAACAAGATGAAATATTGCTGGTTGTTCTGTTGGAATAAGTCCTGCTTTGGTTTTTGAATCCGCTGAATATTCATTGTTTTGAAGAGCATTCACAATATAATCAGGGGGTCGATTAATCTCTTCCAGTTGTTGAAATAAACCTTCATCATCATATTCTAATTCTCCTAAATGCTCTAATTCTTCCTCCGTCATTTGATCAAAATCTTTTAACAATTGAAGTTTTTTAGGAGTATATTCTACTGTGGGAACTGTGGAAATATCTTTCATTTTTTCTTGGGAAGTTTTTAAAAGTGGTTTAAAAAATTTCTCTTGTTTTCTTTCAAATGCTTCTTCGCCCATTAGTTTCTGTCTGCGTTTCTCCTTTATGTCTTCCTGTTGTTTTACAACTTTTGAAACCAACTCTTGATGTTCCTTAAATCTTCTTGCTCTTTCTTTTGCATCCATTTATTTATTGTAAAATGTCATTTAATGAATTGTAAAGATCAACAGGGAAATTTTCCTTTTCTTCATCATTCAAGTAGATGCGTTCAAATAAATCCTTTTCTTTAAATATTTCATCAAATTCTTTATTAACATTAATGCGAGTTGTAATTTCTTCTTCACTAATACTTGCATCTCTGCTTTTCATACATTTGCATTGAGTTTCTTCATCAACATCAAAACCGAATGATAAAATCTTCACTCCGCTCAGATGTTTAATAATTTGTCTCGTTCCTTCTGGATTAGTTTCTAATATCCCAAGACCACCAGATTTTAGTTTCCTTAACTCACTCTTACAATGTGAATATTTTGTTGTACCAAGAGAAACCTCCTCAAATATTTGACCTTCATTCCTCAATCGCATATGTTCCTCCACTGAAATGTAGTGATAATCTTCACCTTTTACTTCTCCAGGTCTTATTGCTCTAGTTGTTGTTGATACAATGCGTATCACGGGGTGTTTTTTAAGTAAATTTACAATATTCTCATTTGTACTACACAAGAACCTTGATTTATGAAAGTTTTTTCCAGAAGCAGATTTACCCACAAGATTTACAATAATAGTTGTCATTTATATATGTAATTGTTTATAAAACAAAAAATATATCCCTTAATATCTCATCTTGTTTCACAACAATATATTTATATTTTTCAGTCGTGTGCTTCATGTAATCCTCAAATTTCTTTTTACTACATAATGTAGAACAATTATCTCTCCAAAAATTATTGATATCTATTGAATTTAACTTGAATAAAATAAAAGTATTAGCATTGTTTCTGATGGAACGACGAGGAAGTTGAAAGTACGATTGACTACAAATGACTACAACAAGATAAATACAATTACAAGAAGAATGTCTCCCTCTTGTGTAGTAGCTGTCCATTACCGTTTGGTTTCTCTCATTAACACAATCATCAAAGATAACGAGGTTCTTTTTTGATTTATCCAAATCTTGGGGAGACGGTATATCATCCGTATTATCACTAAGAATACAAGTTATCGGATTTGATTTCTTTTTACATCTCTGTGTATCACAAAATAGTTGAATTATATCTTCAATGTTATAATCATTTAGGTTTTTTTGACGTTTAAATAAACCGATTATATCTTCTTTTTGAAGACCAGCATTAAAACCTTGTGAGAGTAGTTGATACTCTGGTTGAAAACTCGACTTTGTGAAAATTATTAAATTATCATAATCTAAAAAGTTGGGAGTGAGGAGCATCTTTAAAAGTAAGCAGGTTTTTCCACATCCACTTGAACCAACTATGAGACATCTTAATGAATTTGGGAGATTTTTATGGTTGTTAAATTTTATCTTATTTTCCCAAATGGGTAAAAAATCATTCATTTATATATTTGGAAAACAGGTTATTTAATTTATTATTAGCTTTTTTAGAAACTCTATATTTTATCCTAAGTTCAGGTTTAATTTCAAGATAATCCATTATTTTATTTATACAATATCTTGTGTTGATTTTTCCCTGAAAATTACATCCATGAATAATATATAACAACAATCCTTTGAACATTTCTCTTATACGTTCAGTTTCTTCCCTTGTAAGGAAAGGTGTGTTATCACCCTCATACCTTAAATTCATTTCTCTAATCAATCTTGTAAAGTAATTCATTTTTGGTGTAAATCTAAAAGAATTATTTTCCTTTTTATATTTTTTATTATCATTAATTAGAAGATAATCACAGAATATACATTGTTTATAGGCTTTTGACTCTGTGTTTAATCCCCGTCTTTCACACGCAGGACAATTCTCAAATTTGTCATATGGAGAATCAGGAAAGTCTAGCATATTTATAAAGTAAAACTTTACTTAAACTGAAATTCGTCTATACTTTCAGTTGTATATTGACTCATATTTAATAATATTACAATCGATATCGATATACTTTTTTGCATTACCAGATTCAACGACAACATTTTTTTATATTAAAGGTAATTTTAAAATGATCGTTAACTACTATTGAACGAAATGTCATTTCACCTGATATATTAACATCCTTTATTTCATCAGGATTTACATCTTTAGGGTTGTTGAAAAAAATACAAATTTCTCCTTGCATATTACAGATGGTCTTATCTTTTCTTTCTAAAGCTTCATCCATAAGGTTTTTGTTTTTTGATACTTTTTCTTGTTTCATTGCTTTTTCTAGTTTTGAATATATTACCAGAAGGAGAGGAGAAACTTTTGTTAGAGATACTTTAATTGATGTTCTACCAGGTATACTAAAAGCCCTTCCACTGAAGGAAATTGAAGAACTCATATTATTTACCATAATTGTTTTTATCCAATAGTTGTTATATTTATCTTTGTTAAATTTTACATCCTTGACATATTTCTCAGTATCTTTAACAAATGAAGAGATTGATTGAAACTTGTCTTTTGTGTCTTGAAACATTGTATTTATTAAGTGAAAAAGTTGGAGGATAAAATGGTTTTAAGCACAGATTCACCTGTAAAATTAACGAAATTTTCATCAAGAAAATTTTAGTTTAAGCAAAGATTTATTATATAAATATGGTAAATACAACATACTGCGATGTTTGTAATCACAAATATAAACATAATAGAAAACACCTCCGAACCAACAAACACACATTTAATCTATTTCATAAAATATCTCCTCTTGAGTTGGAAAGAAAACATTGTGATATCTGTTCAAAGGATGTTTTGAAGAGAAGTTATAATAGACATCTTCAATCACAAAAACACAAGAAAAATGAGTTCAAAGTAAAGGGAGACTATTATATTGAAAATACTGATGGGGCATTTAAAGGGCATATAAAAATAAGGATTTTTCAATTTGGAGAACCCGGTCCATCATCAATAGCTGAATCAATTGAAATAGTGAAACCTGATGTTGAAAAAGTTATTAAAAAGACATTAAAAGAAATGAAAACTTTAAAGTTTTATATGGGAGTAAAAATGAATATGAAAAGACAAGATGAAGAACAAACTCCTTATATGAGAACAGATCTTCATTTTATAACATCATTTCAAGATTTTTTGAATAGTGGGGTTTATGAAGAACTATCAAAACAAGAGGAGGATGTTGATAATACAGTGGTAGGAAGTGGATTCAATATTAAAAAAATCATCTTTTTAGATATACACATTCTAAAATCAAACCCTCTTAAAGCTTCTTCTTATATTGAATTACCAAAAGAAATAAAACTAAAGAAGGCAGTTGTTAATATTAAGAACAATGATAATAAATGTTTTCTCTGGTCTGTTCTTGCTCACTTTCATCCACCAAAATGTAATTCAGAAAGAGTAAAACAATATATCAAATATGAGAATACCTTGGACATTAAAGATTTTAAATTCCCAATGCCACTAACAGATATTCCTAAATTTGAGAAAAAGAATAATCTTTCTATTAATGTATATGGATTAACGGATACAAACAAAGTTCAAATATTAAAAATTTCAAACAACTATAAAAATGAAGAAACACACATTGATCTTTTATATTTTAGTGTTGGAAATAATTCAGATTACACATACATCAATAATTTATCAAGATTAATCTCTTCTCAGGTATTCAGAACAGCAAACAAAATATATCCTTGTAAGCGATGTCTTAATTCATTTCAATTAAAGAATTTCAACAAAAGAACGATTAGAACAACATTCAAAATATTGTAGTAATCATAAATCAGCTGTAATTACAATGCCTAAACCTGGTGAAAAGATTTCTTTTGAAGATTATAATAAATCTATCATGCACCCATTTGTGATATACACTGATTTTGAGTGTATCCTTAAAAAGATAAATACTGCTTCTCCTAATCCAAAAGAATCATATACAAATAAATATCAAAAACATATTCCTTGTGGTTTCTGTTATTATATCAAATCATCTGTTGGAGAAAAGTATAACAAACTTGAACATTATAGTGGAAAAAAAGCTTCACAAGAGTTTGTAAAACGATTGGAAAAGGATTGTATAAGACTCACTAAATTAATGAAAGAAACAAATGAACCGATGAAATTAACCAAAGAAGAAAAATTAGAATTTAGAAAGAACAATATCTGTCATATTTGTGAGGGGGAAATTAAGGAGTCTAAAGTTAGGGATCATTGTCATCTTACTGGTAAATATAGAGGTCCCGCTCATTCCTGTTGTAATCTTAATTATAAATTACCTTCTTTTATTCCAGTCTTTCTTCACAACAGCGCCAACTATGATACACATCTATTTATAAATGAACTTTCAAAAACACCAGGGAATATTTCTGCCATAACAAACACAAGTCAAAAGTATATTTCATTTACAAAAATGATATTCACAAAACCTTTAACTCGTATTAGGTTTCTAGATTCTTACAAGTTTATGGGAACACCACTAGCCTACCTCGCATCAAATCTAAGCTCCACGGACTCTATTCCAAATCTTAATTCATTCTTTCCAAAAGAGGAAATTCTCACTAAAGAGGAAATTCAGATTAAAGAGAGAATTCAAAGTAAAGAGGAAACTCTAATTAATGAGGAAATTAATGAAGAAATTCTAACTGAAGATGAAATTCTAATTATAAAGAAAATTCGAACAATGAATGAAATTCTAACAAAAGAGGAAATTCTGATTAAAGATGAAATTCTGATTAAAGAAGGAATTCTCACGAGAGAGGAAATTCAAACAAGGAATGAAATTCAAAGTAAAGAGAAAATTCTTACAAGTAAGGGAATTTATCCTTATGATTATATGGATTCATTTATGAGATTTAAAGAAACACAACTTCCTTCAAAAGAAAGTTTCTATAATAACCTTTATGAAGAAGAGATAAGTGATAAGTAATATAACCACTGACAAACCAGACATTATCTGCCTAACAGAAACTTTCCTCTCCCAAGACGTGTCTGACTCCCAAGTATCTCTCCCTGGTTACTCCCTCTTACGGTATGACAGACCTGAGCCTCGTCCTGGTGGAGGTGTTGCTCTCTTCATCAAAGACTCTATTCCTCACTCTCCCTGCACTGCTCTCACTCCCCCACACCCCCAGGAATACCTCTGGCTTCGGCTTCCCCTCCACTCCCACCTCATGTTTATATGTGTACTGTACCGTCCACCGAACAGTGATGACTCCATCTACACCTCACTCTCCGAAAACATGGACCATCTTCTATCTTCTCATCCAAATTCTCTCTTCCTCTTATGTGGCGACTTCAATTGTCATCACGCCAGTTGGCTAGGTGTGGGTACCTCTCTCACCTGCCATGGGACGTCAGCAAAAGCTTTCTGTGACTCATTGGGACTGACTCAATCGGTCAACTTCCCGACCCGGATCTCAACCAATGGTACTCCATCTCTTCTGGATCTGATTTTGACAAATTTCCCTGACAATATCTGCTGCTCTTCCTTCGCTCCAATTGGTTCTTCTGACCACGTCCTTGTTAAAGTGGACATCTCTCTGGCTGTTATCAGAGAACCACCTCACCGCCGTAGAGTCTGGCATTTCACTCAAGCCGACTGGCAGGGTCTCCGAGCAGCCATCAAACTTACAGACTGGTCTCCTATCACTACTTTCTCAAACATCAACTCATCCTGGGAATTCTTTCAAAGAAACTTGCTCTCCCTCATGCACAGATTTATCCCCTCTCGTGTTCAGTTGTCTTACCCTTCCTCCCGCCCTTGGTTTACTGAAGCTTGTGGCGAGGCAGTTGTCCTGAAACAACTTGCCTTTGCCTCATGGAAAGCAAACCCAACTGAGGGCAATCTCAGTTCTTTCCACAAAGCTCGGAACAAGTGTGTATCTACCCTCAGGAGAGCCAGAAAACAACATCTTTCTCATCTCAAGTCTGAACTCTCAGACCTCTCTCCCTCCTCAAAATCCTGGTGGCGTTTAATCAAATCTGTTTCTGGTGTATGTTCCCCCTCCATCCCCTCCCTTACCTCAAATGGCCGCACTGCTGATTCCACACGTGATAAAGCTGAATGTCTAAACTCGGTGTTTGCAGCTAAATCTTGTGTCCCAAACCCATCACTATCTCTACCCACTTTACCCAGTCGCACCCAACTGTCCCTGGACTCTGTATCCTTTTCTCCTGACAAGGTGGAGAGCTTGCTTTCAAACCTCGAGTCAGATTCTGCAACCGGTCCAGACGGCATCAGCCCACGTGTCCTCAAAGCCTGCTCTTCTGCTCTTGCTCACCCTCTCTCTGTTCTATTCACCCTCTCATTTTCCCAAGGTCATCTGCCATCTGCTTGGAAATCTGCTAACATCACTGCCCTGCATAAAAAAGGTGCAAAAACAGATCCCTGTAACTACAGACCAATCAGCCTTCTCCCAATCATCAGCAAGGTTATGGAATCCATCATTGCTTCAGACATGAAATCCTTCCTCTTCTCCAATGGCTTGATTTCCAATCATCAATTTGGTTTCAGACCAGGTCACTCTACCCTGGATATGCTGCTACTGCTCTCCCATCAATGGATGGAGGTCCTCAATGCCAGACAGGAAATCCGAGCCGTATCCCTGGACATATCACGTGCTTTTGACACAGTCTGGCACCCTGCCCTACTCACCAAACTCTCTTCCCATGGTATTCAAGGCCATCTCCACTCATGGCTCGCAGACTTCCTCTCCTGTCGCAGTCAACGTGTGGCCCTAAATGGAGTTCTTTCATCCCCTCTTCCTGTGCAGGCTGGAGTTCCTCAAGGTAGCGTTCTGGGCCCTGTTCTTTTTCTGGTTTTCATCAATGATCTCTCGGACTCTCTGGAAAATCCTCTATTTCTCTTTGCCGACGACTCCACCCTCTGCCGTACCATCTGTCATCCCTCAGACCGGCAAGCAGCAGCTTCTTCGCTCACTGCAGATCTGGATAAAATCACAAACTGGTCCAACACGTGGAACATGTCTTTCAATCCACACAAATCTCACACTCTCACTATGTCTCTTCGAAAGGACCGTTTACAAAACCCCCCATCCACTTTCTCAACAATCCTCTGGAAGAAGTCTTTTCTTTCAAGCTTCTGGGTCTCACTATCTGCCATGACCTTTCCTGGGAAAGTCACATTTCCAACCTTGCCTCAAAAGCCAGTCGCCGACTGGGAATCCTCCGTCGTGCAAAGTCCTTCCTCGGCCCTCTTGAGCTCCTGACTACTTACAAAGCTTTTGTCCGTAGCCTGATGGAGTACTGCTCTCCCCTCTGGGCTGGTGCTCCTGCCTCCCACCTTTCTCGACTTCACGCTGTCGAAACCAGGGCTTTTAAGATCATTGGCATCTCCCGCAATGAAGCTGAGTCTTTGGGCCTCTCACTCAATCACCGCAGGTTGGTCGGTGGTCTTTCTGTCTTCTACCGACTCCTCTCCAGCCTTGCCCCCCTGCTCTCTCTGCGATTTGTCCCAACCACATTTCCACAGGGCGCTCAAGGTCCGCCAACAACCCCCTTCTGGTAAAACTACCAAAATCACGAATCACTGCTCATCTTCACTCTTTCATTCCTCTTTTTTCCCGCCTTTGGAATAAACTTCCTCACTCTATTCTTTCCCATTCTTCCCTCCAGGCTTTCAAAACAGCTGTTCACCACCACCTCTTATCTTCCCCCATCCAAATCCTCGATCTTTTCTACCCCCGATAATCCACCCATGCCCACTTCCTTCAATTCTCCTGCTTTCCTTCCTGAAAGTCCCTGTAATGTCCATCTTCTCCTCGCCATGTTCCCCGTCCCATCCCCATCCCTCTCCCTTCCACAGTTCACCTGTGTCTGTTCCCCAATGTTTTGTCCCTTCCACTCCCACCCCTCTTGTCTCATGCCTCCTTGCTGTGAGTTGTGTGTTAGCTCTCATACGAGCCTCGACCAAGGTATACAAAAAAAAAAAAAAAAAAAAAAAAAAACACGCACAAGAAATATGGAAAATATTTAAGATAAAGAACCTTGGAGAATATCATGATTTATATCTAAAAACAGATGTTTTATTGTTAGCTGATGTGTTTGAAGCTTTTAGATCACTCTGTCATAATAAAAATTGTTATGGATTAGATCCTGCCCACTATTTCACAGCTCCTGGTTTAGCTTGGAGTGCAATGTTGAAAATGACAAAACAAGATAGAGATTTAATCAGTGATGTTGATATGCTTTTGATGATTGAGAAGTCCAAGAGAGGTGGAATATCACAAGTATGTTCAAAAAGATATCCTAAAGCAAATAATAAATATCTTCCAAATTATGATAGTGAAAAAGATAGTAATTATTTGATGTATTTTGATGCTAATAATTTGTATGGATGGGCAATGTCTCAATCTCTGCCTTATGGTAAATTAGAGTGGGTGGAAGAAAAGGATTATGAAAAGGCTTTGATGAATATTGTTATTTCTTCTCAAGAGGAATTGAATGACGAAGAAGAAGGTTATTATTTTGATGTTGATTTGAGGGACCCAAGTGATCTTCATAATAAGCATAAAGACCTTCCTTTTGCATGTGAGAAAGAAACCCCAAAGAAAGAATGGTTCAGTGATTATCATAAAAGTTTTAATATTAAAGGCAAATCAACAGAAAAATTATTAACAACATTCTATGATAAGGAGGGATATGTTTTGCATCAGAGAAGCTTAAAACAGTTTTTGAGAGAAGGATTGAGAGTAGCTAAAATTCATAGTTTTAAAATTTAAACAAAGTCCTTGGGTGAAAAAGTATATTCAATTCAATACAGATATGAGAGCAAATACAAAAGTAAAATTTGAAGGGGACTTTTATAAATTAATGAATAATGCTGTATTTGGAAAGACTATGGAAAATGTTAGAAACAGGCAAAACATTAGATTCGCAACATCTTGGAAAGAAGCTTTGAGATTGATAAATAAACCAAGTTTTGAAAGAGAAGAGGTTTTTTCAGAGAACTTTTCTGCAATTCATATGAAAAAGGAAAGTATTGTAATGGATAAACCAATTTATATTGGAACAGCAGTTCTTGATTTATCAAAGATATTGATGTATGATTATTTGTATAATGACTTAAAGAAAGAGTATGGTGAAAATGTTTCATTGTTGTATATGGACACTGATAGTTTTATCCTAGATATAAAAACTGATGATGTTTATGAAGATATGAAGAAAAATATTGGAGTATATGATACAAGTAATTTCAGCAAGAAGAGTGAATTATTTTCCAAAAAGAATGAAAAGGTTATTGGTAAGTTTAAGGATGAGTTGGGTGGAAAAGTAATGAGTGAGTTTATTGGATTGAGAGCAAAGGCATATGCTTATAAGTATGGTGATCAGATTGATAAGAGGTTAAAGGGAATAAAGAAATATATAATAAAGAAATCAATAACTTTTAGAAATTATTATAATTGTTTGATGAATAAGAAAGAAGAATATAGGAAAATGAATACAATAAGAAGTTATAAACATCACATATATAGTGAAGAAGTAAATAAATAGGCATTAGGAGCCTTTGATGATAAGAGATTTATTTTAGATAATGGAATAGATTGTGTTCCATATGGATATTGTATGATAAAATGTATAAAATAGATTGTGTTTTAACGATGGGAAGATGGGTTAGGGTTTTTTTAAGGGCTACCGCCGCATTTTTTCGCAATATATAAATGGTCAAACCAAGTATTAATCAAACTAAAGAGTGGAGAAAATCTCAGTCTTGGTATATAAATGGAAAACATAATGAATGTGAAAAATATCAAATAAGTCTTATTGAAAAAATAACTAAAACAAAGGTAAATAAAACAAATAACCGAATCAATTTAAAAAGTAGTAAGTTAGAGGATGTAAAGAAAAAAATGAATATCCTTGAATGGACTGAAAACTTTGATGGTTATCAATTGAACAATGAAAAAACAATTTACTATAATCTTAAAATGATATGTGGCTCAGGAGGTGGTCAAACAAGAGCATTAAGAGAAGTTTATCATTTTGTAATGGCACAAAAGGGGTATCTTAAAAAATATAAAGATTCAAATGTTTTGTTTTTCAATATTTTAGATGGGGATTATTGTGCAAAGAAAATTAAACTATTGAAGGAATTTGAGAATGAACAAATCTTTATAGGTTCAATGAGTGAGCTAAACAATATGCATCGGTTATTTGAAAAAGAGTGTCCTGAGGCTTAGACGTTTCAGATATTTCTTTAGAATCACCTTTAACAAATCACATTACCACTTTACTACTTGAACAAATCTTTATCTTATTGCATGGGTTATTTGAAAAAAAGTATCCCCAGGTTAAAAGGGGAGACAAATAAATATACCTTGGGATAAAAAGGGGGTTTATTTTTAGGGAAAAAAAATATGAATCGCTGAAAATCCCCCATTCATTTACATGGGGAAAAGTGAGCCAGAATCAGTATATTCACCCTACTTGTGTTTCATTCTTCTCCAGATGGTTTGGAGGGAGACGTCTGGCTTAATGGAAGCACAATAGGAGCAACACGAGGCAGTCTTGGCACACTTGATAGCTCGCAGGGCTTGAGCTCTTCTCCTTTTGAACTCCACAGCATCTTGAATCAACAGGGATTTTCTTACCCTTTTAAGAGCAGCCCTCCGAGCCCAGATAGCCTGCTTGCATTTGTCATTCTGCCATGGGACTTTGATTTTCCAACCAGCTGAACTTTTGCAGATGGGGATTGAATCCTGGGTGATGGTCTTATTAGTGCTGACTAAATTACTGCTGAAATTGTCAATGTCCTCATTGGAAAGCTCAATCGTCATTTCCTCAGAACACCAAGTCAAAAAGCGGTCCCAGTTGGCCTTGGAAAAGTTCCACGAGGGGGATCTGTCTAAAATCTAAATCATCTGCGTCCCTGTCCAATTTAAGGCAGGTGATCACCAGTTAGTGGCCAGTGCCCATGTTATCAGAGTAGACGGACCATTCGCACCTTGCTGCTTCAGATATGGACACAAAGGTGAGGTCAAGAAGTGAAGACTCAAAAGAAGAAGTAGTGACAAAAGTCCCAGTACCATCATTTAAAAGCACCAAGTCAAATTCATCGATGATGGTTTTGATGCATTCACCATTTGTATTTGGAGGTCAGTTTCTATGAAGGGAGCACCAATCTTGATGAACACCGCACATCCACCTCTGTTCCCATTTGCTCTGTCCCTGTGTATAAGGTGTAACCAGGAATCCTAAAATGGCTTTGACATTTTAACCAGGTTTCTTGTATACAGATTATATCTGGTTTGGAAGTGACATTGCTAATGTATTTAGTAAAGTCTGACCCATGCATGGCTAAACTTTTTGCATTCCATTGGATGATTTTCATTACTCAGTGGGGGAGCCCTGTGACTGTTTGGAGTCTGACCCTCTGCTATTATGGCCTGATTGGCTGAACATTTTGTTTGTTTGGCCTTGTTTATTAGGGTCTTGATTTTGGGGACCTTCCGGACAGCCTCAGCATCGGATAATTTCCCTTGAGTTTTCAACTGTTGGATCTCAGCAGCTCGTTGACATTCAGGGCATCCTCCGAAGGCTGTGCTGTGGTCCCCACCACAATTGGCGCAAGACATTTTACCGTTGGTGCAGCTTCCATATTCATGCTCTCCGTTACATTGACTGCAGCGTTGTTTGCCCCAACATGCTGGAGCGGTATGACCAAACTTTTCGCACTTATAAAATCTTGGTGGGACAGGGATATATTCGCATACAGTGAAGGCTTGATACCCCAGGAAAGCTTTTGGGGGAAGGACTGGGTTGCTGAAGGACAAAACCACTGAGGAGGTATCAACTCTGACCCCATCTCTGACCGAAGTAATATGGTGGGCATCAGCAACTCCCACCTCAACTAAATGGCTCTTAATGTCATCGATTTCAATGGAGGGATCAATCCCGTAGATGACTCCTCGGCTCTCCCTCAGAGACATAGGAATCTCCGAATTCTTTTTTAATAAGTGTTGCCATTTTAATTGGGTTATCAGTGTTCAAGGGTTTGGAGTCATCTAAAGCCAAATCTATGACATGGTGCTCTTCTGGGATGGGGCTGTGACCGCTTTGGGTGGGCCCGACTCGTCTGCCCCTCTTCCTCGCTCGGTTACCAAACCAGGAAGAACCCTCGTCATCTTCTCCAGACACGTTCATCTTTGATCACCTCCTTCCGACATCCCCGAAGGATTTCCTTTGGCCAATTGAGCGGAGGATCGACCGTTATACAGGCAAGACAGGATACGCAATACAAGCCGGAGCACCCTCGACCCTCAAACCCGTCCTCACTATCCGGTCTGATGTCACAATCACTGCGCTCATCTTCACTCGCCTGATTTCGCTGCCTATTCCTGATGCACCATATCTTGAATGAGCCTCGACTCTGTACACCAAAAAAAGTAAAAAACAAATAAATAAAATTGTGATATTCCATCACAAAATCTTCTGTTTTTTTTTTCTCTCCTCCGTTCCTGTTTTCTCCCGTCAGCACACATGGATCCCTGTGTGTAGCTTCAACACTTCGGTATATATTGCACATTTTGCCAAGCTTGGCTGTGGATCACACTTATTCCCGCTCTCACCGTATCCGGTTATGTTATTTTAAAACACGGGAATAAGTAAATATAATTACTATTGTACATGTTACGTTTAGTTATGAGAATCGATAAGTGTTTTAATTGATAGTACGATACACAACAGTACAAGATTAAAGACAATTATCGCCACAACCGTACCGGAAGAGTTTGTTGTTGCCATTGTGTATTATTAATGTGAGCTGCTGCTGACCGGCGGTTTCATGCGATGTGCGGTAAAGTGCGTGTTTGAAGTCCAAGTGCCATGGATCGCTTCAGCTGGTCGAACGGTCTCCTGGAAATTGACGAAACGTTGGTGATTCAACAGAGAGGCGTCAGATTGTACGACGGAAATGATAAGGTTGTCGTTTGAATCTATATACATGTAAAAACATTCACCGTGCTTTTTCTCACCCAGCATGGCTTACAAATGATGAT
The DNA here is from genome assembly GCF_056783735.1 of Eptatretus burgeri. NCBI lineage: Eukaryota > Metazoa > Chordata > Myxini > Myxiniformes > Myxinidae > Eptatretus > Eptatretus burgeri. The sequence goes on from NC_140966.1 coordinate 54,065,125, forward strand.
GCAATGAATGAAGCTTTACCGGAACAAATCAGACTTTTTTTTTCCACCTTTATTTACACATGGTAACCCACAACTTTCAAGTGAAAAACCAAATTCTACAAATTTCAGAAAATTAATTAAAAATAAAGTCTGAAGACGACGATGGTCCACGAGCGGTATTTGACGATGTAGATTGTTTCAGAAGTCAAGGATGAGACAATGTGATAATGTTTGACCAAGTTATAAAAATGATCAACATGATGTGGTACGAGTGACAGGTTATTAGCTGCAAAATGTCAAAAACCCGGTTTCGTTCAACAACTTTAAAAATTTGACCTTTGCATAACCTTTAAAGGTCACAAAACAATGTTGTGGACATTAAAATAAGGAAACAGGATACGTGCTATAGCTTAATGGAGTTAGTTCGTCGAAGAAGATCGAAAACCCGGTTCGATTCCCACAACTTTGAAAATTTGACCTTTGTGACCTTCAAAGGTCAAAGGACAAGGATTATGACCTTTGGTGCAAAACTTCCTCTGGAACATTCCAGGAACAATATAACGTCATATAGGCTATATGGCATTTCGCACTCCTCGGATTATCCATACTTTGATGAAATCAGCGTAAAAACAAACTTGTAGGGGGCGCTACGGGCAAGGTGTTCGAGATAGAGCAAAATGGTTTCAAGACTTTAGGTGGGGAATGACCTCAAGATTATGCATAAAGAATATTGTTATCCTCGCTCTCAAAGTTTGGGCGGTCGTATGATTTTTTTAATGTCAAAATTCGAAATTTTCTAAGTTCGTGACCTTGTGACCTTGACCTTGGGACGAAAATGAAAAATTGAGCTCCGTGGGGCTATGAAGGTGCCATTGGGCTAACTAAATACTGAAACCCTGCCAGATTCGACAAACCCCTTGGAGAAGATGGATTTTTCTGTCAAAATCGCAATTTTCTAAGTTCGTGACCTTGACCTTGGGACGAAAATGAAAAATTGAGCTCCGTGGGGCTATGCAGGTGCCATTTGGCTAACCAAATACCGAAACCCCTGCCAGATTCGATAAACCCTCTAGGAGAAGATGCAAATTGAAATCGGCCACCCCCTAAAAACACAATTCGCAATTTTCTAAGTTCGTGACCTTGTGGCCTTGACCTTGGGATGAAAATGAAAAATCAAGCTCTGTGGGGCTATGCAAGTGCCATTGGGCTAACGAAATACCCAAACCCCTGCCAGATTCGACAAACCCCTCGGAGAATAATTTTTTTTATGTCAAAATCGCAATTTTCTAAGTTCGTGACCTTGTGACCTTGACCTTGGGACGAAAATTAAAAATTGAGCTCTGTGGGGCTATGCAGGTGCCATTGGGCTAACCAAATACCGAAACCCCTGTCAGATTTGACAAAACCCCTAGGCGAAGATGCAAATTGAAATCGACTACCCCCTAAAAACGCATGCTTTTTGGGCGTGGCTCCACCCATAATGGGTGCACTCCGCCCATTTTCAGGAAAACACAACTAGATCATGATGTAAACCTCCCACCAAAATTTCATCAGGATCGGATCAAAACCCACAGAGCTATGCTCGGGACAGACAGACAGACAGACAGACAGACAGACAGACAGACAGACAGACAGACAGACAGACAGACAGACAGACAGACAGACAGACAGACAGACAGACAGACAGACAGACAGACAACAACGAATATAGTGGTCACATATTTTTCATGAAAATATTTTTTTCGTGAACCAATATGTAACTCCAATATCTTGGTTGGATAATAGTGTCCACACCCACTGAATTAATACTTGGTGGAATCACCTTTGACAGCAATTACACCTGCGAGTCTGTTGGGTTTGGTCTCTACCAACTTTGCACACCTTGATTGAGTAATATTTTCCCATTCTTCTGTATGAAACTGTTCAAGCTCAGTGAAGTTGTGTGGGCAGTGTTGATGGACACTGAACAGCAATCTTCAAGTTATGCCACAGATTTTTGATTGAATTTAGGTTGGAGCTCTGACTGGGTCGCTCAAGGCCATTTATCTTTTTATTCCTTAGCCACTTCAGTGTAGCTTTGGCCGTGTACTTTGGGTCATTGTCCTGCTGAAAGGTGACCTTCCATCCCAATTTCAGCTTTATTGCAGAAGACAGCAGGTCTTCTCTTGGATTTTTCTGTATTTTGCTCCATCCATTTTCTCTTCTATCCTGACAGTGCCCCAGTCCCTGCTGATGAGAGACATCCCCAGAACATGATGCAACCACCACCATAACCACCATCATAGTCGGGATGGTGTTCTTTGGGTGATGTGCTGTGTTGGGTTTGCACCAAACGTAACGTTTTCCGTTTTAGCCAAAATGTTCCATGTTGGTTTCATCACATCACAAAACTTTTTGCCACATTGCTTCAGAATCTCCAAAGTAATTTTTTTGCACACCTCAAATAAACGCAGATAACCATTGATCAGGGACTATAACTTGAAGAACAGTATATAAGCTTCTTGCAGGGGATGAATTTTATTTCTCAACAAGAAATAATGAATATTTACCTTTCCCCAAAAAAACGAATGAAAGAGAAACTGAACTTCATGAAACAAATGACTCTTCAGGAAATGTTTAAGAGGGCAACAAAGCATTGTAAACAAACTCGAAGTGGTAGTTTAACCTCTTCACAAAGCCTCAGTGTCCTCCCCTACCCCTTAATCCTCCCCACATCCCTTATTTGTCCAACTCTCCCTCTATTTTGTCCTTCAATCCTGTTGTTCTGTTCTCCTCCCCCCCCCCCACCCTTTCCCCTCCTCTCTACTGTTCCTTTTGGTCTGTTGCATCCTGATCCATTCAGTGTTATCACTCTTCCATGAGTCTTGACTTCACACACAATTTAAAAAAAATAAACGAATAAATATAGAATGTATCATATTGTAAAATACGAAAAATTCTGCAATCCGAATACTGTTTGGTCCCAAGGAATTCGGATTTGGGAGTTTTCACTGCACCATGAAAAATTTGGGGTCGCTAACTGCAGAAAGAAATCCTTCCTACAATAGCAACAAGCCTTCCTCTATGGTGTATGCTATTTGGGGAGGCTTAATAGTGCGTAGGAAGGGAAAGAGGAGGATTGGAAAAAGTGAGAGTGAAGGAATAATGGAGAAAGGAATTTGGTAGTGTATAAGAGTAAAGGGAGAGAAGGCAAAAGATGGGGCATTCACTTGTCCGCATATGGGAGAGAAGGAGATGGATCAAATATTTTGCCATGTTGTTTGCGTATTAAATAGAGAGCCCCTAGCAAGGGTCATGCAGTATCTTAGAGGGCAGAAAACTGCATAAACATAATCTTAAGAGGTGGGCAGGGTAGCAGGAATGGAGAGATCTATATAAGACTTCACACTATGTCCTTACCCAAAACAGTTAGAAAGGACACAACAGACATATATTTGCATACGTTGACAGCAACACCTGCTTTGAGCAGGGTTGTTTGCATTGAAGCTTTATCAGAAAGATTAAAATATACTGTTAACGTAATAAAACTTGTGAGAAGAAACCTGTCTGGTATTGCCCAAGTTGAGTATGTTGTTCATGATGCTTGGCAGGTTCAAATCACTCTTAAGTCGTTTATTATTTATCTTAGTTATGTCCTTTAATTTCAAGTAAAAAGTACTGATCTCAGTTTTTTTTTCTCGTATTTTCCAAAAAAAAACAACTTCCAAAGCTTTAAAGGCTCTTAGAATTGAATGACACCATGAATGCCAGGGTGCTAAAATTATAAAAGCATATATATATATATATATATATATATATATATATTTCTTACGTTTGTGGGGGTAGATGAAGGAATTCCATACTGAAGATAGGATTGTATAGTATAGCATGGTCCGTGGATGAGTAGGAGACATCTCGATGTAATTTAAGTAGGGAAAACTGTGAGCTTAAGTTTGTTACATGTCACCACATGGGGGGTGGTGTTGTGTTTACTTGCTTCTATGGCTAATTTCTCCCAGTATGTGATTGCTCCTTGTGACCTTCTCCTATGTTTTTACATTGACAAGGCCAGCCATAAAGAACCACATTTTCACAACAACAACAATAACTGGCAGGCTAAGTCCCACCTCCCAGGAAATGTAACAGGCAGATTAAATCCCGCCTCCCAGGAAACATACCAGACAGGCCACGCCCCAGGAGGTTGATGATTGGTCGAGGTGATGTCACAGAGGAGAAGGTTCTAGAGAGAAGGAGGACAGTTGGAAGAGAATCGTTGGCTCCTCTCAGCACGATGGGAAAGCTGCCCAATTCTCGTTATCTCAGAAGCCTCAGCAGTGGCCTTGTTGTATGATCAAGGAGAAAGGTGGCACCATTTGGTGTGTGTAAAGGACCAGAAACTGATGAGTGGTTTGTGTGCTCCTGGTGTTGAAGACCTGCACGAATTACATGATGTACGTGGCTGCAGAGAGCGACTTGGCACCATTTTGGTACGTTTACCCATGCGGTGGCTACGTGGTTTGACAAACACCAGGCTCCAAAAGGACATCTCTGGACACAAAGCTGAGTGCTGAGATAAAGGGGTGGGGGGAGGGGGGTTTCTTTTATTTTTATCTTTCCCCTTGGATGTTTTTCTGACTGAGTGGAGACGTCTCAAATTAGAATTTAGTTTACCTCACTTTTCATGACCTCCCACTTTGAATTATTTTCATTATCACCCTTTTGATTTGTGTTTATTAAATCATTATCGTCAAATTTATTTGTATTTGTTTATTCGTTGTGGGTTCGAGGATAAACCCGTGTGCTTCCGCTCTGGTAAAGTGCCTTCCCTGCTTCCATCCCATGCACGTCGTAACCGCCAAAAATTTCAGCTGTTTGCCTCCATGTTAAAACAGTTTGGCTATCCATCCAGGTTGGTGTTAATCGGCCTGAACACGACATTTGTTGATCAGGAGTGGGATTTTTCGAACCCTCCACACGGGACCATGACAATTCGTGTCTGAGCGACTTGAGCTTAGAAAATTGGGAATCTTAATTTTTAAACGATCACCTATCATCGAGTGGGAGGGGGTTGTAGTGACTGAGGTACAAATTTTATTGTAAATTAGTTTTGGGAGAGCGCAGGGGACCACGCTGAAAAAAAAAAAAATTTTTTTTTGAATTTCCTTGTCGTGTGTGGGGAAAAAGCTGCTGCACAAAATGGCGGATGTTTTATTCATTTATTTATATTTTCATTTATGGACGCTTTCCGATGGTTCTGTCATCTTCCCCAGTGTATCGGCTTTGATGTCCATTGGCATGCAAAATTTGAGCTTTCAATGTTACCCGGAAGGTACTGAACTTTAATATCAGTCGGTCAGTGAAGCAGTGGTTAAAATGAGCTTTATGCAAAATTATATAAATAAATAAAAAAAATAATAATTATGTATATGTATATACACACTTACAGGGTATGCTTACACATTGTAAGCAATAATGAACCTTGCTCGGGTCGCTCACCTGCATTTGTTTTTTTTTCATTTATTTATATTTTCATTTGCGGACACTTTCCGATGGTTCTGTGATTTTTTTTCTCAGTGTCTCGGCTTCGATGTCAATCGGCACGCAAAATTTCAGTTTTCTATATCACCCAGAAGGTACCAAACTTTAATATCAGTCAGTTAGTGAATCAGTGGTGAGAATGAGCTTTATTTATTACTAGCGGGGTGTACTTATACATTGTGTAAGCATACGAACTTACACAATGTGTAATATCAGTCAGTGAATGAGTCAGTCAGTGGTTCGAAAAAGATTTATATATTAGATATCTATATCCATTGTGAGGGACCTCGCCTCGGATAATTCCGAAAGGCCGACGCATCTATAAGAAGACCACGGATGCCGTATACAACACTCACCTGTGGCTGGATCGTCGCGCCTGTTGTCGCTTTACCGGATCTGTGAGATGATTGAAGCAGATGGGGAACCATGCCGGTGGCTGCGCAAGGGATGTCAATTGGCCGAGTTAAGCAATGTTACGCACCGCACCCTAGCAACTATCAAATACCAATCAACCTTTTTGGATAATTACCCCAATGAGAGCTATATCCGACCAAACCCGAACAGGATAAGTCGAGACAGTTATTTATACCTCCTCGGTTTAATCGCAGCGAGCAAAGCGAAAAATGGAGGGAAAATGCAAGCAATTATATTCATACAAAAAATTGCAGCAAAGCGAGCAAAGGCAACATCAACAGTTATATCAAAATGTTACAGGAACCTATACATTCCCCAAATTATCCCCTACACGACATACCCACCTCGGATCTTAATCATTGACAACACCCAACAGTAGTTGGCGCCGCAGGCATATATCAGAAAAGAAAGATTGGGAGAAGGTAGAGAGAGTGGGTGAGAAAGATAAAGCTCGGATCGTGTACCATGCACCTTCGCAGGTGAGCAGAGCTGGTGCTGCTAATGGTCTTAAACACAGACCCCTCGTGTTCCTCTCGTGACTCCTCGTGCTCTCCTCTTTGTAGCCTCCGCACTGCCTTCTCCGTGCGTCTGGTGGAGCCATCCGTGGTGTGAACTCGATAGAGTTATCGGTGGGAACAGCACAGGAGGTAGACAAGGTGAAGCGGGGATCGTTGGTCTGGTCAGGTGGTGCAATTTATGGAGTAGCGCTTGACGTGATGGTGCGAAAGAATGAGAGGGATTGAAAATGTAAAGAGGAATAAGAAGAAAGAAAGAAAGAAAGTGTGAAGAAAGAAATTAGATGAGATGTAATGCAGAAGGAGAATGAAAAGGAAAGAGGAATAAAGAATGGAGAAGAAAGAGAAGCAAGGATGAAAGTCGATCGGATGAATAAGTGAAGCAACCCAAGCGTGAGCGAGTGAATGAACAAATGGGTGAATAAGCCAGCAAGCACTCTGAGCAAGTGGAGGGAGAGCCCCAATATCGGCTCAGTTCCCACTTGCATCTAGTGCTTTTCTCACCCAGCTCACATCCACCTCTTTTGGTCCATGGGAGGAGCTCGCCAACCGAAGGGATCCTCTCTCCCCTCCTGATTGAAGCCCTGCTGCTCCGACCCCTCGTGACACCTCACCATTGGCCCTGGTGGTTTCACGAGCTTATGTTACTCAGATGATTGATGACCATCTGTGCAATTGGTCACGGTCTAGTACTGTCAGAGTTCCTGGCATCATGTGGATCATTGGTTCGCTGGCCAAATATAAGATCGACCCGTGATCGAATCGTCACATCACTCATCATCTGTCGCAAGACTTCCAACCGCACAGTAATGCGACATTGGACACAGGATCTAAGGTGAAGTCTCTGTGGTAGGGGACTGACCTGATCACTCACAGACTCACAAAATTTGAACGTGGGCAACTGGGTTGGACCTTGTGGACCATTACATTGGTATCATTTGAGTGGGACTTGGACCTCGGGCATGGAAAACCATGCCTCAAAGAAAAATTGCGGAGTACGTGTTCTTTCGCAAAATTTTTTTTAATGAGGAGCCAGCCACGATGTCAGGTCAAGACGAGCATGATCAGGGGAATGGGGGACGCAGTAGAGTCACCCTTACTGCCTGGTAGCTCTGTGGACCAGGCTTCCAGAAGTGGGAAGCAGCAGCATCAACATGGTTACGGTAACGTAGAACAGACAAAATAGATAATGGGCATGTTTCAACAATTCAGTCAGGTTGATGCAGGTTATGGGTGCGCCATATGGTACAAGCAGCATTGGACATGCCGACATGCGGGACACAGGAAAATGGCAACCAGTGATGCCAAGGTTTCAGAGGAATTAAGCCAACAGACTTGGTTGGAGTGCAGCTTAGCTGAAAGCAGTGCTACCCCAGAGTTAGGATGAGTGAGTAAGCTGTAGATATGGGTAGGTCTATTATTACAACCCAGCAGTAAGAATAGCCAGTGGGAGTGACCGATGGCTGGGGTGGATGAAATTGAGAGAGAAAATGTAAGGGAGACAGGGGATAATAAAATATGTAGTGCCTGAGAGTGTATGGAAATTAAAGTGGAAATTGGAGCAATAAAGGTGAGAACAGAGAGCTCAGGAAGAGAGGAGGTTAATGGATGCACGGGGGAGAAGACGTGCAGGGGGTGTGTGACTTCAGAGTTAACGGTGAGTGAATCTGTGCCATGGGAGTCAGCAGAGAAATGTGATGGTGAAGTGGAGCCAGCAGTCATAGCAGCCAACAGCAGGTACTTGGACGACACACATGATGATGATGCAAATGGGGAGATTGGGGGCCAGGTAAAAGAGGGTGTCAGGAGCTCTTCACAGGAAGGTGTGTGTGTGTGTGTGTGTGTGTGTGTGTGTGTGTGTGTGTGTGTGTGTGTGTGTGTGTGTGTGTGTGTGTGTGTGTGTGTGTGTGTGTGTGTGTGTGTGTGTGTGTGTGTGTGTGTGTGTGTGTGTGTGTTCTGTGAGCAAGCTGTCTGAATCCACACCCAAGGCTGCAGTGCGGGCCGATGTGGTCGAGGTTATGTGACTGGTGACCGTGCAGTCCAGCACGAGTGTGTGGCATGGCGAGTGTGCAAGCGTGGATCCTGTATGTGTGTGAGCGGCGTGGTGAATGTAGCACCCTTGTGTGAGCACCTTAGAATGCACCTTGAGGAGGAAGGAGGAAGGAGGAGTGGTAACTGGGAAGCTGCCAGAGACTGACGGTTTAGTGATAGATTTAGAATGGCTTCTCCAAGGTGGAGTGAGTCCGAGTCCGACTGGGGGTGAACAAGGGGTGCCGCATGTGGGAGCATGCATATGTGCAGGTACTTGCAGGTTATCCAGCTTTGTGGTGAAATGCTCCTGCTGGGTTTCATGGGGAACCCAATGGTTAAAAATGAAGCGTTCCTGTTTCAGCACTTTTTATCACCCCCAAAAACATTATTCAAAAAAAAGAAATTGCTCGCTCTCATACACAGATTTATCCCATCTTGTCTTCAGTTGTCATACCCTTCCTTCCGCCCATGGTACACTGAAGCTTGTGGTGAGGCAGTTGTCCCGAAACAAACTGCCTTTGCCTCATGGAAGGGAATTCCAACTGAAGGCAATCTCAGTTCCTTCTACAAAGCTAGGAACAAGTCTGTGTCTTACCTCAGGAGAGTCAGAAAACAAGATCTTTCTCATCTCAAATCTGAACTCTCAAACTTGTCTCCCTCCTCCAAATCCTGGTGGCATCTGGTTAAATTTGTTTCTGATGTGTGTTCCCCAACCATCCCCTTCCTCACCTCAAATCGCTGCACAGCTGACACTGCACCTGAAAAGGCTGAATGCCTAAACTCTGTGTTTACTTCTCAATCTTGTGTCCCAAACCCATCGCTTTCTGTAGCCACCTTACCGAGTCGCACCCAACTGTCCCTGGACTCTGTGTCCTTTTCTCCTGATAAGGAGGAGAGCTTTCTGTCAAACATAAACTGATTCTGCATCTGGTCCAGACGACATCAACCCACGTGTCCTAAAAACCTGCTCTGCTGCTCTTGCTCACCTTCTCTCTGTTCTATTCACCCTCTCATTTGCTCAAGGTCATCTGCTTTCTACATGGAAGTCAGCAAACATTACCGCTCCGCACAAAAAAGTGCAAAAACAGATCCCTGCAACTACAGACCAATCAGCCTTCTCCCAATCATCAGCAAGGTTATGGATCCATCATCACTTCTGACATTAAATCCTTCCTCTTCTCCAATGGCTTGATTTCTGATCATCAATTTGGATTCAGACCAGGTCACTCGACCCTGGACATGCTGCTTCTGCTTTCCCAACAATGGATGGAAGTCCTCAATGCCAGACATGAAATCAGAGCCATATCCCTAGACATATTGTGTGCTGTTGACATGCTCTGGCACCCTGCCCTGCTCACCAAACTCTCTTGCTATAGTATCTAAGGCCATCTCCACTCATGGCTCACAAACTTTTTCTCCTGTTGCAGTCAACATGTGGCCCTAAATGGAGTTCTCTCATCCCCGCTTCCTGTTCAGGCTGGAGTTCCTCAGGGAGCCTTCTGGGCCCTGTTCTTTTTCTGGTTTTCATCAATGATCTCTTCGACTCTCTGGAAAATCCTCTTTATCTCTTTGCTGATGCTTCCACCCTCTGCCATACCCTCCGTCATCCCTCAGATCAACAAGCAGCAGCTTCTTCGCTGTCTGCAGATCTGGATAAAATCTCATGCTGGTCCAACACTTGGAACATGTCTTTCAATCCCAAGAAAAATCACACTCTCATTATGTCTCTCTGAAAAGACCGTCAGGAACCCCCCCCCATCTACTTTCTCAACAATCCTCTGGAAGAAGTCCTTTCATTCAAGCTGTTGGATCTTTCTATCTACCATGATCTTTCCCGGGAAAGCCACATTTCCAAGCTGGCCTCAAAGCCAGTTGCCGACTGGGCATCCTCCGTCGCGCAGTCCTTCCTCGGCTCATCTGAGCTCCTGATCACATACAAAGCTTTCATCCACAGCTTATTGGAGTACTGCTCTCCCCACTGGGCTGGTGCTCCTAATACTCCATATGGAGGGATGGCACGTGGAAAAAAAATGGCTGCCCATTCAGATCAGTGCAAAATGATATGCTTAAAAACTACTGTCGAGTGAATGCATTTATCTCTGCTGTGATAAAAGCATGCACATTCCACAAGGAACTTGGGGACTTTTGGGATGCTGTTTCTCATGATAATGTGGAGTGTTCCTGAAAATTTCAGCTTCGTACTATTTTTTTTTTCCGGGTTGGGCCTATTTTTGACCTAATTTGCTCTTGGGCATGTAAAACCCACACACTGCTTTGATTTGTCCATTGCCTAGCATGTCCTTGCAATTCATTTAAATGTACTCTGATGTTTATTCATGCCTTTGTCTTGCATGTGAAAATTTTGAAGTCCCACGAAAAGTCTGCTGTATTGTAAAAACATTATTTTAAAGGTGAAGTGGAGGAAAGCACTTCAATTTACAATACAGTGCTTTGATGTTTTCACAAATGCAATGAGTTTGCTTTATTTTCTGGGAATGTGGAATTAGTCTTTGATGTGTAAATACTGTATATTGCTTGATGTATAGTGCTCAGATCTGATCTAATTTGCTTCTCTTTGTTACAGTCTGGATTTGATTCTGGCAACCTTATCCTTACCACCCATCGTCTGATTTGGAGAGATCACAAAAACATGGTAAAGTGATTCAGTGCATTTAACGTTCATGTATTTAATTACCTCAGCCACCAGGGTTGAAGGAGGTTATGTTTTCACTCCTGTCTGTCTGTGTGCTTGTTACTTGCGAAAATCGAAGATTTTTCAAGTATATTGGTTGACCGCGTGTGTTATTCTGTCTGTTTGTCTGTTTGTATGTCAATCGCCTACCGGTCACAATTTTAAACCGATCTTCACAAAACTTCACAAAATGGTAGTGTTGTTCATACGCAAGGAGCCTATTGATTTTGAGGTCAAAAGGTAAACATAGGCCAAGGGTCAACAGCTTTGTCAGATTTCTAAAATCATCAATTTTCATCCGATTGACTTGAAATTTGAAGATAATTTATATTTCTGGTCACCGAGTTCAACCAACCAATTATTTTTGAGGTCAACACAGGCCAAACGTCAACTATTTAGGTGACATTTCCAAAATCATCAATTTTCAACCTATTGACTTGGAAGTTGAAGAGTTGTTGCATATGTGGTCATTGAATTCAACCACCAATTATTTTTAAGGTCAAATTTGTTTTCTGGATTTTGCAAGTATCATGCCATGCACGGCATCTTTCTTGTTTGTCGATTTGTTTGTCAATCACCTACAGGTCAGATTTTAAAACAAATCTTCACGAAACTTAACAAAAGGGTTGAGTTGGTCATAAGCAAGAAGTCTATTGATTTTGAGGTCAAAAGGTCAACAGCTTTGTCAAATTTTTCTAAAATCAACAATTTTCATCTGATTGACTTGAAATTTGAAGAGTTTGCATATTTGGTCATTGAATTCAACCACAAATTATTTTTGAGGTCAACATATACCAAAAGTTCAACATAGGGCAAGGGTCAACAACTTCGCACAATTTCATTCCAGTTTGGGCCTATTTTTGACCTAATGCTCTTTGACTATACTGTAAAACCCACACACTGCATTGATTTGTCCATTGTAGATTTGTCCATAACTTTTTTCAGATAGCATGATATCTCAAAAAGTTATTGATGGATATGGATGAAACTTGGTGGACAGGTTAGGTGTGTGACAAGGACGAATTAATTCTATTTTTGTGACTATCTGAATCCCGATCCGGATTCCAGAATTTTAAAATTTTTATTGAAGTGATTCTTCACCAAATTGAGAAATGGTGCCAAGAAAGCGATATATATATATATATATATATATATATATATATATATATATATATATATATATATATATATATATATATATATATATATATATATATATATATACATCATGATATCTCAAGATGTTGTTGATGACATCTTGAGATGACAAAACTTGGTGGATGAGTTGGTGAGATGGAAAAAACAAGCTGTTAGATTTTGGTTCACGTCAGCAGATCTGACCTATCAGTGGGATATAAAACATAAACTGTTCAGTCTGGTGGAGGTATGCGCTCTACCGAATGCCGTTTTCAAGAATACTGTAGTTGGGTTACCCAAGGATGTGATCAAGAGTAGTTGGGTTTAGTACATGATAATTAGCAAGTCCTCCAGCTTATATTATACAGATGATTGTTCTTTGTATTACAGACTTTTTTTTCCTTTATAAAGTGACTGCAGATACTTTTACCACAAATTTCTGAAAAGTTTGAGCAGGAAATGAAAAATATCTCGCACTACCTCTTATTTGTTGTGAAATGAAGTTGTAATCGAGCTAATACTTTGACCAAATTTCTTAACTACATACACTCCACATCCTATACAACGTAATAGATCATGTGTAGAAAATGGTGCTTTTCAACTTCGTAGCAACTTCACTCTCGTAGGTTTTCCTGGAGCACCTGTTCAATGTTCCCCTTTTATCCCCACTGCCTTGATACGTCATCATCGGCAATCCCTTAGGGTTGACGATGATCTCTTCCACGGCTTATGCTTTGGAGTTATTGATGAATCCGTTGATGGCTGTGAAGGCGGATCGTTGAGCCGCAGACTTTGACAGATGCCGCAGCAGACGGTTAAGGGAAGGGACGGACCGTGGTTTTCTTGGTCTCATTCCCTCTCCTTTTGTTTCTGCCATTTTTTCAGCTCCCACGGCAAGGTAGTTTTCCTCGAAGTGGTGTATGCCTTCTCTCACAAGATATAGCCATGTGGACCTATGTTGGTTTTGCTCCTGTTCATGATGTCAATGTCACACTTCTTAAAGCTTGCTTACAGAGTATTTTTGAATCATTTCCTCTGGCCCCCACATGGTCTTTGTCCTTGGCTTAGTTGGGAATATAGGATTTGTCTCGGATGACATTCATTTGCAGCAGCTGATGTTGAATGATCAATGCTTCAACACGGTTGGTGTGTGCATCAGCGAGGATATTGGCATTTTTTTTGGTGATCCTCCCATTTCACTCCAAGGATTTTCTGAAGGTAGCAGTGGTGATGTTCTTGGCTTTTCAGGTGGTTCCAATCGGTCACCTAGGCTTCACAGCTACACAATAAAATAGGAATTGCAATGGCCTTGTTTATGCGGCGTTTTGATTGGATCTTGATGTCACTGTTGTTGAACCCACATATTTCAGTCTTGCAAAAGTGGAACTAACACATCATTCAGATCCTATGCTGGATATCATAGTCGATGTTGGCTTCCTGTGAAAGATGGCTGCCAATGTATGCAAAGTGTTCAACATTTTCTAGTTTGTGCCTGTTAAGGCCCAGTCACACCTTGACGTTTTAGCCAGGAATGGCAACGTATAAAAATGTATGTAAAACGTTGGTGTACGCTGAAGTTTTGAGTTTTTTTTAAACTTTTGGTCGTATTCATAACCTGTTGGTCGTATGCATAACGTATTAGTAACGGGTACAGAACGTTTCGTTGTGTTAAAGATAACTTATACCAACGAATGCTTAGCCTGTTATTGGCGTTCACAAACTATGCCCAACGATAGTTTAACTTGGTCATAGTGCGCTGCACGTATCACCGATGAACTCGTGGCGTTCTCTGTTAAAAACCTGCCACTCGCCGATTTAAATCATAACCGCCTGAAAATTGGAAGTGTCAACACCGCAGTCACACCTTGACGATTTAGCCAGCGTATGCCGACCTATGAGAAATGTGTCTAAAACGCTGGGACACGTTGAATACGGTATGGGTAAGTTGTGTATACGTTAGCAGCATGATGAAAAACAATGAAGTACGCTGGCATATTACATGGTGCATCTAGTACGTCGTGAAATTTCAAGCATGCTGAAAAATTTACGATGTACTCGACGTATGGCTCACAAGTTCCGCATACGCTGGCGTAAGTTCTCGGCACGCTCCGCAATCGTTTACACACGTCGGCCATACGTTATTTGTAAGTTACTCATAAGTCGAAACACGTCGAGGTAATGTTTAGCATACCTGAAACTTCATTTTTAACCTACGAGTAACGTGCTTTGAACATATTAGTAGCGTGCTTTGAACCTATGATTAGCGTGCTTTGAACCTATGTGTGACGTATCTCAAACGCACATTGGCGTATGCATACGAATTTGATTGACGTCTTCCGGACGACCATAGAACTTACTGAACGTGTTTCTAACTTACAGCTACCGTATAATGGCATATTGACAGCGTTTAGGGGAATTGGTATATACAAATAGGCTTCACAAGAGGAACCTGTCAGTGTTCCTGATTCCATGTTGAGTAGATGTCAATGTCACTGGCAGTGGTAGTAGTAGTAGTAGTAGTTCGAGAGAATTTAGTGATGTCGATGTTGGTAGTAGTAGTAATTCGAGAGAATTTAGTGATGTCGATGGTAGTAGTAGTAGTAGCAGTAGTAGTAGTTCGAGAGAATTTAATGATGTCGATGTCATTAGTAGTAGTAGTAGTTCGAAAGAATTTAGTGATGTCGATGTTTGTAGTAGTAGTAGTACTCGTAGTACTTTCAAGTAACGCGTTGCAAAGTGTGAACAACATTCGTGTAGCGTGCTTACAAAATGTTACGCATAGGTTAGAAATAAGTTTCGGGTACGCTAAACATTACCTCCACGTGTTTCGACTTATGAGTAACTTACAAGTAACGTGTTTCAACGTGTGTCAACGATCGCATAACGTGCCTACAACTTATGGCCAGCGTAGCGGAACGTGTGAGTCATACGCCGGCATACGTCGTAAAATTTCAAGCATGAAAAAATTTGAGGAAAACCCAAAAGTTCAACGTTTAAAGCCAGCGTACTACCACTTATGGCAGTGTTTTTCAGCATGGTCTAAACATATACAAAACGTACCCATAACGTATTCGACGTGTACCAGCGTTTTACACAAATTTTTGCAAAAATCGGCATAAGCTGGCTAAAACGTCAAGGTGTGACTGGGCCTTTAATGGTGGTGTTTGGTGGGGTAGTTGGTTGGCCTGAAGTTGGCTGGTGAAGCACCTTCATTTTTTTCAATATTGAGGGACAGACCCAGGCACTGGTATGCGTGAAAGAAGCAACTAACGGTCATTTGTTGCTGTTCTTTAGGTGTGTATAACAATGGTACAGTCGTCGGCAAACTGAAGTTCCATAAATCGAGGTCGATGTAACTTTTTTGGCACAGACACAGAGGAGGTTGAAGAGGTTCCCATCCATCTGATGCTTGATGCAGATGACATTGGGCAGTCGGTCACAGATGAGCATCTTAATAACTGCAAGAAAGATGGAAAGGAGAATTGGAGTAATTGCACAACCCCTTTTGACGCCAGTTCAGATGACTAAGGGTTCTGTCTTAGAATCATTACATTGGATGATAGCAGTCATCTCGTCATAAAGGAGACGAAGGATGGTGATGAATTTCCCTGGGCAGCCAAACTTCAACAGTACCTTCCATAAAGCCTCATGGTTGATGAAGTTGAATGAAGGCTTTGGTCGGATCATTAAAGGCCGTGTATAGTTCTTGATGTTCTTCTTCTTATTTCGTGAGAAGAAGGATCCGTGGTTCTGGATTCCCAGTGTGTCATGATGCACCCTGTTTGCAAAGCTAACGGTTCAACTATAATAGATGGAGCAGTGATGAGCTAAATTGGCTGGTGATGTGAGGTGGCAGAAAGAAAGCTGAGAGAAACATTTTACCTCCATTACTGAAAACTAGAAACACCCACTACCATGGGGAGCCGCACGTGGGTGTAGCTTTAAGTTGGAAGTTGCCATCCTAACTTAATAGAATGTTCCCGTGCAGACCCCAAATACAACCACCACGTTTCAATGCGTTTATTTTGATAAACAAACAGACACGTATGTTTCAACATGCCTGGTGTTGGCTTAATGGTTAGGGTGGTGGGCTTGGGATCCTCGGGTCCTGAGTTCAAATCCTGCTCACCTATTTAATTAATACCAGGTGGGGTTGACTCAGCCTGTCATCATTCCTAGGCTGGCAAAATGAGTACCAGCTTGCTGGGATGATTGAGCCATTTGAGTATCCTGTGTCGGAGTGGCAACCCGTCCAGGATTGTGCCCAATAAGCCCAAGGGACTACTACAGCAGCACCGATGCTCTGGATAGAGTATGGTCCCAAATGGATGGATATATGTTTCACCACATTCCCCCCATATTGATGATGACTATCGTTTAGATTATACAGTACAGTACTAAACACATTGAATTGCCACATTTTATAATGATCTGTACAACTCAGATTTTTTTAGCAATAACATTCAAGTTATTCTGTCCAGCGGTGCAGTAGTGCCTCAAGGCCAATCTGCTTTTTTATGTTCATGGTAGATTCCCATGCAGATCCCGAACTAAGACAATTGGGCTTATACATATTACTACCTACAGGAAAAAGATGTGAGTAAACATCAGTGTTCTTTAATAAAATTACAAGCAAAAGTAAATAATCGTCAAGTACATGGGGTATATGGGATTTGAACCTGGGTTCTCAGCATCATGAATTATGGTTCAGATGGGAACGCAAAAGGGATAGCGGTTCTTTGCCACAAAGCATCTCCAGGCATCTATCATCGGGGTTAAGTAGTGAGTTCAAGCTATCAAATGTGCATGCTCTCAAACAAATATGGAGCATGTTTCTTCTGCATGCAAAAGTGCTGGACTTTATTTATTTATTTATTTATTTATAACCACCACATCTGTCTCAGTCATTACATTGGTCATTTAACCACTACCACCTCTTTCTCAGAGGTGGTGGTGGTTAAATTTTCACCAGACAGACACTATCCTTCTGATATCCTTTTTTCCTCTCCTTCCTTTCCTCTCATCTCCCCGAGCCTCCTTTACTTTTTATGTTCATCTATTCATATACTACCTTTTAAAGATGCATTTCAATAAAATAGACATTATCAAAGCTTTTTGACTTGCACTCATCAGCGTAAAACGACCAGCAGATGAAGAAGAAGCACCAAACTCTCATTCATAAAGTTACAATGGAATGTCCTCAATGTTGATTGGTTGAGAGAAAGAAAGGACGGGATTACCTGATTGGTAACATCATGAATAATGAGTAGGCGGAAATGAACCATCATGAATAATGATGAGGTGGAGATGAATCGCCAAAGTACCAGCAGAAACGTAATTCTAATTAGCTGAGGGCTAGGAGCGGGGGGGGGGGGGGGTGGTTTTCATGATGACTCAACGTTGACTGTGGTACAGTTGTCAGTCAAGCCATCATAGTCAAAATAGATATAAAGTTTGGGCAAATTATTTGTGTCTCCATTGCCTCCATTGCACGAAAGTGAGCTAAACTGCGTCCTCCACTCAGAATTTTAAACCAGCCAATACGATCTTGCTCTGCACACTGAGGATTATTCAGTAAATGGTAACCAATTGCAGAGGCACAGGGAATAGTTGTCAGACGATATACATTCTTACAATCCCGAGTTGGTTATCTCTGTTCGGATGACTGACCCCGTCTGATCCCCAAAGGGACGTGTTGTTCAATACGATCCTTCAATCTCAAAGATGTGCGGCCCACGTATCTAGTATCACACTGGCACTGAAATTAGTAAATAATCTTACTTATATGAGAGGCGGGCAGAACATCTTTTGGACTAACGGAAGCAACCAGCGGGTGGTGAAAATCACTCGTGGTTGAACAGCATCATAAGAATGGGATCCTGTCTGTTTGATCTGGTTTTCAAACCGTTGAGACACTTTGCCTTGTCAAGGTAGACATAGGTATGCAGGATATTTACCAGGTCCGATTTATAGAATTCTTTGGTGGGTTCAGGAATTTGTGTGTATGTGTGTGTGTGTATATATATATATATATATATATATATATATATATATATATATATATATATATATATATATATATATATATATATATATATATATATATATATATATATATATATTGATGACCTGTTCAGGATACCCATTATCGAGAAGAATAGTCTTGATGGTCTCAATATCAGCATGGAGTTTATCTGCGTAGATCTTTCTTGCTCTATTGATCAAGATACCAATCAATCCAATCTTGTATCTCGAGGAACTGTAAGAGTCCCACCTTGTACAATGTCCGGTAAAAGTAGACTTACGGTAGACTGTGGTTTTATGAGCGTTGGCCGATTTCTCAACTAAGATGTCCAAGAAGGGAAGTACGCCGGAGCGTTCCATCTCAAAGGTGAACTCTCAGGATGGATGGAGAGAGTTCAGGTATGCCAAGAAGACTTTACATGCTGAGGTTGACTCAAAGACAGCAAAGATGTCATCCACGTCCCGATAATAGATGGAAGGGGGTTGAACTCCAAGATGTGGATCTGAAAAGGCACGTTTTCCCAGTAACCGACAAAGATGTTTCCCAAGACGGGGCCTTGAGGGGATCCCATCGCTACACCATCGATCTGAGTATACATTAAATCATTGAAACTGAACTCGACAGAACGGGTCACAATATTCATTAATTCAACGAAGACGGATCCAGAGATCAGTGGAGGTGTGAAGTCACTATGAGACAGAAGTTGCGTGCAGATTTTGATCACTTCTGTCAGTAGGACATTCATGAATAGACTGGCTATATCATATGAGCACATTGTGGAATTCTCGTTTTGGTGTGTGTCAGACCTATGTGTATGACATGTTCTGAGTAGGTGAAGGAGTCCACAATTGCATGTTCTGAGACACTGCTCCGTGCTGGCTGCAATAGTTCACAATACCAACTGGCGAGTTCATGCTGTGCAGAGCCATTCATTGAAAGGATCAGCCATAGAGGAACACTAACTTTGTGAGTCTTTGGCAGACATCCTAGGTCTTTGCGATCCGACAGGTCTAATTGAGTCATAAACCTCATGAGAGAGGTCTTCCAACCATGGCATTTAACAATTCTTGTATTTCTGCAGGATTTTTCTGTTGTTTGTACAGGTTTTGGTGAGATTGCTTGAAAGCTACAGTACATATTTTTTCTTTCTTTGTTTACTTTCCTCATTGTGAATTGTATTTGTTATTGTGGTTGAAGTTAACTTGACACAAATGCCTTTTCAATTGGTAAAATTATTTTTTGGGATTTGCAAATGGTTTAACAGCTCTTTTGCAAAAAAAGTGAAGTGAAGTGAAGTGATGAATTAAATGATACTGAAGGATAGGAAACCAAATGTGGAATTAAGAAATAGGTTAGGTATAGAAAGCATGAGTGAGGTGATGCGTAGTGGTAGGTTGAGATGCTTCAGACATATGGAAATGATAGGGGTGGGCAGCTGTGTGAAGAGGTGTATAAATATGAATGTGAATGGAAGGAGAGCTAAATGCCATCCGAGGAAAACATGGGATGTGTTGCTGAGAAACTATCTTGGAGTGAAAGGCCGAACAAGAGGGCTAGCCACGGATCGTGCAGCCTGGAAATCAGCCATTAGGTGAACCACAGCTTACACATGCAAGCATGGAAACGGCTGAAAAACGATGATGATGATGATGATGATGATGATGGAGGATTAAAGTTTTGTATTTCACTTGACTTTTGGTGTGTTTGTATCTTTATTTATTATGTTTATCTTTTTATGTGTATTTTGTTCCAGGAATGTGTTTTGAGTCTACCTCTGTGTTTAATAAAGTTGATTGATGAAGAACAACCTTCAATATTCAGCAACAGGTATTTATACATGTTTTATGTCAATGCTTTCTTTGCTTACCATTTGGTTTGTGCTGCTGATGGACTTCCTTGCTGCTTGCATTCATGATCTATACTAGATAGATCTGAAACTGCCTCCACATGGTGAGAGTTGGGCTACCCAGTCGTTCTGGGTATTGCAAAGTAGTGGTCGGGTTTGCCAGGGGTTGCGAGCACCCTCTCCGTTCCCGTAGTTAAATACCCTTGAGTGCCAGTGCCCATTGGTGTCCCAACATCACATCTGTCTCTCGTGGATAGTGTGGAATCGAATGCTCTCAACATTATAGGTGTCTTCTGCAATGAGGTCAAATAACAAGGTGAGGCCTAGACGTTCAAGAGACTGAACCTCTTCCAGTGGCTCCCATTAACAGATACATAGGTGCATTTGACAATTGTTCTGGAAAGATAGAGTGAGTTTGTGAGATTTTCCAGGATTGAAGGACATGTTCCATTTATCAGACCAACATCCCATAAATTCCAGACCGCACTAGAGAGAGATACATCTACTGTCTGCATATCAGTGGTATGGGTTACTATACAACACAATATGAAGTCATTTATAAAAGGAAAATAGGTTTTGCCAGAACATCAGCAAGGTCATTTATGTGGATGAGGAATAAGACTGGGCCAAAGACACTGCTTTGAGGAAATCAAACTACCACTCTCCACCTCTCTGGGAGATCGGAGGAGAGTGTTCCACTGATAACACATTAACAGCACAAGTGGAGGAAGTCAGAAATTGAGGAATGAATGCAGCTTTCTATGCCACAGGCAGCAAGCTTGGCAACCCAAGATGTATCCGAATGTCTTGTTTGGGATTTAGAGCCTCCAACCATTGTTCAGAGAGGCCGAGAAGCATGTCGAGCTGAGTTGATTGACTGTAAAGGAATCCAAACCTTTTTGCTAATACAGAGATCCTAACTGCAACATTTCGTTTTTCGCAAATTTGTAAATGTAGCTCTTCCGATATGGTGCAATGAGAATACAAAAAAAATTGATTGGACATAGATCCAGTTTTTAAAAAAGAATGCTGGTCATTTCTCTGCATACTTGGCATTTGGTTTCCACATTCAGTACTTTTCAGAGTAATTTTTACAAAATTATTTGGTTGGGCATATATAATCACCTTTTTCACTCTTTCTTATGCCTCTGCTGACGAAGTCGCCGGAGGCATGATGGTTTTAGGTTGTTCGTACGTACATACGTCCATGCTAATTTTCTATTTTTTCTTTGCAATTGCTTATCTGATTGACACAATTTTCACCATATGTGCGACTACTCATGTGGAATATTTTAATGATGATTATGATATCATCGGTCACATGGTGTGGCAGCCATGTTGAAAAAAAAAAGGAAAAAATTTGGACCTCTGTATCTTTGAAATTGTTCCATGGAAAAAATTGAAACTTGGCAAATGTAAAGTACTCCCCATGGGAAACAAGTGTGATATTTTTGATGTCATAGGTGGCTTCATTATGTTGTCATAATCGCATACGTCAAATGCTCTATCCAATCAGTATGAAAATTTTTGAGGGTCATCTCAGGCTCATTGTGTGTAAAAGCTCTATCTAAATCTCTACCAGGGGTTGCCGGATGCCTTGTGTTGGCTTAATGGTGAGGGTGGTGGGCTTGGGATCTTACAATCCTGAGTTCAAATCCCACTCGGCTGTTGAATTAATACCAGGTGGGGTTGACTCTGCCGGTCATCCTTCCGAGGTCAGCAAAATGAGTTTCCACGCAACAGACTTGGAGGTTTTGAGGTGAAGGAGAAATTTGTCAAGGGGAAAAAAGTCGCTCCCACACAAAAAAAACCCAGGCAGTGTATAAGCATGAACCTCGCTCGAGGACTGAAGGAAAAAAGGCTGAGACCTATATGTGCTAGGGTCTTCTAACGTGATCACAGGTGATGCTCGACCCCCTCACAGATTCCTCCCACATAGGCCTCCTTGGCCACCCTGAGCACACGTACAGTTTTACACTTCAGCTCCCTGAACAGCTCATCTCTGCCATTAAGCCTAGCCCTGCGACTGGTCAATGGTATCCAGTGTCCCTTGAGAGAAAAAAATATTCTTCATCCAATGATGAGTTCCAAGACATCCACCGGCAACATCAAGGATGATGGTCTTGAACGCACCCCACAACTCTTCAGGATTCCCAAAGCACCCAGACCCTCCCCCCCAAATCCCCATTCAGCCTGTTCGCAAACCCCTCAGCTACCCTCTCATCCTTGAGCTTGCCAACATCCAGCCTCGTCTCATAATACGCTCTTCACCATTCTCCCAGATTTCAGCTGCAACTTAAGAGTTGCTACAACAAGCCTGTGCTCGGTATTGAAGACCTGAGCACTCTGGTAGACCCTACAGTTCTGGATCATCCTCCAGCAACCATCAATGAGCACATGGTCAATCTCCTTTGCCACACCACCAGCGTTGGAATACCAAGTCCAGCGATGAGTCTGTGGGCTCTGAAACCATGAACCAGCCACCTTAAGCCCATGACTTCTTGCATAGTCAAGGAACTTAGTGCTATTCTGGTTCACAGTTCCAGACCCATGGGGACCAACACATGTCTCATAACCATCCCTATCAGTTACAGTTGATGCATTGAAATCCCTCAAGACTGGAAGAGTATCTCGCCTGGGGCACTGATCAACCACAGACTCGAGCGTGGCATAGAATTTGTCCTTCATGGTGACATCACTCGTCTCAGTCGGAGCACATACAGAGAGCAGGTAAATGACACCCAATAAGTGATGAATCCTTAGTCTCATAATACGCTCGTTGACCTGTGCTACCTCAATTATCATTGGAGTCAGCTTATTGGACACAGCTTCAGCAACTCCTTGGGCATGGTAACCATCAGAGCGACCAGACCAATAGTAGGTGGAACCACCCACCATGATCTCTCCGCAATCCGGTCTCCGAACCTCAGAGAGTGCTGCAATCCCGATGTCCAAACGTACTGTAGAAAAGAAAGAAAAGAAGAAAAAAGATATATGGCACAAATTATCTTAAACCGATGTATGGCACAAATTATCAAAAAGTTGTGTACGGATTCAGATGAAACTTGGTGGACATGTTTGGTGTGCGACAAGGACGAATTGATCAAATTCTATTTTGTTGAAGATCCGAATCCGGATCTGGATGCAATAATTATTTAATTCTTAAAGTGATCTTCACCATTGAGAGATTGGATCAAAAACGATATATGGCATATTTCAAAAATATATTGGGCCCTATATGTTCTCGTGGATCAGGCATTGCGTGGTGGAGGTATGCGCTCCACCGAGTGCCCTTCTATTTTTCTTATGTTATTGACTTCATTTTATTGTTTAAAACCATACTTGTCGATACTGATTGTTATTTATCTTGATAAATGATTGTATCGGAAAGTCTTGAAAGTGGATTCATATTTCTGATATTTGGATTGTGCTAACTAAACAGCCAGATATACAGTACATGCCACAACTAGCTCTCTTAAATTTTCTTCCACCTTCCTCCTTCCAACATCCACATCATGCCCTCTTCTTGTACCCTTACAGTAGTCCAAAGATTGTCCTCCATCTGAAAAAAGCATTGCCAGAGCAGATTCCAGGCCCCCTTGGCATGAGCCAGTATGATCACATCCGCCTGTCCTTCCGCGAGTATGGGAATGTTCCGGTATGTCTGTCATATCAAAAGCATAATTATGCAAGCACATTTTGCACATAAGCTGGCAGGATAGTTAGAGGTGCACATACCTCTGAGCTGTTTAGGCTGAGTTTGAATCTCGCCCCGACTATAAACTGTCATGCTGTTGTTTGTGTAGGCAGGGCGATTCATCAATGAGTGTGCTGTCCCTCGGGTTGACGTTAAACTGGGCGTCCCATCTGCCAGCATTTTTTGGTGGGTGTTAAAGATCCCACGGTGTCTATCATGAAGAGTAGGCAAGCTATTGCCGGTACCCTGAACAAATTGCAAATTCCTGTACACTCAGTTGAGTATCCTGCGTTGAAGTGGCGACCCATCCAGTATTTTAACCCGAGCCACGAAACTGTCTCACAGAACCAACGATCTTTATAGAGCATGGTACATGATGATGATGATGGTGATGATATTCCAAAATAAAAAGTCGTAAACACCACAGGTGGAACAGACAGACGCACAGACAGCAAAACTGTAGTCCCCTCCTGTGAAACCGGTAGGGGACTAATAATATAAACATCTTCGAATGTATGGCCCGAAGCATTTTTCAAGATATAAACGTGCAAGACGGCATTTTCATGACAAATTAACATGTATAGATTGCAGCAAGATAGCTCGTTTGATGCCATTATTGCATCATTTTGAAGCACGCTTTCAATAGTCTTGTCAGCGTGACAATTGTCGCTCAAAGCGGGTGCATTTGCTGTGCTATTAACATGCTATGATGATAAGCACATGAGCCTCAGATTGTAGTTTTTCAGCCACTGAGACGATTGTGTATACTCAGCCAATGATAGTGGGTCTTGTTTGTGCTTACATGGATTTAGTGGGTATGGCTTTGTCGAGCAATTGTACATCACATGATGATAGCAATGTGGCTCTGGAAGGCCTGTATAATTTTGCAGGATTCCTTCAGGGGGTTTCCTCGTGGCTCCTCTAGTCGAGCAACTTCAGCAAACAAATATGCAGCTGGGCTGATGATCAAATTACTGCTAATTTCCAGCTCGCAACCTGCTTTCAAAAAGCACTTGACTTACAGATATGTGATTATGATTTTATACATTGTATGTTTGAGTATCATTGGGCTGACATGATAGCCCAGTGGTAGCAGACTCAACTTTCAACTGTGTGGTCTCAGTTCAATTCGCAGCCTGACTATAAACTGTAATGCTGGTGCCCTCAGTCAGGGTGTTACATCGAGTGCACAATTCTTCGGAAGGATGCTAAGTCAGGTTCCCCAACTGCAATAATTTTTTGGTGGACATTAAAGATCTTTCACCTAAGCCTGGTGTTGGCGCAGTGGTTAGGGCAGCGGCTTGGGATCCAAAAGGTCCTGAGTTCAAGCCCCGTTGGGCCACTGAATTAATACACCAGGGGGTTGACTCAGCCTGTCATCCTTCCGAGGTCGGCGAAGTGAGTACCAGTGTACTGGGCCGGTGTTTACCCCGGTTAAAATAGGTGTACCATATCCCTGTGTCGTAAGAGGCGACCAGGGTTGGGTCAGGAAGGGCATCCGGCGTAAAAAACATGTGCCAAATCACTATGCGGATCATACGGATGATCCGCTGTGGCGACCCCTAACGGGAGCAGCCGAAGGAAGAAGAAGAAGAAGAAGAAGAAGATTAAAGATCTTTCACCACCTTCCAAAAGAGTACACCATTGTGTGTCAATACCCTGGCCACATTCCAACTTCCTTCCCAAATCATTCCATGAATGTCAGACCTGACCAGCAGGCTCGTGAAAAGTTGTGCTAATCCAACACACCCTTTGAGCTACCCAGCTTGACATATGGGGCATTCTGCAACATAATGTGGTGATGATGACCTTGGAGCATCAGTGTAAAGTTTGCATTGCACAGTGGGGGAGAGTAACATGTGAAGCATTGTTGCTGCATTTATCAATGTTGGGATACAGTTGAACACTATTCCACCCCTGTGTGATAACCCGACTGCAGTTCTTTCGACATCTGAGTGAAGAGTTGGAGAATCGTCGTTGGGAGGCCGTTTCAACTCCCGGTCCCAACACTAGCCTCAAGGGTTGCCAAGTAAGCAATCAGCAAATAGAATCTAACTTTTTAGTAACGTAGTAATTTTCATGTCAACAAGGGGTGGTCAAAAAGTTCTGGGGATGGAGTATTTATTGGCACCCTAGAGCGACATTTTTTGCCCATTGTAAACTTTCTTGGATGCTTGTTATATGCCTTTAGTTTCATTAATCTGACGTTGTTTTAGAGTATAATCTACATGTTTGTTGCATCATGCAATTATGGATCTTACTAAAGTCAAGCATCAAGGTGTCATCAATGTTTTATGCAAAGGAGGTGTAGCTCCAAAGAAACCCAAAACCAGTGGCCACACATGGTGATGTGGCACCCTCATATTCTACAGTAGACACATGGGTAGATAACTATAAGGGTAGATGAGAGTCCTTTGAAGGTAAATCCAGCTCTGGGTGTCTGGTCGATGCAACAACCAACCCACAAACTCTTTCCCAGGTCAAACCAATCATGGAGCATTGCCATGTTAAGGTCACTGAAGTATCCACAGAGCTTGGAATTTCTTAAAGCAGCATATTCACCTTCTTTAACGAATGCCCGGGCATGTCCAAGCTCTCAGCAAAATGGGACCTGAAAACGACACCCTCTTGATCAACAGCCGTTATATCGCGAGCTTTTTGAACTGTTTAACATTGGCCAATTATCGCTCGTCTGGTAACTGGTCACAAAACGTGCCTTCACCACTGGGATCCTGAAAGCAAATTGGAATCCATGCAATGGAAGCACAAGGGATCTCCTTCATCCAATACATTTCTTGCTCTCCCCTCAGCTAGTAAGGACATAGCCTCAATTTTCTGAGCTACCAAGGAAATCCTGCTCATTGACTTTGTCTCACAAAACTACAATCACAGTAGAATATGTGGTGTTTCAAAAGTCTGACATCATGGGAAATATTTTTAAATTTTTCTTCTTTTTTGAGACTATGCCTTGAGGTGGATAAGTCGTCGTGGACCGATAGAATGGCTCCAACGTGTCCAGATTTAATGCCACTTGACTTTTTCCTTTGATGACAACTGAAATCAGTGGTTTATACTACGAGACCACGACTATTGAAGATATAAAGAATGAAATCAGAATCGAATGTGCTAAAATCAATGTCAATAAACGTTTAATAGTGGGGGGGGGGGGGCAAGTGGACACCTGTAGGATTTTCATGATGAGAAGGTGCCACCTATTTTAATTCATTATCTAAGTACCAAGGTACATGAAAATGCATGTTGCCATTTTTGGAAGTGTGGCAGATGTCAGCCATCTTGGATTTCAAAATGGCCGATGTTTTGCCACTATTTTTCGCTTGGTTAGTTTCAATGAAAGTATTTTACCTCAATTTTGAAAGCAAAATGATAGGTTTTCATTGTTGTTAACACTTCAAAATCAATGCAAGTAATATTTTGTTCAAATTGCATACGATATCACCCATCCTGAAATTCAAAATGGCCACCAAAAAGTTACAAATTGCATTAAAATGTATGGGCCATGGTCCGATCAACAGCTTCATCCTAACATTGACACCCAGATTTAACCGGGCGTGGTATAAATTTTGATATGAGAAGAAAGCTGCTATTCTTCTCATTGACCCTGTGACATTGTAGGGCTGCAAGATGTTTAGTTTGGATTTTGTATGCCAAAACTTGCTTACTATTGGTCAACCAATTAGTTGAACCACAGTATTCTACGGGGCTTGCAAATGCACATTTTTAGCTCTCTTGTCAAAACGATTGAAATACCAGCATGAAACTTCACAGGTGGGGTAGAGGGTCAAAGCCATTCAATCAATGTGAAAACTGCATGTGATGAAATCGGACCATCCCCCTTTAAATATTGTGGTAACAAGTGTTATCTAAAAACGATATCTAACGGTATTTTTCTCAAACTTTTTTTGCACAGTTAGACAATCACCTAAGCAACTGGCACTCAGATACACACCTTAGCTCGTATATAAAATGATAAACACAGTCACTTCTATGGACTTAATTTGTAGACTTTAACTCTACAAGCTACAATATTTAAATATCCATTTCAGAGGATAACAAATTTATGAGGTGCAGTATCATGCACTCGCAGTACCAGCACACACCCCACATACCCCAGACACAATAGCCACACCCACATCTACAATACACATCTTGCAACAGCATGTCCAACAAATGCAGTCTTAACCATGTAGAATGGAACTACATGAACTTGTTGCAAGTTTGCTACTTTCATAGCCGTATTAAACATCATCATCATCACTATTCTCTTCATTGTCAGAGTCAACTTCGGGGTTAGAAGCAGCATTGTTGCATAGTTCTTCCCCTTCACAGCATGTACAAAATTCTGCGCAAAACACTCCATTCTTTTTTACACTTGCATTGGTGACTGGAACACCGGGTCTGACCACATCCGCATTTCATTAACTGTGTGACGGCATCTGGAGCTGGAGGCAAATGTGTCATCACTGGTATGAAAATTCCATCTACCAAGTTCCAGCCATAGTTTTCTGGGGATGGTATTTCAGGGAATGCAACAATGTCATTATACCATATCATGGCTTGATAATGTCCTCTGGCAATGGCATGTGTGAGTGCAGCTTTAGTTGGGGGAAGATTCTCTGCTTGGGCTTGTTTCCGCTTAAAGAGCCACCATCTTGCATCTGCAACGTTTGTTATTTTTGTTGTTCTAGGAAGATAGAGCTGACATACATAAGCTTCAAGAGCAGCACTTGTTGCTTCTGAGACAGTGCCTGTCGCACCAAGTTGGGACAATGCTACAACGATGTCATGGTTGTCATCCAAATGATCTAAAACCTTCCAGCATGTTATCTTGCCTTTGCCTGCAAACTTTCCGGTAATATCCGCTCCAGACAATGCATGGAATCCAGGAAGTGCAGCTGCTTTTGATGGCCCCAAAGTTTTATATATTGGTCCAAGTTTGATTACTCTCTGGTTGTTTCATGCACCAGTTACCATAATAGTGTCTGCAAGATTTGGATAGTGCCGAATAGCCAGAACCAAGACATCCGTATCAGGAGAATAGATTCTCAATGAGGTAGCACCGTTGTTGGTGGCATCAACAGCATGGAGCATAAGCTTAGTATCTGCCTCTTCTTGGGAACTACTTAATAAGTCAACGCTCCTATGTGAACTTTCTGCTCTGTCACGCCATGCAACTACAACATGCTTTCTGTTCAAAGCAGCGTGCTGCAGAATCTTCTCTGCTAAATAAGCCATCAACTCATCCTTGGTCCTCACATGTGCAAGGAGATTCCGCATACTGATGTTTATTGATGTTGAGTCTGTTTAGTAACAATATATGCTTTGATCACTTTGCATGACAATACAGCAGAAACTTCTGTCCAATGCCATGTGCTTATGGATGTAGTAGAGGCAGCAGGTAACCCAGATGCTGCCCTCTATAGCTAATTATTTGTTATGGATACTCAAAAGGGCCAATTTATTTAATATATTATTGTCTGTTAGAAGTAGCATCCAAAAGTTTCTTAGAAATAAGAAAAAAAAATACTCTTTCAATGGATTTAGAAGAATATTTAAATAAATAAACAGCTCATTTCAAATGGTGGCCATTTTGAAATTCGAAATGACCTTATAATTATTTTAAATATGCATACAAGAAATCATAATATAACGTCTCTTTTATTCATGTTCACTCATATTATTGGATAAAATGTTGATATCATTTCAAAAATGAGCAATAATTGTATTCATTGAAGAAAACAAACCATGATCATGGCAGCCATTTTGGAATTCAAAATGGCCACCATTTGACACAGCTCCAAAATTGGCAACATCAATTTTCCTGTTCCTAGACATATGTAGAACATATCTAAATAGGTGGCAACTTCTCATCATGAAAGTCCTACGGGCCCATTGTCTAGGACCACTTTCCCCCCCCCCCCCCACTATAAATAAACCTACATACAAGAACTGATATGTGTATGTATGTATGTCAGTGGCACGCAATTTTAGCGATTATTATAATTAGATTGTATAATAATATCCTTATGATTCCAGACTTTTGAAACACCCTGTATTATGCCATCCTCATGCAAAAATTGCAGCAGGCTGTCAAGGACAAGCACTAGAGAATGTTGACAAAGGTTTGCTCATCCTTCACGACAACATGCCGATGCTGCACAGACCACCATTTATAACTGTGCCTTCAAGCAGCTGGATCACCCTCCGTAGAGCCGTGATCAAGCCCCTAGTGATGATTACCTATTTCGACGTTTAAAGTCTCATATACACGGCTGTTGCCTTGCCATTGATGGGGGCCAAGGAGCAATCTGAACACTCCCATTTCACTGGCAGTGTCAGCTTGAATGAATATTGTAAGGAGTGCATTAAATTTGTGGGATGAATTAAAAAAAAAACAAGTTGTCATGTCTTGGACTGTTCGGAACAGCTAATAAATGTCTTGTCTTGTACAGTATTTAAGAAAAAGTTGATCTCAAGGTGTTTTTGCCTTGTCTGCATAAATTGATAGTTTTGAGCTAAGCTGAACTTGGATATGTTTGGGACAATTGGCAGTTGTTGACTGATTATTGGCCTCCTCTGTTGAGGAAAGAGCATTAAAAGTCCTCTCAGCAGAATTGTTCTTAGTTCAATATGAAAATATATATTGTGGGGGATTTTAACATCATTTGTTAAATTTCTAAAGTTTCCCTGATGTGTTTCTTTCCATAACTTGAGTGACATACACTTTAATACCTAACTGAACGAACCAGTGTGAGTACACCTTTTTATGGTAGACATCCCATAAATTGTTATCCCCCACTCTGTAGCAGGGCTGTTGGGACAGTGGAGGTATATATCAAACAGACAAAGATTACATGATCAACATCAGTTACACATCAAACGTGTGTGTGTGTATATATATATATATATATATATATATATATATATATATATATATATATATATATATATATATATATATATATATATATATATATATATATATATATATATATATATATATATATATATATGGACTTAGATCCGAACCATGCTGGACCAAAGAGAGAAAAGACAAAGGCGAGCTGGGAACATTTCTACAATTATTATTTATTTACAATAAGCGAGGAAAAGCATGTGGCACAACAAAAGGTTTATTTGGGGTGTAATGCATGGAAAGATGAGAGAGGTGTGGGGTGCGACAATTATTCAAGCAACTTACAAAGCAGACACAGTGCAGACTTGACGCGAGATTAATAAAGCAACAATCACAATGATAAAAGATCCTATGCAGTAAATACTTCTTGCATATTCGCATTAAGTCTTGCTTTGTGTCTTCATTTACTGTAAATAAAACTTGTTAGAAATGTTCCCAGTTCGTTTCCGTCCCTTCTTAAATTGGTCCAGCATGATTCAGATCTGAGTTTAGGCGGGGTTTTAACCCCGATAATGCGTTCATTCCAGCCGGCACGGCTTTGGCAGTTTCCGCTCGGCTGCACCCGAACCGGAGTTGGTAGTCGGAACTCTACCGCAGTTGGTAGAGTGACCCGGTTCAAGCAAGACATGCCGAGGGCTTGGTTTCCCACGCAATATATATTGTTATGGTTCTTGGAACCGTATGCATACATGCCATACAACATACAGTTGACCTGAGTCAGTTATTCATTAATATACGTGCAGATAGATCCCCACCTTTTGTCTAGCGGGACAGCAGGGAGTGCGTTGCGATGGGCTATTAGTTCGGATTAATAAATCATTTTTCCCCTCTGTTCCACTTCCCACTCTTCCTCTTTTCACTGCTGAGTTAAATTTTCCTCGCTTGCTACTCTCGTCTCGCTTACCACAGTATGATGATCCACGGTGCCTTCATGTCGCTTGCTACCCTCATTTCGCCGGCCACAGCGTACCACCGTCTACCCAGCGACTCGTTTTCAGAGGCAAAATCCCGACGTTCGGCTGGACAAATGCTAAAGCTGCACCACCGTCCACCTGCCAAGGCCAGACATGCGTGGCATGGGCAGACCATACCGGAGTCTGGCTGAAACCCAGCCCAGAAAGGCGAACCACGTGAAGGGCCGGTCCAATCGGCATGCTCGGCTCGGACAATGACGTCAGGTTTTGGCAAGGCTTCTCCCCGACCTCCGGGCTCTAAAAAGCATGGACCTCCGTGTGGTTGGGTTGGTTGGGAAGAGAATCGCAAGTTGGTTGGAAGGAGGATTGAGAGAGGTTTCTGAGTATTGATAGTGTAGTAGATAGTAGAAAAATAGTCCAAATTATGATACAAGCATCAAATTTGGCATTTCTGTTCTGCAGGGCTTTCTTATCAAATCTGCCCGATTGGCCATTTGAAAATCCAAATTTTAAAAAATTTGAAGAAAAAAAAAAACTTCAAATAAATTTTAAGTCATAGCTGGCTGAAATTCTTGAAGCGCAAGTGAACATCCCAGACAGAGAACCAAGGGGAGATGCAGTCATCATTGATGGCTCAGCACTTATCAATGCCCCTACCTCCACGCACTTCAAAGATATTTGATGACTATGCTAAAGAAGACATCATCCCAAAGGTGGAATCCTATGGTGCCAGGTACGAGAGGGTGGACGTAGTGTTTGATGTCTTCAAGAAGTCAAGTCTGAAGTCTGAGGCAAGGTCGAAAAGGGGGCAAGGAATCAGAAGAAGAGTGACAGGAACCAGTAAGACCCCAAGTAACTGGAGAAGCTTTCTTTGAGATGACAGCAACAAGACTGAGCTGTTTCACTTCCTTGCGGAAAAGATGTGTGAAGCACAGACGACAAGCACAGTCATTGTCACAAAAGGAGAAGACGCCATTAGCAACACAAGGAAGTCACTGGATGCTGTCTCCATGTTGTCATGAATATTTGTACACGCCAGGGATGCAACGACGGATGGTAGCAAGTCCATTATCATTAAGGCTAATGACACGGATGTACTAGTCATAGTAATATCTGTACTGCCCTCCTTACAGGAACTAGGTCTTGAGAACATGTGGATTGCCTTTGGCCAAGGAGCCAAGGCGAGATGGATTCCAGTCCATGAGGTAGTTTCTGCAATAGGGCCTGAGAAAGCAAGAGGGATCCCATACTTCCATGCGTTCACTGGATGTGACGTCGTGTCTGCCTTCCGCGGTAAAGGGAAGAAAACTGCATGGCAGACTTGGAACGTCTTTGATGATGTTTCTGAAACATTCACCAATCTCAGGCAGCATCCAACATTGATTCGTGATCTTGACTTTTTTGAAGTTATTTTTTTTTCTTCAAATTTTTCAAGATTTGGATTTTCAAATGGCCAATCAGGCAGATTTTATTAGAATCCCCTGGTGAACAAATGTGTCAAATTTGATTCTTGTATCATCATTTGCACGATTCCTCTCAAAAATTCCTGTCATCTGCCCCACTAGTAGTGAAACTATGTGCAGATATTTTGACCAAAATGTCTGCCACATGTAGCGCTTTGCATTCTGGTCAAAGAGTTCAATTTTCATCTCATTAGACCACAGAATATTTTCACGTGCCATTTTGCAAATTCCAGGCATGCTATCACGTGCCTTTTTCTCTTTGGAGTAGTTTCTGTCCTGCCACTCTCTCATAAGGCCTAGATTTGTGAAGTGCTGCAGAGACTGTTGTCCTTCTGGCAGGTTCTCCCATCTCAGTCAAGAAACTCCGTAGTTCTGTCAGAGTGGTCTTTGGGTTCTTGATCACCTCCCTGACCAAGGTTCTTCTTACCTGGTTGCTCAGTTTGGTTGAACAGCCAGCTCAAGGAAGAGTCTGGGTAGTTCCATATTCTTTCTTAATGATGGAGCTCGCTGTGCTTTTGGGAACTTTCAACACTTGATAAATTGTTTTATAACCTTCCCCAGATCTATGCCTCCTTACAATTCTATCTCTGAGTTCTACAGTCCCTTGCACTTCATGGTAGAGTTTCTGCTCTGACATGCAGTCAACTGTGGGACCTTATTATAGAAAAGTGTGTTTCTTTCTAAATCATGTCCAATCACTTGAATTGGCCACAGGTGGACTCCAATCAAGTTCTCGAGACATCTCATGGATGATCGAAGGAAATTGGATGCACCTGAGTTCAATTTGGAGTGTCATAGCAAAGGGGTTGAATACTTATTGACTTGAGACATTTCAGCTTTTCATTTTTAATGAATTTGTAAAAATTTCGAAAAACGTGTTTAAACTTTGTCACTATGGAGTACATTGTGTAGATCGGTGACAACATTTTAAAAATTTAACCCATTTTAAATTCAGGCTGTACCACAACAAAATGTGACAAAAGTCAAGAGGTGTGAATACTTTCTGAAGGCACTGTATGATGAAGAATATCCTTCAAGGCATTCAGGATTTGGAACAACCAATAAATTACTGTTATGTGCACAACTTTGGCAGAGACATTTGAAGGCAGTGGGGATCGTGGGCATTGAGAGGAAGTTGGAGGAAAAACGGAAAGAGACAGACAAACATATCTCAGAGGTGAGGTATATTTTGCTTTTTTGTTGCCTTGTGGTTCCTTGTTTTTAAATGAACAGAAGCCCAGAGGAATTTCATCTTGTGTCTATAAATTTGTGAACATTTTATGAAAACAAAAGTTAATTTTATGATTTTTTTTTTGCATCTCTACAACATTTTTAATCAAATGGCATTTAGGGAAGTGATACCTCCTATCCCAATCACTAAAATCACGTGATTTATTTTTCTGTTAATTCATCATCCTCATCATCTTCCAAATACTATGTCTCACTTTCTTGGTGCCCTTGCCAAGTGGTGTTTTTTCATTGAAGATACTGTGGTGAGCGTGATTTAGAGAGCAATTACAATGACGATCTATAATATTAAAGTGGCTGGATTTCTCTATCCATTCCTCTGTCTATCATGCTCTTTCTGCGGGGAAGTCATTACGGCGTTACGTCTGGAATGTCATTACGGTGTTACGTCTAGTGCAAGGCTTGAACTCAACCCTCGCCATTGCTTCGCTGACAGCATTTGAACACTATAACTCATATATCTGATTTTATCTGACTATCTGATGTCCGTAGACGACAGGCTGAATGTCAGACACTTGGCGTCAGGATGAAGGATTTAGTAATATGGTGGTGTTGTAACACGGTGTTACATCTGAGAAATCATTAAGTTACATCTAGTGCTCGGCAAGGCCTTTACATCGGTGTTTTATTAATGACTTGATGAGAAGCGGTGTATTATTTCAGAAACCACTTCTGAAAACTGCTAATAAACCATAACTAATTGGCCGATGTCTCTTCCTGATATCGTTTTCGTAATAATGAATAATACTGATAATAACGTGACGTTCATAATAATCGTATCAACAGCATCACCGTTTGGTATTAAAGCAGTGTATTATAATAATTATTATTCATGACACAGGAAAAGCGGTGTATTATTCATGACACAATAATAAACGGTGTATTATTTCAGAAACCACTTCCGATAACTGCAAACAAGTCGTGACTAATTAGCCTACGTTTCTTAATTGTTGAGTGACAATTATCGTAGTAACACTATCTTCCTTTGTCTTGACTTAACACTGAGGTGTTAAGTCGAAAACAAATTTTTCCTGGAATAAAAAAATGCAAATACAGTATTGACTATCATTAAACTGCATTACTACACTGTAACCCATATACGTTATGTTGTTCAACTGCAGTAAATGAAGCTACAGGTTCAATGCTAGTCTACATCAGAAGATTCAAAATCTGTATGTCAGTTTTACATCTCCTCCCCAAACCACGAGTCACACAAAGTTGAAAATGGTATCATAATTAATCACCAAGGACTTGGGTGCAGGGTCCAACACATTGATTTGGACAACAACATTTTTATTATCACAATCGATAAATGCCCAGACAAAGCAAGCATTAGCTATGCTTCGCAGGGCTTGACGACAAGTGCCAGGTGACATCAATGCACTCTCACTGTACAGGCTTCCCGTTTTTATAATTTCAAAATAAAAATATGAGAATTACCAACAATACAACAAAAAGTGGACCTGGGGCCCACGGGCCTGCTGGTTAAAACTAAAAGGTGTAATAATTGTGATTTTCTGGCAGGCCTTTGAAGATCTGAGCAAGCTTATGGAAAAGGTAAGCAGCACTTTGTGTTGTATGTTGTTGTTTCGGTCCAATTTTGTGGTGCATTCCAAGTTTTTCTGCCCATGCTTTTTACAGTTGATGGTGTGCACAATTTTTGATCTTTGATTTCTCCTATTAGTCCATGTGCCAGAACCAGAAATTTAACTTGGTACCATCTCGCGGTGGGGGGGGGGGGGGTGTAACGTCTCACTGATATTTTTAAAATAGTCCATGTCTATGGCTTATATTTTGGTGTGAATACCATTGCTGAGAAGTAGCTTAGTAGTGGTAATCAGCTGTTTAATGTACCCACCCCAAGGAAACATTTAGTCCTCAGAATGTTTCCAAGTTATCTCAGTAGACTTTGTGTGCAGTGCCTGGTCAAGGACAAATACGATCTTGGACAGCTATAAACATTGCATTTTGGTGAGGGTGTGATTCAGCAATTTGTTTACAGTCGACATTTGTGTTGCAGGAGCATTGATGGTGGGTAGATAGCCAATGTTGTCCTGAAGGACTGTGACGTCACCTCGAGTCAGGATATTGAGGTCAGTCCAGCTACTGATTGATTTGTCTTCTTCCTCTAATATGTGGGCCGTAACCCAGATGAGGTTCTTCGATCTCGCAGGCAGGACAATGGCAGAGTCAACGTCTATGGCTTCAGTTTAGGATGTCCCCTCTCTTTGCACAACATTGTATGTGGGCAGCATCAGTCGTGAAGAACTGATGCTTCTCTTCTTTGTCTTGTCAACAAGTGGCAAGGTTTTAGCTGGCTGTACGTCAACTGCCTTGGCTTGGATAACAATTCCTTTGACTCTGTGGGATGTCCCCTCACCACTGCTGGTCTCCTCAAGTCAGTCAATGTTGTCCCAGGCTAGTGGTGTGAAAACTCCAGAATGGGTGTTTGCTGAAAGGTCAACATCATCTCTTGACACTGAGAACTTCTGCAGATACAGATACAGATTCTGTCAGTCAGGGCTGTGTCAATCTCTTCCTACTAGGAGGAGGGTGGTAGGAGTAGGATACACTGTGAACAAGCCTGTTGAGGGTCTGTATGAGCTCTACATTCCCAGTCAGAGACTTGACTGCAAATGGCAGAATGATGGGTTTGGGTGGCTTTGTCTTGCCATGAGT
This sequence comes from Eptatretus burgeri, assembly GCF_056783735.1. NCBI lineage: Eukaryota > Metazoa > Chordata > Myxini > Myxiniformes > Myxinidae > Eptatretus > Eptatretus burgeri. Next base: position 54,102,216 of record NC_140966.1, read on the forward strand.
GATAGCATATATCAAGTCGTGAACAAAAGAGCTTACAAGCCGTTGAACTATTTGGGGTGCATGGCCGTTGTCCTTGGTACCTGTCAGTAAGTATTGTAGAAAGAGGGAGACAGACTCTGGGAATGATGGGTCCACTCTCCTCTGCTTCCACTACAAGTGGTGGCCAGGCCTGGGGGAAATCTTGTAATCCTCAGTAATACTAAGACAAAGGGGAGTCTGGCTAAATATCTGGTAAGAAAAGTTCTCGACAATTTTAAGGACAAAAGAGTTGTACCCAAGAAGAGGTTGATAAAATAATGATCTTTAGACACTGCAGGTCCAGGTGTTGCCATGCATATTATGTTTCCTGATACAGACGTATTTCTTCTGGCACTTCACTGGTTTCCCGAATTTGGTGGAAACACCCATGTCATTCTGGGAGCTGGTGACAAACAGCGGACAGTACTGCCTTAGGCAAATATACAAAGTCCTTGGTAAACAGCTATCTTCTGCTCGATCAGAGTTTCACTGCTTTAGCAAATGTGACAACACTGGGAGATTTGCGGGAAAGCGCAAAACTTCATGCTGGAAGATTTTCAAGAAAGCAGTTCCTTGAGTGACGAGTGCCTTTATTCATCTTAGGAAGACAGAAGAGCCCACAAAGGATGTGATGGATGGACTGTAGGAATTAGTTTGCAAATTGTATCTGCAAAAAACGGCCTTAAAGGAGGTGAAGTGGCAGAGAGATTACCTCCAACACATGAAGTATTGAAGCAGGCAATACGATGTGCTCATTATCAGGCAGTGGTCTGGTGCCGTGACGGTGTAGCATGCCCACAGCTTCCCTCACTAGAATCTCATGGCTGGAAGAAGGAAAGAGGTGTATACATTCCAGTTGTTATTAAGCTTAAGGCAGCACCATCCGCCATAATCAAATTGATCACATGAAGATGCAGTCGAGGAGCGTGCAGAGGTTCCAACTGCTCCTGTCACTGAGCTGGTCTTGTCTGTACAGAAATGTGCTCCTGTGAAGCATTGGATGACAACTGTTCCAATACTGACATTAACCTGATGGATGATTCAGATACCAACAATGACAGTGACGAAGATGAGAACGTATAACAGACTGTATTCCACTGATGCACTCAATCGCAAATTTCATCTGATCCACAGATGTGGGTTGTCACAACCTTCATGTTATCGGAACTGTGATGTTATCGGAACTTTCATGTATTCCACTGATGTTTGCAATGTGATCCACAGTTATGTTCACGTGTAACATGAATTCCTCAGATGTAGGAAAGCACATTCAAATGTCTTTTCGCGTAATTAACAGATGTGAATGTCATCCACCGAGGTGGTCTGTGGTATATCATAGAAGGCAGGTTTATTACCTCCGCAATCTCCGATGGACAGATGTAATGTTTTCATCCCTGTCTGTTTGTCTGTTACTTGTGAAATTGCTGTCCAAATAGCGGATGCACACGATGTTTGGATTGATGCTGGGACCTTCCTACAAGCACGTACCGGCTGTATTCGTGTACCAATTGTGTTTTTCCTGATGGACAAAGGGACGTGCTGTTTGATTCTGTCAGTCAGAGTCTGGGTAGTTCTGTCTGCATACCGAGCATCACATCGGCACTTGAACTCATCAATAATATTGCTAAGTTTTGAGGCAGGCAGAACATCCTTAATTGCAGGAATCTGATGTCGAGAGGTGAAAATCACTCTGAGACGAACAGCCAGATACGTGTTTGAGACACATCCTTTGATTTGTTCCTCATATCTTTGCGACATTTTCCATTTCCAAGGAATCGATGTAGATCGGGCACTTTTCAGGACCTATCTTCCGTTCATCTTTAACAGTGAGGAATTTGTGCATAAACCTCCTGATGATATACTCAGGATATCCATTCTGAGGATGCTGGCAATCTTGTCCATCTCTCTATGAAGCTTGGAATTGGAACATATCCTTTTCGCTCGACTCATTAATACATTGATCAAACCAATCTTGTATCTCGTTGAACTAAAAGAGTCCCATCGAGTATACTGGCCGGTGAAAGTGGGCTTTCTATAGATGGACGTAGTAAATGAAGATGCAGATCTCTCTACGAGGACGTCCAGGAATGGTAAGCAATTATACATTCCAATTCCATCGTGAACTTGAGGGCAGGATGAAGAGAATTCAATTCATTCAAGAAGCGGTCACAGACTTCATGAGATTCAAACAGGCAAAATATGTCATCCACATATCTGTAGGAAATGAATACAGACTTCACGATTCAAATTTGTACACTACAGATATGTGGATGACATATTTTGCATGTTGTTGATAGGTGTCTATTAGACTGTTCTTCATCATTACTCACTCACTTTGTGCAAATTTCACCTGAAGAGAGCACAACGAAAAGCTTTGTGGTTTTGTTTTTATGATAATGTCCTTCAAAATGTCTCTGTTTACGTCCATATTAAAGTTTTATAGAACCAAGCATCTTTTTAAATCAAATATTTTTCTTAAAGTTCTTCCCAACACTGTTGCAGAAGTTCCCACAAATGTGTTGCACTTGTAGGTTGCTTTGCTTTCACCCTTCTGTCCTATTCATCCCAAACCAGTTTGATGGGGTTTAAGTCTGGAGACTGTGCTGGCCATTCCATTATTTGAAGCCTACCATCTTGTTCTTTTCTTATAAGGTAGTTCTGACACAGCCTGAAGGTATGTTTTGGGTCATTGTCTTGCTGTAGGATGAATGAACCCCTGACCAACTAGGTGTAGACCAGAGGGTATTGCATGGTGCTGCAAAATGCTGTGGTAGCCCTTTTGGTTCAGGGTGCCAGTCACTCTGTGCAAGTCGCAGACTCTGGATCCAGCAAAAGAGCCCCAGATCATCACGCTTCTTCCTCCATGTTTTACAGTTGGTGTGACACACTGAGGAATCATCTTTTCGCCAACTTGATGGCATACAAAAACCCTGCGTGATGAACCGAATATTTCAAATTTTGATTCATCGGTCCATAAGACCTTCATCCAGTTTTCAGTGGTCCACTGACGGTGCTTCATAGCCCAGGCAAGCCTCTTTTTTCTTATTTTGCCATCTTAGCAATGGCTTTCTTACTGCCACTCGACCTGTCAAACCTGCAGCTCGAAGTCTTCTCTTCACAGTTGAATCTGAGACTTGCTTACTTTGACCAGTGTTCAGCTGTGCTTGAAGCTGCTGTCATGTGAGCCGGCTATCACACAAACTGTTGACTCTCAGAAACTTGTCTTCTGATTGTGTTGTGGCTTTGGGTCTGCCAGACCTCTTCCTGTCAGAGTTTCCTCCAGTTTCCAAGTGCCTTTTGATGGTGTAGGAAACTGTGCTCACTGACACCTTGGCTAACTTTGCAATTTCTCTAAAGGAAAGACCAACACTTTTAAGGGTAATAATGGTCTGTCTGTCTTTCTTTGTTGATTGTCTTTTTCTCGCCATTATGATAGCAATATACTACTTCCTGCAGTGAAATATTGTCCAAATAATGCTTCAGAGGGTGTAGCAACACAGTCTGTTCCAACACTGTTTTTTTTTTTTACAGACAGAGGGTTTGTAACTAATATACAAACGTTGGGACACCTGTAGGAATTGTTTGCATCAACTTTCAAGGCTTAATTTACTTCCATTGCTGCAGAACAGCTGCAGTTGCTAACCCATTACTTGTTCCCTGAAAAGGGCCTTTTTTTAACAACTCTGAAATTTACATTATTTTTCAGTTTTTGGTAACCTAAAATTTTTTTTTTAACCTCTGGCAGTTTTTTTTATTTTTTTTATTTTTTTTTGTATACCTTGGTCGAGGCTCGTATGAGAGCTCACACACAACTCACAGCAAGGAGGCATGAGACAAGAGGGGCGGGAGTGGAAGGGACAAAACAGTGGGGAACAGACACATTAGGTGAACTGTGGAAGGGAGAGGGATGGGGATGGGACGGGGAACATGGCGAAGAGAAGATGGACATTTCAGGGACTTTCAGGAAGGAAAGCAGGAGAAATGAAGGAAGTGGGCTTGGGTGGATTATCGGGGATAGAAAAGATCAAGGATTTGGATGGGGGAAGATAAGAGGTGGTGGTGAACAGCTGTTTTGAAAGCCTGGAGGGAAGAATGGGAAAGAATAGAGTGAGGAAGTTTATTCCAAAGGCGGGAAAAAAGAGGAATGAAAGAGTGAAGATGAGCAGTGATTCGTGATTTTGGTAGTTTTACCAGAAGGGGGTTGTTGGCGGACCTTGAGTGCCATGTGGAAATGTGGTGGGGACAAATCGCAGAGAGAGCAGGGGGGGCAAGGCTGGAGAGGAGTCGGTAGAAGACAGAAAGACCACCGACCAACCTGCGGTGATTGAGTGAGAGGCCCAAAGACTCAGCTTCATTGCGGGAGATGCCGATGATCTTAAATGCCCTGGTTTCGACAGCGTGAAGCTGAGAAAGGTGGGAGGCAGGAGCACCAGCCCAGAGGGGAGAGCAGTACTCCATCAGGCTACGGACAAAAGCTTTGTAAGTGGTCAGGAGCTCAAGAGGGCCGAGGAAGGACTTAGCACGACGGAGGATTCCCAGTCGGCGACTGGCTTTTGAGGCGAGGTTGGAAATGTGACTTTCCCAGGAAAGGTCATGGCAGATAGTGAGACCTAGAAGCTTAGAAAAGACTTCTTCCAGAGGATTGTTGAGAAAGTGGATGGGGGGGTTTTGTAAACGGTCCTTTCGAAGAGACATAGTGAGAGTGTGAGATTTGTCTGGATTGAAAGACATGTTCCACGTGTTGGACCAGTTTGTGATTTTATCCAGATCTGCAGTGAGTGAAGAAGCTGCTGCTTGCCGGTCTGAGGGATGACAGATGGTACGGCAGAGGGTGGAGTCGTCGGCAAAGAGAAATAGAGGATTTTCCAGATAGTCCGAGAGATCATTGATGAAAACCAGAAAAAGAACAGGGCCCAGAACGCTACCTTGAGGAACTCCAGCCTGCACAGGAAGAGGGGATGAAAGAACTCCATTTAGGGCCACACGTTGTACCGCTTAGATTTGTACCATTTCAGATTATTCACCGGACTTGAACTGCTTACATTTCAGTAAAAACTGAAAAATGGGGGTGTTCTAAAACTTTTGACCGGTAGTGTATATAGTTTCCCTCGTTTCATAAAAAAAAATATTCTGGGGCATGCTACATTTACTTAATGGTCTTTTCTTCTGTTTAAAAGACCATGCCAGAGCCAACTGTACCATAGGTCATGGACATGTTATGGCGTTTTATGCACAAAATGGGTAATGCGCTGGAAAAAGGATAATAGGCCAGGCAATAAAGTGCCGAGGTTGGACAAAAATGTTAACAAAGTAATTTCACCTGAAATGGGTTCTTTGGAGGTATCTCTAACCACACAAAAAAGTCCATTCGAATCCATCCATGGCAAATACTCGTTTTCATTGAAAATCCAAGATGGCTGCAGAGCGTAAAATATTGAAATAGGCATAACCTTGCTGGAAATCAACATAGAAACAAAAATAGTGTTTAATCCTACTATTCTTGAGGTGCTCTGCCATTTAATGTTACTTTGGAGGAGATTGAAAGATGTGTTCACATTGAAATCCTCTAAAAATCCAAATTTTGGCCTAAAATATCCCCTAAATGAGCTAAATCAATTGTCTGAACAACCGGCTACAATCTTTGACATATGTATGCAAACACGAATTTATTTTATACACATATTTGATTATTTTATAGACATTATATACATATATAGTAAACACACCTTAATTTATGGATAGTCCCGTTTCGTCATCATCGTTTTCCACCTCATTTTCTTGAATGTCCACAGGTGGACCGTTCAAACAGGTAATGCCCTTGCATTGACCACAAGATGGAGTGCAATGGAGCCCATTTTTGCGGCATGTACACGTTCTTGTGTTGCAATTTCCAGCACAATTGCATCGCATTATGCTAAGTAGTCGATCAGGTGCCGGCGGCTGAGACATTTTGACGGGATATAAGCCAGAAGGAGAAGTCGTCCAGCCCTATTCTTCTGCAGGAAGATCATTACCACACCATGCCTGAACCTGATGGTATGCGCGATGACTATGGAAAATGGCTGCATCAGATGTTGGCAGAAGCTTCTCTGGCGACACATACTGTGTGGCAGTAGCCACTTTCTGCTGAAACTTGTCCACTCTTGCCGAGTCAAGGGTCAGAGATGTTGTGCAGCCATAGATGATCAACAAAGCATCTTCTCCAGCTCTTTCTATTTCTGCTTTAGATGAAGATGGAGACATGAATATTGAACTACACCGCTCTAGTTCTGCATATTTCTTGAGTACTGAAACTTTGCCAATCCCATAAGGTCTAGACGTAGTGTCACACCCACTGAAAGCATGCAGAAAGAGCAGGGCGCCAGAGAGTAATGGGTCATGCTTCTTTGCCAAAGTTGTCACACGCACTGTTTGTTTGGACGTCACCATGTATGAGTCTTTGTCAGCAATATTGGCATGATGTGTTAGCAGCTGGAACACATCAGAATCCTCGGCGACGACAGCTGTTGGCTTCTCTTTGGCGTGAAGACATGCTGACGTACAGTACATATCTTTTAGTCAGCATCACTTGTTGCATGTTCTACGGCGATATCCGCTTTGGTCATTTGCTCTGCAAGTAGATTGATGAATGCTTGCTTGTTGGAAGGATTGGCAAGAAAGCTCTTCTTGGTCATGTTTACATGCACTTCTGGTGAAACCAAAACTGCAGCACCTATATCATTCCCCATCCTACGACAATGTGCTTCATCCTTTGTGCTAGATCCATGATACCCATCAAACACAACCAAAGCATGACGGTATGATTGCTTGATGAGTCGGACGTACATTTCACAGATCTCTGAGTCCATTGCCAGTCCAAAAATGCCAGAGCTGGCATTTTTAGGCTATAAGAATTTATGAAGCAGGCTACCACCATCAATGATGCACTGCATACTCATGTCACAGGACTTTACACTACTGCTCTCTGGAACCAGCTTGAGGAGATGGTGAATGATTTCTGATTTATCCCCAATCCTCATGCATACATGGTTGTTAAAGAGAGATGGTGGGAAAGAGCACATCTCATATCGGAAGAGATCTGGAAGTGGTATGTCACCATTGAAACCTGAAAGAAGAAGACTCTGATAGAGACGCTGTGAATCCATCTCAATTTGTTCACCAGAAGATGTTTTCACATGAGTAGCTGATGCCAGGGTCTTAACTTGATTCTTCTGAGAAAACTTGTATTCTGCGACGGATTGTCCGACCATGGAATCAAGGATCTTTTTTCCAACACTTTGAGCCTCATCTGCATTCACAGAATCATTTGCCACCAAGCCAGTTGATAGACTTACAATTTTCAATGATGGTTTGTTGAATACACGCCACTCTCAAGGAACACTTGGAGAATCTTATGTATATCACTAATGTCACGACGTATCCGGGCTGCTGCTAACTCACGATGTCCATCAGGTGTATCCATAGATAAACCAGCTATTGCGAAAATGGACTGGCTTATATTGGCACACACAGGTCTTGAGAGCAGGAAGAGAAGTCGAGTGCTGTCACTGAATCCACGCCCTTGGGTTAAGCTGCCAGTTGATTTGATGCTGGCCATCAGAACTTACTCTATGAAGAGGTCTGTGAAAATTCCTGACCACGCACCGTCATTTCTTTTGACTGGAAAGAGACCATTCATAAATGCACTATATACATCTGGATGGGTTTGTTCCAGGTCAATCATTCTTGGGATGAACAGAGCCAAAGACTTCGTATAGTTGTTGTGACCGGCAGCAGCAAGAAAAGGGTGCATTTCACGCAGTGACTGCAAATACAGAGGCCAGCAACCTATACGAGCAGAACGAATGAAGGAACTAAGAATGCATACCATCTTTTGGTATTGTATCCACAATCTTGCAGTGCCATAGCTTTGCATTGATGCACGCCAATCTTCAAAAGCAGTGCGGATGTTGCTCAATGCATCGCTCTGTAGTGCATCATCCAGAGTCATGCTTCTGTCTTGTACGTATTTGACAAGCTGAGAGATATCGTTGGGGCTGCTGGGGTGTTTGGAGTTTGAAGGTTGGTTTTCACTGCTTGTTTCGAGCATGGGTGTCGACGTAGAGGAGTCCGTACCTTTCAAATCCGGAATAGGCAGGTGAAGGGCTTCTGATGTAGTTATTATATTCAGGGCACTGTCAATGAGAAGATGACCTCGCACTGCGCGGGCCACTGCCTTTCCACTCAACATCTTGTCAACTGAACCCTCGGCATAGACCTGTGCCAGCATTTCCTTCAAACCAGAACCTGCCATGATAACTCCAATTGCTCCAAGCATGCTCATCTCTTGTGTGGAATCCGCCAAGTAACAGGACAATCTTTCGCAAACGACTTGATGTGGGTTGATCCTCGATAACCATCAGAGCTATCCAGTATAATTGCTGATCAAAGGTGATGATGGGAGTACAATTCTGCTGTTCAGTTAAGTCGCTCATGTACTCCCGCGTTGACCGAACACATGTTGGGCTACTTGGTGATATATCAATCATTGGTAAGAAGAGTTGTGTACTCTTCCCTAGGTTGGCCATTTGCGTATGAAGGGATTGCATGTATCCAGACCACAAAGGCCGAGGTTGAGAGAGATGCATCGATACCTGCCACATTATGTCTAACTTGAGGTTCTGCATGTCCTGGGTATATGGGCAAATAGTTTCATATTTGATACTCTTCAATGCTGACTTTGGGTCTCTTTGAAATACGATTGAATGTTTGCCAACATTTTTTACGTCATCTAATGACACCTGGTTCCTGGGGATTGGTGTGAACGAGCTGGTGTGATTGCTCCCATCTGAGCCATCATGTGAATGCCATTTTCACATTTTCCCTCAATATTTTACCAAAAATGACGTTGATTTTGACATTTGAACATGAATGCCACCTTATATGACCTTGAAAATATTTCCAAGTGAAAGAGCACATCAAAATTAGTTGGATTCGACACTATTTCTGTTTCTATGTTGATTATCAGCAAAGTTATGCCTATTTCAATATTTTACGCTCCGCGGAGGTGGCCATCTTGGATTTTCAGTGAAAACGGGTGTTTGCCATGGATGGATTCGAGTGGACTTTTTTGTGTGGTTAGCGATACCTCCAAAGAACCCATTTCAGGTGAAATGGCTTTGTTTTTTTTTTGTCCAACCTCGGCACTTTTTTGGTGCTTATTTACTGGCCTATAAAGCTACTGATCAGAAAAGGTTATCATATACGTATTTTCTTCCTCGTAGTCGGGGTGGTACAAATCATTTGGCACCAATGATGTTTTTCCACCTCAGGTGGTTCCGACATCTCTTCAGACCCATCGACTAAATGTGAATTTTGATGTAGTACACAGCATTGTGCTCCTTGTTTCTGGCCTCCTGTCCACTTGTACCTACCTGTATGCTCCTTTTCTGCCCTTGATGTCAATGTTTTTCTTGCTCTTGCTATCACTAATACCCCATTCTGTTCACCACTTTCTTGTCTGGATGTTTTTAATTCTAAAATCGACCTGCACATGTTATCTCTGCCTGTCTCAGTTGTATCACTTGCTTTTGGAATCGAGACCACTGTTTTTATAGTATATTTTCTAAAACTAATTTTTAGTCTCACCCCAAAGGGGTTGCGAGACTCTTGCTGTCTGTGTGCATGCGTGCGTGCGTGCGTGCGCGCGCATGTCCGTCTAAATATTTTCGCTTTAGGTTTTTTTATTCTCAGTGACCACTTAGCCGATCGATGTTCTCACCAGGGATAATATTTTATTGATAACTCTAACTTATCGGTCACATGGTATGGCAGCCATATTGGATTTTGGGAATCTTCTTCTCCGAAACCACTGATTTAAAAAAATTGAAACTTGGAATATGTCATAAACTTCCCATGGGATACATAGTGTGATAATGATGACATCATTGGCGAAGTAGTATTCTAGCCATAATTGGTTGAATTAAAATTCTAATCCGAATGATCTGAAACTTCATGTATCTGATCTATGAACTGATGTGATCTATGAGAATTAAATTTATGATGTCATTGGTCATGTGGTCTTATGGCTATATTGGATTGAAAATAAAAACGTTTAAAAAATCTTCTCCAGAACCGTTTAACAGATTGATGTGCATTTCAAACATGATTGACTTGCAATGGAGAATATACATAGTTAGAATTTTTTTTTCATATTCACCTTTATTGATGCAATTTAGCCTTCATGTGCTCAAAAGTGGTTGTTAAATATCCTAATAATGAATCAATAATTTATGGAGCTACATGGCAATGGATGTGACATAATAGGGTGCATGAATGATACAGATATGTGGGCCATAATAATGGCGTGTTCAGTTAATGATGGTATTTTTGTCCAGAATGAGTGCGCGAGACTAGACTATGTGCTCTACCGAGTGCCGTTCTTGTTATATATGTAGTTTAAATTAATTTAAAAAAACATTTCTGATGCAGGCAAAGGAAATGGTGGATTTATCAAAGTCTATTGCCAGCAAGATAAGAGAGAAGCAAGGAGATATCACAGATGATGAGGTGACAACTTTTAACAACTCTTCTTTCCTTACGTGAACTTTGCTCACAATAATAAAGCATAAATATTTTTACTTTTTCATGATGAGTCACATGACTGTTATTAAATATTTTGGATGCTCCCTCTAGTTTTTGGATGCTCCCTCATCGGAGTGATGACTCATCCAGGATGGTAACCCTAGCCAAGAAACTGCTTTGGCAGAACTGACTGATGATTATACGAGTAATAAGGGAAACCAAGTTTAAATTTAAAAAAACGAAGAATTAATATATCTGATCAGAATATACTGTAGCTTTTCATTTTTACATCATCAAAAGGAAAAATAAACCAATGTCACCCGCAGGGTGACCCGTATCTTGCCAAAAGGTGACCACGTGTGACTTCTTTAAGGTCACACTGAGGTGAACAGAGCTGCTATCCACCAGGAGCGACTCCTTGAGGAATATCTGCCTACGAGAGATTCCGATGAGAATCGTTCTACAGAGTAACCATGAAAAATATGTGTTTGCCTCATAACGTCACCAAATGACGTCATAATGTCTCAAGCTTGACATATCTAGAAAGCACTCATTTAGGTGTTCAATTTGAGGTACTACACGATATGGTTCCTAAAACTTGAAAATTTGACCTTGGGGTCAAATATGTTTGACCTGAGGTGCTAACCATGAAGGTCAAGGCCAATCGCCACCAAAAATTAATCGGCTGAGCACCAGACCATGAATTATATTCCCATGAAGTTTGAAGACGATCTGATCAAAATTACTCAAAAAATAAGGGTTTCGTCGACTCCCCTGATTTGCGACAAAGTGACCTTGACCTTTGACCTTGACCTTCAAAATTTTATGCGCTGAAAGGGACCTCTATAGGCCTCTGATATGCGAAGTTACAAAAATTTCCAATGATAACTGTGCTCTGCAGAGTGATTTATACGTGATTACAGACCAAAAACAAAAAAAAAACAACAACAAAAAACATATGAAGGTCAAGGCCAATCACCACCAAAAATTAATCAGCTGAGCGCCAGACCATGAACTATATTCCCATGAAGTTTGAAGACTATCCGATCAAAATTACTCAAAAAATAAGGGTTTCGTCGACTCCCCTGATTTGCGACAAAGTGACCTTGACCTTTGACCTTGACCTTCAAAATTTTGTGCACTGAAAGGGACCTCTATAGGCCTCTGATATGCGAAGTTACAAAAATTTCCAATGATAACTGTGCTCTGCAGAATTTTTTCTCCGTGATTACAGACAAACAAAAAAAACAAAAAAAAAAAACATACAAGCTGACTAACATATCTTGCAAATACTTCGTTTTGGCAAGATAATAATGGACCGTTAAGCAGCAGCTGAGACTTGGTGAACTTCTCAGTAATTTATGTGGAGGAGTCTATTTCTTGTCTTCTTGGGTCCTTGATTAGCTGTGAAAAGAATGGGACTTTTTGCATTTTCTTACCTTGGTTACATTTGGGATAAGGCTGTGCTCCACATTTGGCTTGAATTAAATATTTCATCTTAATTATGGTGGATATAAATTTGAAACGGTTTCTTTTTATTTTTTAAATGGTGTTAATGAAAACAGTCTGCACATTGACATTACCAGTATGCATGGCAATGTGGGTGATCTGTCACTCAGATATCTCTATCGAGATTATATATATATATATATATATATATATATATATATATATATATATATATATATATATATATATATATATATATATATATATATGTGTATCTTTCTCACTGCCTTTTTGGAGAGAGCAGACAGTCCAGTTCAAGTCATACCTGCTGAGCTTGGGTGTCGCTGAACCTGTGACCCATGCAAGCCACGGTACTGGCGCTGCTTTTCACCAAGAATTGGCCAGACAGTTGTCCACCATTCTTGCATCCTTACTTCAGGTAACAAAAGCTAAACAATGTTTGTCTTCTCCCCCCCCCCCCACTCCCCTCCTCATAAATGTCACCCAGCTGTTTGTATTAATGCTTTATGTTTTATCTTTGCCTTTTTTTCTTTTCTAAATTTCCAAAATAGAGTTACAAAGAATTTGATTCAGATATCACTTGGCAGAAATCTCATATTGCAATAACCCAGAAATATCTGTCCTACAATTAAACTTTGGATGCTATTCTCACCTCTTTCCCCCATTATACTATCCCTCTTAGGAGTGTGGTGGCATCATGGCGCTCACAGATGTTTACTGCAGGGTGAACCGTGCACGGGGAATGGAGGTGAGATGAATGATGATGATGAGTAGGAAGAAGTGGAAAAAGTGTTCTGTTTTAGAAAAAGATAAGCATAAGGCAATGTTGTGATTATTATCATTTAACATTGACTTGCAAGTAAAACTGCCTCTAGTTTACGTGAGTGATGCAACTTTCTTAAAAAACATTTTCATCGGCGAATAATATGTTTAAATTAGTACTCTAAAGATATTGGATTGCACTAATCAAAAATTTGTGGTGTACTTATTTTTCAATTGTTCTCCACATCATAAACGTACTAAAATACCCAATTTGGTGTCTGTGTGTCCGTCTGTCTGTTTCTGATGTGTTCGGTCATTACTTATCTGATCTCAACCAAAATTGCTGGAGGGACTAAGAGTCATAAGACAAAGGTTGTAACTTTACTTATCCACTCTCCCCCCTCAAGGAATTCCAAAGGTGGGGACAATGCAAATAGTCTGTGTAAATGTGTACAGTGTAGCGCCGCTCCCGGTGGTGGTGGGAGAGGGTATTACGAATGACACTTCAGAGGCCATAATTGTATCACGAGTTAGAGGCGTTTGCCTTATTTTGCAGCCATTTAGTCTATGTTGCTTTCAATTCTACTGCAAAAAATCCTGAGAAATTACCAGGTTTTTTTGCCTTTTCCACCATGTTTTTTAAAACACCATATTAAGGTGGATAGATAGCAGCTTGAGCATGTTCCACATTATAGTGGCGTTATCCAAGACCACTTATAATAGCAGAAGAAATAACAGCAGAATAATATTAATAATATTAGTAATAATAATTGGCAACAATAGTAAGGTTATAACAATATGACTCCCCTCCCCCCACATCCCCCCTCCCCCTCCCCAGGCTTCTCCTGTAGTAAGTGGGTGTTTCTAGTTTTTAAAATATATGATTGACTTCATTGGCATCCTGATGTTTCACTGTCTGTGGGGATATTTTTACATTTCATACTCTTACACCATTCAAACCAATCCCGATTAAGGGTTGCTTTCGTTTTTCCTACATTTACCACTAAAATATTGCATATCAGATTACATGATCACTTTCTGTTTGTTTTGTATGACAAATGGACTGCAAATCATTGACGCACCACCCACACAACCCTACCTCCCCTTCCCACCCGCCACCTCTGGGTGGCAGCTTGCAATGCCCTGAGGGTGGAATTCTTATAATTGTGAGTTTGGATGCCCATAAAGATTGAACAGACGCACCTATTAACCTAAAAATGATTTCATTTATGATTATCATGAACGAGTCATGTTATCTTGAATAACCTATTATGGACAAAACCAAGTATGTAACACAATAATAAATCACTTACAATAATTACTAACTTCAAGGCTATAGGGTTACAGAGGAAGCAAACCTCCCCCCCCCAAAAAAAAAAAACAAGTCCAAGGAATAAAATCAAATTTGGAGGAGGGATTAAAAGGAAAGAAATCACGAGAGGGATTAGGCCTTCTCACAAATTCGTTACGTCTTTTCGGCCATGCATGGTACAGTGCGACGTTACTTCATCTTCGGAATGTATTTGTTATCCCACTATTTATACGACAAGAGATGATTGTCTGTCTGTCTGTCTGTCACAATTTTTCTCAGAAATGGCCAAACAAATATTCGTCAAACTTTCAGTGGTTCGTCAGTGAGTGCTGGAAAGTGTATTAGGCAAAACAAATTGGAAAATTTTGGTGAAAAATTTGGATTTTGGGGGATTTCGTTTAAAATCGCTCCATATTGCCAAAGCCTTTCTCGCTACATGAAAGGTAATATGAAATTATCATCCACTACATTCCTTAGTCGTTGTCAGCAAGTGTTTTCGGCCCCCACAAAAGTTAGGAAAAACACAAAATTTGATTTCTTCAAAATGCCAGCAGGATTAGAACAGCACCGGGCAACAACAGATACCCTGCTGGTATTAAATAAGACAATTATCTGTGTGAATGTACAGTGCCTATATAAAGTCTACATCTCCTTTCAAAATTTTCACCTTTTGTTGCCTTATAACCTGGAATTAAATTGCATTAAATTTGACTTTTTCCACCTTCATTTACATATCGTAACCCACAACTTACAAGTGAAAAAAATTTTCAACAAATTTCAGAAAATTAATTAAAAATACAAAACTAGAATATCTTGGTTGGATAAGTGCTGTTAGTTTTGGTTGAGATCAGATAAGTAATGACCTTTTAGATAATTTTGGTTGACATCAGATAAGTAATGACCCCCCCCCCCAACGCCCCCCTTATAACAGCAATTGTAAATTAGCTCAGGTGTAACCAATCACCTTCAAAATCACACACCAAGTTAATTGGCCTCCACCTGTGTTAAATTGTAGTGATTCTGATTAATTCAGAATAAAATCAGCTGTTCCTGTAGGTTTACTCTGCTAGGTAGTGTATTTCACAGCAAAGACTCAACCATGAGAACCAAGGAGCTTTCAAAGATCTTGGGATAAAATTCTGGAAAGGCACAGATCAGGGAATGGGGATAAAAGTACACATGCCAGTGTGAGCTAGTACACTCGAAGACAATGAAACTTGGTGGCAGATTCCGTTGGGGGAAGACGTTCAGGTGTAACGAAAGACTTAGCAGCAGCGACCTTCTTTGTGAATATCTTGTAACGCATGGCTGCCAGAAAACTTGTGCTCTCCCCACCAAATATAACGGCCATCACTTGGCTGCCAAGTTTCTTTATTTCAGCGTGGCTGATGCCTCTCGAAGTGAGTGTATCTGCAAACAACTAGAGGCCTTGATCATCTTCCACGAGTTTCTGAAAGACTGATTTTTTTCCCAATACCATACACATGAGATGTTGAATCACATCCTGTGAAGGCGTGCAGGAATAATAGTTGAGTGCACAACTTATTCCCAAGAAGATGCTTCATCCGATTGATGTCATATACTTTCAGATTGCTTCTTGACTGGTTGTCTGATCTGAAATATAGTGGCTTTCCATCTGGTATACAGTAATGAGCAAAAGCATCAACAAATCTGTTTCCTCTCCGATTAGTGTGGTGGAATGCAGAATTGTGCTGTTTATGGCTGTCTTGGCAATGTCCACATCAGCATCCCCTTCTGCCTGAATAACTGTGCAGCCCACTTTCTTCAGCTGATCACCTATTAAGGTGAACAGCTGTTGCTTGTTACTGCCGACAGATAGGAATTCATCTCTCTTTCCGTCAAATTCAGTTTCTCCGGTGAAGTTCACAGTCGGATAGCTGTTGACTTGTCCCTGTCTCTGCTGAGTGTTATCCTTTATCGAAGGGGCCTGCACCATAGCCATCAAAGACAACAGTTGCTGTCCCATAGTGTTTTGTTGTGAAGTCCGCATATGCTCTGGCTATTTTGCCATATGTATCTCCCTTCTTCCACTTGAGTTTGTGCAGCAAGGATCCACCATCAAGAACATACCTTTCAGTCTTAAGGTGTGCTGAAGGTGTGGTTTCAGGTACTCCTTCACATGCCAGTGCCGAGGTACAGTGGTCATTGATGGCTTGAGCGAGTTGGTTTGTCGGCCTTCCTCAAGATCTTGTTGTCCTCAGAGGGATGGTGGGTATGGACTGAGCTCAAAACTCATCACCTCCTCAAGTGACAAATCACCTATCTGGGATACCACCAGGAATTGCTGGAATAGCACACTGGAGTCGATGGTTCTGTGAGGAGCAACCTGAAGAGCATTAGAATTTCGCAGGGTCTTTGCTTTCTCTGTCCTCTTGATGGAGAAGGAAAACACAGGTTGTCCAATCATTCTCTCGATGATTTTGTTCCTAACAGCTTCATATTCATGCACGTTGATGTCTTCGCTTGCCACGACACCATTTATATTTCTCAATGTAGGATCAGAGGAGAATGGTGAAAATGCATTCAGCTTTGTGCTTATCTTCGAGAGGTCGAATGCATGTCTTTCAATTTTGTCACCAGTTGTTTCTTTATGCTGTACGCTTGTTGCGTATGTGAGATCATTGAAGTCCTGCATGGCGATGTTGACCTCAGATGTTATGGGGGCTGACATTGTCCACAATGCCAGGTGTTCCTCTGTCATCTTACTGCCATGAGTCAAGCCACCCGGTGCTCTTTAGTGATCTCACGAGTGTTTGTTCGATGACTCGATCACAGCTGAGGCTTGCCCAAAACTGGTTTGTTCGCCGGATCACATGGAAGCCATTTTGAAACTTCTCATACACATCTGGGTGTTTGCTCTCCAGTTCACTCATTTTTTGTATGTAGAGATAAGCGGACTTCTGGTAGTTGTAGTGTCCAGCTGCTGCAAATATTGGCAAGGCATCAGCAACAGCTTGCAAGTGATCCTTCCAAGACCCAGTGCGATCTGCCTTGATCATTGCCCAAGCAGTATGGAGCATTTTCTGATGACCAAGCTACAGCTTACTCGTTTTGGATTGTGCAGCAAGTTCAGATTTCTTTTTTTCAAGTTCATCAGTGATCTTCACAATTGCAGCTGATTCTTCAAGACTTTCAAGAGAGATGTCACCCGATAGCAAGGACAAATACATTTTCTGAATCTCTTCTACTTGGAGCATGAACTCAGGATTTTCCTCCACTACAGATGCCACAATAATTCGATGTAGACACTTGCTCACCAGTAGATGGCCTCGGAATGCCCTCTGAACAGATTTTCCGGACATAATATGAACTACAGCGTTTTCACCGTACACCAGTTCCAGGATGTTTTTGAGTCCTGTTCCCGCCATCAACGTGCCTATTGCTCCAAGCAGATTCATGAACATGTTAAACGTACCCAGCCTAAGCACGATCCCCTTCAAATGGCTATTCTCTGGTGCAGCACTGATTATCTCGGCAGCTTTTCAGCACAGCGGTTGATCAAACGTGATCACAGGAGGGTCATGATGTCTGATGGCCATGTTGGACAGGAAGTTCAAAGTGGAACTAGAGGACAGTGATGAGGACTGAAATTGTAACCTAAACTGCCATTATGTAATGTTCACAAATAAATGTTTCAGTGGCACCAAGTATTCAGTGATTTTGGTTCAGATGGAAAATTTATTGATTTTTGCACTCTTGAATTTTGCTGCCATCTTGGATTTCATGTTAAATACCGATCAGATCTAAATGTTATTGACACCAGTGGATTGCTGATCCATTAAAACCATGGACCAGAACCAACAATTATGTTTTAATCACAATTATTGAAGAAGTTATAGCTGTTTTAGTTATTTCAAAGCCCGGTGGTGGCCATCTTGAAAATGACTGTTTTAACCCATTTCCGGATGTCAGATTTTGGTAGACTTTTTTTTCTGTTGATCAGTATATCCAGTAGGAATGAAAACCACTGAAAAACTTATTGCAATTTGTTGTGGGTCAGGTGGTATTTTGACCCGACTATTTGTGAATCCTGAAACAAAGGCGAGTATAGTCAGTGCCATTTCCATGAACATTTTGAGACATATCAACTTGATATTGTTTCTCTCCCGATTTAAGCATTAATAAAAACTTGGTTGTTACGCATGCGAACTGATATATTTCTGAAATGTACTTTGCTTTTCCAGTTGCTTTCTCCAGAAGATTTATTAAATGCCTGCAAGCAGTTTGAGCCCCTAAATCTGCCAGTGCGGTAAGCATTTTCCTGGCAATCAAAGGCCACGGGTTTTTTTTTTTAATTCAGCCCACCTTTTTCCCCCAAAAAGCATTTCTCATTATCTTCCTTTGTAGCACCAATAGTGTACTCTGTCCACCAATGTCTTTTGCATTTTCATTTCATAACATGTCAAAACATCCAAGGAACTGTGCAAGGGATAAAAAAAATTAGCAACAGGAAAGCTCTCATGACATTACTGGTGCACATTATTGTTTTTTTGTTTCCCTGTTAGGTTGAGGATGTTTGACAGTGGAGTGTTTGTTGTGCAACTGCATTCCCACAATGAAGAGGAAATGATTTCATCGGCAACAGAGCAGGTGAGCCTTTCACTGTTTGTCTTGTCGCACTTTATTATACTACTCTTTTGTCTGTTTGTTACTCCAATTTGACCAACTTCTGTGGTTATGGTGAAGTCGGTTAAGTTGTTTCTCAAAGACGAGATGTATTGATGTCCAATTGAATTTCTGTTTTCTTCTCTGTTCCACCTTTCTTCTCTACTTTCTTTCCTCCTCCTGCTTGTTCTTTCTATCCTATTTTTTTTTTCTTCACCAAACTCAGTGGAGTAATGGATAGAGCATCCGCTCTAAGTCTGGGAGGTCAGTGGTTCAAACCTCAGCTGAGTCACAGCAAAGACTTTAAAGTTTAAAAATGGTACCTACTACATCCTTGCTTAACGCTCAATTTCAGTTGTGTTTTGTTTTGCGACTTATTATTCTGTATGAACATATATAACTATCAAAGGATGTGATAGGACGGTACAAGATTTAATATGTTGGGAGAGGCAAAATCAACAACAATTCCTTAACGGGCTTGAAGCGCTGCCCACCGGAATGTCGTGACATCATCCGGCATAACGAACGCTTTGGATAAAAAACGTCTGCTTTCGACTGGTCCGAACGGAATAAATGTTGGAAGTAACCTTAGATGCAGCGAGCAGAATTGCAACGCAAAGTTATCTATTATGCCAACAAAGCTTGATTATTATGTGAAAGAAGAAAGGAAACTAAAAAGACACAAACAGACAAAGGGACAGAACTGTCCTCTTATTAACATAGATGTACCAGCAGATGACCCAGTTCCATTGAGCTGTTGTTGGGAAATTCGTTCCCAATGGAGAGTGGAATATCTCGGGAGTGTGCTCGACAACGTAATAGCAGAGACCTATGGAAATCCCGCACAATGTAAAATGTGACTTCAATTCCTCTACCCCTGCCAAGTGCTCAACCCCAAGTCTTCAAACCACTTCCCACGCCATGTCCTCAAACAATGTCTCCCATCTCTCTGTCCCCTCTCTGCCCCACCCACCCAACTCTCTGTCCTCCCTCCTCCTTTCTTCTTCAACACCTCAACTCACCCCCCTCCAAACCCCAAGTCTGCAAGCCCCCTACCAACCACAAGTCCTTAACCCCCCCAACCCCCCTCCTGATTGTGTCCCTTCTCCCCCCCCCAACCCCCCGCTCCAACTCTCTGTCCTCCACTCCCCCTTTATTACCTCCTCCACCGAAGACAGAGGCTGTATTTTCACCACTGTCTGTTTGTGTGGCTCTCTGTGAACAGCATATCTCAAAAGGTTGTGGATGGATTCGGAAAAAAAATTGGTGGACAGTGATTCTTAACCATTGAAGTGACGGGGCTAAAAACTATATGCAGTACTATAGAGCATGATTTCTCAAAAACTTATGGAAGGACTCAAACGAGATTTTGTTGACAGGTTGGGTGTGTGACAAGGACGAATTTATTCGATTTTGGTTAAGATCTGAATCTGAGAAGTTTTTATGTGATTCTTCACCATTGAGTGACAGGGATAAAACGGTCGCATTTTCCGGTGTATAAACCGCGGCCGTGTATTCTTTTGGCGTTGTCTTCCTCTTCAACACGGGAAACGCGGGGAAGCTTGCCACCGTCTGCAGTGCAGGAGAGCACGATGGTGAATCGGTCCTTCTCGTGACCAGTAGTGTTGATCGTCACATTGCGCGCAAACATATTTGGGATGGGTGCTCCATTATTATACTTGTAGCGGTCCTTTCCCTCCAGAGACCGGATAACATCCATTCACTCGTCGGACATAACCGGTGTGTTTACCCTCTAATGGAGGTGGGACAAAAGGGGTGGAGCTGAGAGTGAGTTACGAGAGGTTCGGTGCACGGCTTAACGTGAAGGACGCTCTCGTTGTTATTTTTCTTGTTTGCTATATTTGGAGTGTTAATAAAGTGATTGTACACTCGATCTGAAAGTGTCCTCATCAAAGACTCTAGCTATTGAGAATAATTCTTCTTTTGATGTGAGACGAGGTGTTATTTTGTGTTTAATGCCGGTTTTAGAGCCACGAGGCTCTATATACACCATGCCCCCAAAACTCTGGGGTCTCTGGTTTTATTTATTTATTTAATTTCCGCACACAGTTCACAAAATGCTGTCTAAACTCTTAACCTGAACCGATTTTCAAAATTTAAACAGAAAAATTGATCTTAACAGCAATTCTAACTGCTAAAGAAAAGTGTTCATTTGGAATATAATTGAAATTCAGCATTGATGGCTTTTAAGACTGATTTTTTTTTTCTATACCCATGTATGAACCGCAACCCCAACTTTAACCTTTTTTACCGATTAAAAAAGTGCAGATTATACATCGGAAAATACGGTATATGCAGTACTGTATAGCAGAATTTCTCAAAAACTTATGGACGGATTCAGACGAAACTTGGTGGACAGGTTGGGTGTTTGACAAGGACAAATTGATTCGATTTTGGTTAAGATCCGAGTCCTGATTCGGATACGAGAACTTTTTAATTTTATGTGATTCTTCACCATTAGAAAAGGGGACCAAAAACAAGATACAGCATGATATATCAACATGTTGTGGATGGATTCTGGCAAAACTTGGTGGATAAGTTCATTAGATGACAAGAACAAGCCAATTAGATTTTGGTTCAGGTCAGCATATCCGGCCTATCAGTGGGATACAAAACGTAAAGTGTTCAACCTGTGTGGAGGTATGCTGTCTACCGAATGCCATTCAATTTCTTCAAGTCCTCAACCCCCTACCCCTGCCAACCCTAGGTTCGCAACTCCCCTTTTCTTATCGAAATCCTCAACCCCCCCTTAAAGCCTGGACCCCACTTTCCCAACTTTGTCCCTTCTCTAACCCCCACTCCCACTAACTCTCTCTCCTCCACTCATCCTCAACTCCTTCCTCCAAACACCAAGTTCTCACCTCCCTCCCCCCTCCCAAAGCCTCAATCCCCCTTCTCTACCCTCCCCTCTACTCCAACTCTCTGTCCTCCACTCCCGCTTTCTTCTTGGAGTCCTCAACCCTCTCCCACTCCACATCCCAGGTCTGCAGCTCCCCCTTTCTTCTTGAAGGCTGCTGAGTCCCTCGCCCCTCCAACTCCAAATGTGCATCTCTTCCCTCCTCCCAAGTCCAAGTGCACATCCGTCCTCCCGTCCCAATTCCAAGTCCACTTCCCTCCGCCCCCCTCCAACTCCAAATGTGCATCCGTACCCCCTTCCAACTCCAAGTGCACATCCCTCCTCCCTCCCAATTCCAAGTCCGCTTCCCTCCGACCCCCTCCAACTTCAAATGTGCATCCCTTCCCCCCTCTCAACTTCAAGTGTGCATCTCTCCCCCCCCCTCCCAACTCCAAGTGAGCATCCCTCCCAACTGCAAGTGCGCATCCTTTCCCCCTCCCAGCTCGAAGTTCGTACCCTTCCCTCACTCCTAACTCCAAGTCTGCATCCCTCAAAGGGATAATGAGAAACTTTGAAATCTTTTAAACCTCTCCTGAATGGTGCTTCTCCACCACTTTATGTCTGACTTCTTTGCAAAGGTCCTTGGTCTTCATGTTTGCCTTGTTCGTCTTTAGCCAAGTGATGGAGTCTCCAACTCTCTCGAAAATCCTCTTTATCTCTTTGCTGATGACTCCACCCTCTGCCGTACCATCTGCCATCCATCAGACCGGCAAGCAGCAGTTTCTTCACTCTCTGCAGATTTGGGTAAAATCACAAACTGGTCCAACACGTGGAACATGTCTTTCAATCCTGACCAATCTCACACTCTCACAATGTCTCTCCGAAAGCACCGTTTGGAAAACACCCCCATATACTTTCTTAACAATCCTCTGGAAGAAGTCCTTTCTTTCAAGCTTCTGGGTCTCACTATCTGCCATGATCTTTCCTGGGAAAGCCACATTTCAAACCTCGCCTCCAAAGCCAGTCGCCGACTGGGAATCCTCCGTCGTGCAGTCCTTCCTCAGCCCACCTGAGCTCCTGACCACATAAAAAGCTTTCGTCCACAGCCTGATGGAGTACTGCTCTCCCCTCTGAGCTGGTGCTCCTGCCTCTCACCTTTCTCTGCTTCACGCTGTGAAAACCAAGGCATTTAGGATCATTGGCATCTCCCACGATGAGGCTGAGTCTTTGGGCCTCTCACTCTCTCACCATAAGCAGGTCGGTGGTCTGTCTTCTACCGTCTCCTCTCCGGTCTTGCCCCCCTGCTCTGTCTGATATGCCCCCCCCCCCAATATTTCCGCAGGGTGCTCAAGGTCCGCCAGCAACCCCCTTCTGGTAAAACTACCAAAATCACAAATCACTGCTCACCTTTGCTCTTGCATTCCTCTTTTTTTCCTGACTTTGGAATAAACTCCCACACTCTCTTCATCCCATTCTTCCCTCCAGGCCTTCAAAACAGCTGTCGCCCCCCCCAACCTCTTATCTTCCCCAATCCAAAACCACAATCTATTCTACCCCCGTTAAGCCACCCCAAACCCACCTCCTTCAAATTCCCTGCTTTTCTTCCTGAAAGTCCTTGTTGTATCCATCTTGTATACCCCGTGTTCCCTGCCCTATCCCTCTCCCTTCCACGGATCACCTAATGTCCTTCCCTCTGTTTTGTCCTTCCCTCTGTTTTGTCCTTCCCTCTGTTTTGTCCTTCCCTCTGTTTTGTCCTTCCCTCTCCCGCCCCTCGTCTCCTGCCCCCCTTGTTGTGCGTTATGTGTTAGCTCTCATACGAGCCTCGACAATGTGTACAGAAAAAAAATACTGTCAGTCTCTGCCGGGGGTATAATACCCCTGCAAAGGACCGAAACGGTGATTAAATACTGCGTTCAATCAACTATTATTTTTCCCAAAGGATCACCCAAATGAAGCCGAACCTGGCGGGAAAACGCGCACAAAATGAAAAAAGGCAGGAAGACATTCCTTGACAAATAAAGTAGTTTACTTAAAATTATACAGGGATAAGGGCAGACAAGACGCTAAAATATTCCGGAACAAACTAAGCGGTGAACAGACACTGATAGGGGTGATGGGGCACACAAACTTATGATGGCGCCATTTACCAGGCTCACATATGAAACAATGGACAGGCGATGGCTTGAGGCAGGCATGAAGTTCGTAGCGTGCAGGTCGTGTCGATAGTGAAGTGTGGTTCGTGACGAGCAAGATGGCAGATGATGAGGAGGACAAGAGAGGAGTGATTATGCAGGCTCCATGTCTCTTTCAAGAAGTCCTCCTTCGTCCAAAAAGAAACAGAGAGAGAACATGCACATCAGCGTTTTTTTTGTTCCCCGGAACCACCCACGGTTGGTCCACATTGGTCACTCCTCAGGATGGGCGAAGTGCTTACCACAGAGGTTGGACCACCAACAGCTGCTCCCCATAGGCCCCTCCACTTGATGGGGCAGTGTTTTCCCAAGGAGTCCATCCAGCCCCCCTATCCAGGACCTTCCCCCCACGCAACACACCAGGCCATCAATTTAATGGTCCTTTGTGAGCTATAATCATAACTGCCATGCCTGCTATTGGAGCCTTCAAAGCATCCATTATGTCCCGCAAGGCACATTTATCGTGCTCTTGTGCCTTTCGTCTTAAATGCCACAAGTCCTCACCCGGCCTCGCATGAAAAGAGGAGGTTTTACACAGCAAACTTACTGCTTTCGTCAAGTTAACATTGCGTCTCCTCGGTACAAATTTAACAAGACAATTTACTCAAAGTTCTAAATACAAGAAAGAATGTAACTTGCGTGGTCACACAGTCCACACTATCCTTAACACGATCTATCTATGGACAACCTCCCCCCCCCCAAATCCCCTTCCACATAAAAATATATCTCTTAAACAACTTATTGGTATACAATTACAAGCAATTTTTTAAAACCTTAAATTTCCGATGATATGTAATGGTTTGCCCTTCAGAGCTGAGGATGGCTGTACACATATGACATGCAAACAACCTGTGTACATGGAATTTGTTTATGCACTACTTTAGGAGCTCCTGCACAGAAAACCACATTTTGAAATAGCACGTAGTGTAACCTGATGTCAAGGAAACCGAGACCACATAATTTACTACCTGCAATCAGGGCAGGAATTTGTTCAAGGGGCCCAGTGATAACTTGCTTACTCTTTGTGAAAGACACCCTGGGATCCACCATTGTTAGCAGACAAGTCCTCGAGTTCAGCATTCAACGTCTTTCCGATGGACAGCACACATTGATGCATCTCCCTCAGGCAAAAAATCAGGGTGACTGTTTACAGCTGGGTGTAGATTTGAATCCAGGAGAGACAACTCAAAGGTGAGTGTGCAAACCTCTAAGCTATCCTGCCAGCCCCTCCATTGGATTCCACTCGACGAAGTCCTATGTTCTCCTTAACTTTAACTTTACATTGGTTTTATTAGCCCCCGTTGGACTTGGTCCAAAAACAGGGGCTTATGGATTTGATCTCGATTTTTCGTGTGCGTGCGTGTGTGCGCCCACAACCATATCTTGGACATGTATAGACCGATTTTATTTGTATTCGGTACAAAGACAACGCATGATGGTACACATATGCGCATCATTTTTTTTTGACATAAGATCCAAGATGGCTGACTGGCAGCCATTTTATTGTTAAAAAAAACCCCGTGTCCAACACGTTCTCAACCCATTTCTTGGATGTGCATTTATCAATGTAGTTTAAACTTGGCACATATACAATGAATGATGGCTTACATAAGCAAGTCCATTTTTTTTCGAGATCATAGCCAAGATGGCTGAATGGTGGCCATTTTAGTTGTAAAAAAACAAAAAAAACCCCTCGATGTTGAACACGCCCTCAACCATTTCACACACACATGCATGGCTCAATTTTGTTCAAACTTGGCACAAGCACAGTACATGATGGCATACACATGCCCCTCACTTTATTTTGTGATCTGATCAAAGATGGCCGACTGGTACACTGGCAGCCATTTTAGTTGTACATAAATATGGGCTATCCCTTTAACTTCATGCAGCAAAATTACTAAAACAATGGGAGCTATGACATTCTATGTCATTTTTAAGTGTTTACCTCTGACCAGTTAACCTTACATTTCACTATTTTTTGCTTAGACATTGCTTTAGATCCCTCATTAAAATTCGTGTATTTTCAGGTTGAAAATGCGGACTCAGTCACGGCTGAGGAATTCTCCAAAGTGGTTGGACTCTCAGTTCTGCTGGCAAAGGAGAGGTGATGAATTGATGTGTTCTACAACTCATGGATTTTTGCACTGCCTGTCATTATTCTTGATGTCCAATCCCCATCCCCTTCACCCTCACCTATTCCCAGGCTGTTGTTGGCTGAAAAGGCTGGTCGCTTGTGTCGGGATGACTCTGTTGAAGGTCTTCGCTTCTTTCCGAACCGTTTTGTCGAGCAAAACTGAACTCACAGATCATCACAGAAAGACTGCTTTGGTGGCCTGGGTTGTTTTTTTTTAAATGGTGGATTCATGATGACTGTCTGCATTTAAGTGTTTTGCTCGTTAGACAAGTTATTCGTTACTGTACACAAATAAGACTTCTTGTAATATATGTTGATTGTATTACAAGGCAATAAATTTGTTTGAGAACAGAAAAGGATGCTGTTTACTCAGTTCACTTTGAGTAAACGTCACAGGTATTTTTTCCCCCCAGAATTACAAAATCATGTTGGATATTTTATCCTCATATCGGGATTTTAATTGAACCAAACTACTCGGTGGTTTTTTTCCCCACAGATGTAAGCTCAGCATCTTGCACCATACTATGAGGAGTGTTCAGCACATTATCAGAACATAAAATAGTCCAAGCCACACCGAGGTTTTCTGTTGTTCAATACTTTAGTACACATAAGAGGAAATCTTTTTTTTCTTGATAACTTTATATAATTATGCGTTGGAAGAAACAGCGTTTCCTCGACTATTATTCTGAAAACCTCACGAATACCCCCACATAATCTGTACAAGAAACTTTCCGTTGGCTAATGTCTCTTCGCAATTGCTTGCGAGTTTTAAAGTTATTTTGTGATTGCTTTTAAAGGCTTGTTGATGTTATGGTGAGAGCTTCTGCTCCGGGTCTCGTTAAAACCCTGGTCATACCAAAGACTTATAAAATGGTACGTGCTGCTTCCTTGCTTGATGTTCAGCATTTAAAATGTTTCCCCAAGCACATGGAGTCTGCATAATTGTTCCTCTCTTGGCCTCCTTATTGTCTGAAGCCTCGCATCCTGAGCCGCTACCTCAACCTATCCACTCTCTTTGCCATGTCAAACTGCTACCTCATTTATATTGTTATGGCTGTGGAAATTCGCAATACACCATAAAGGGTCCTTAGATCAGTTATGACACTAAGTTTATGTATAGATAGGTCCCCACCGTTGTTTAAAGGGTATTATTCGTGTTTACCGGGCGACTTTCAGATAGTTTTTCTTTATCTATAGTTATTTTGAGCCACCATTGCAACAAACCTCCACGCAAACAACAACCGCCACCAACTATGCCACAACGTCCACCACGCTCACAGCACCCCCACAACAATCATCACCATCTTCGCCACTACACCCGCTTACGAACACCATCCTCCGCGGACCACGGTAAGACGGTTTCCGCGTCGGAAACCGTCCGAGAAGGATTGGCAGAACAAAAGCTCTTGTGAGGCCTGTGGGGTTTTTTCCCGCCTATTTTCCCTGCACTTGGTGTGAAGGAAAGGGGGAGGGCAGCTCGTCGCCGATCTGTGGATGCACAGCGTGAGGCGGTCGGGGTGAGGGAACGCCCCTTTTTGGGAACCTTCTCTAAGGAAGGTGGAGCCAAAAACGGGGAGGAGCGAAGGGCGGAGCCCCGCACTATATAAGGCGGACCGCGCGCGAGGCTCACTCTCAATGTCGGGGTCGTGTTGGATTCTACTCGCTCTCTTGGTGGTCGGGGTGGAGCTCTCTTCTCTTGGTGGTCGGGGTCGAGCTCTCTCTCTCTCTTGGTGGTCGAGGTCATCCTCTCGCTTCATCTTTGAGCTCTCTTGGTGGTCGAGGTCGGGCTCTCTCGTCTTGGCGTTGGGCGACCTGTTGGTGAAGGCGCGGGCTGGTGGCGAGTCCGCGCGACGCAGACGGGAGGCGCAGCCCTGCCGGCTGTGTGGTGCGAATCTGCGCGTCTGTCGAGGGATGCCGGAGAGAACTCACTGACCACATCATCGCAAAGGCCCGAGAGCAGGCGCGGCTACGCTAGCTGCCATGGGAACATGGCGTCACGACCTGCCCACCGTCACACCTCGAGGGGCCAGGTAACCAGCACGGTCTCGCGGGCCTTTTCGGTCATCCACGGCCCACGACCATAAAGGCTTACGAACCCCGTCTACCTCCCTGCCCCTGGGGAGGGTTTTCATGTTTTTGTATGCATACTGTGGTGCCGTGTCCTGTTAAGTAACAACTGTTAAGTGCATGTACATTCTCATTGTAGTCGGTTGTATTGCTTTTTTTATTTACCTTTCTTGTAAATACATGCATGATTCCTTGCTTGTGTTGTGTGTGCAATATGTGCTTTATAATGAATGTCCTTGTGTGCAACATATCCCGTTCGTCGCGTCCTTTCACCACATTGAAAGTGCCATCTTGCATTGTGGAATGAGTAGTGGGTTTTGAACACCCGAGTAAAGAAGAATCGGAACCGTTCAGGTCGGCGATAACACCGCTCGGTTATCCCTGTAGCACGGAACGAACCGCTTCAGCGGTTCGTGTCCTAAGCCGACCTGCGGCGGGGTGCAACCCCTCGGTAGGTTACCCGCAACGGTATTTAGGTATATCGACATTTGGCGATTCACCCTATTTCGCGCGGGTAGAATGTGGACTGGATTATGGTGATGTGAAACCCTCACCCGTGACTGGCTCCTGGCGGTAGTTCCAGGAGGGTCACGACTGAATTGTCCGTCCGGTGGGCGACGCAGTTGCGATTGGAGTTACGCGGCCGATCGCACGCCGGCGGGCGCGAGTTCGTAACAGTGGTGTCCGGGAGTGGGATTCAAATCCATCCCACCTCCAACTAAATTCACGGGAATCGGTTCAGGGGTGAGAGGAGCGACCCCCGATTCCCACCAAACACGAGCGATTTTAAAAATTAAATTATTCCGCGAAATAAGATGGCTTTTCAAGGCGAACGGGTGCCGGGTGGCATAGGTATGTCTTTTAATGTAGAGTCCATGGCCCAGGATGGTTATTTCGGGGGGAGCTCACCCTCATACACTGAGTACGAACTTTGCCGACAAACGAACTCGAAGTCGCACAATGGCGGCGCAATCGCATATCAGCGCAACACGGAGCGAGCTGCTATTATTTGCACAACGAACGGCACGACACGAGGCGAGTGCTTTCAGCCACCGCTTCAGACCACGTGGTCGCGGCAGGCACCATGGCAGGCGTGGCAGGATGCCGGAGCATGCTGTGCATCGACGGGCTTCGGAGACAAGTGTCGAAGTCCTTGCAGCGGTGGAGGAATGGTGACAACTGTATAGGGGAATTGCATTCGTTTTCCTTTGAATTGGATGAGGCACGGCGGCACATAGACAGGGTTCATGAGGATTACGTGCGAATGGAGTCAACGATGGGCCGATGTACAGGGAGGAAGAACAAAGGCAAACAAAGGTAGAAAAGGAAAAATGCGAACACAATTTGGAATTAAAAAAACTGAAGGGAGAGGTAGAAGCAGGCAAAAAGATAATAGAAATCTGAGAAGAGACGATAAAAAGAGGAGAGAATGAATGGAAAAAAAGCTGGGAAAAGAAAAAAAAGTGAACACGATTTGGAATTGGAACATCTGAAGGAAGAGGTAAGAACAGGCAATCAGGAAAGAGAAAGCCTAGAAATGAAGGTAAAAAGAGAACAGGAATATCAGAAACAACAAAGGGAAGAAGCAAGGTTGAAGAATGAGGAGATGAGCAAGAAAAGGGATGAAATGAGTGAGGAGGAAGAGAGACAGAGAGAGGAAAAATGGAAAAAAAAACATTTGAGTTACGTGAACACCAAAACAAAGAGAGGGAACTACAAAAAGAACTGAGGATGTTAAGAGAGGAAAGAACAAGAACAGAGAATGAAACGTTCAGGAACCACACCGTGCAGATCGAACAGCTGGAAGCCAAGGCCAGATTAAAGAATGAGATGCAAGAAAGAGTAATGAAAGAAGAACGAATGAGACAGGAGAAGGAAATCGGCCAATTGAAGGAAACAACGAGATTGCAGAATGAGGAACAAGAGAGACAGTGGAATAAAAAACACAAAGAACAAGGAATGAGACAGGAGAAAATCAGCCAATTGAAGGAAATAACGAGATTGCAGAATGAGGAACAAGAGAGATGGTGGAATAAAAAAAACTGAAAGAGTATGAATTTGAAACTGAATGACAAAAGGAAAAAAATAGGTGGGAGTACGAGGAGAAAGTGAAGGAGCAAGGAATGAAGCAGGAAGGAGACATCAGTCAATTGAAGGAAACAACGAGATTGGAGAGGGAAGAACGAGAGGAACAATGGGATAGAAAACAAAAAGAACATGAATTTGAGGTTAACCAATTGAAGGAAACTATGAGATTGGAGAATGAGGGACAGGGGGTGAAAGAAATTGAAAACGAAAGACAACAACAATTAAAAAAGAAAGCAAGGTTGAAGTACGCAGAAATAATGAAAGAACAACGAACGAAACAGGAAAAGGAACTAAGCCAATTGAAAAACGATGAGATTGGAGGCTGAAAAGCATGAGGAACAGTGGGAGAGAAAATAAAAACTATATGAGTTTGCAATTATCCAGCTCAAGGAGAGAGCAAAAATTGAGTCCACGGAGATCGAAAAACTCCGGAAAGAGAACGAACAACTCAAAAAGCTCCGAGAGGATGAACGACCCAAAAGGAGCCAGGAAATGGAACAGCGCAATAGTGTGGGATGTGTGACATCACCACAAAGAGGAACATTAGTGGTGCAGGACTTGATCGACACCACTCATCGAATGAAAGAACAACTAGGACCAACCCTAATAAAGGAGACACAAATAAAACTAGAGAAGGGAGAAGTATTGCCAGAGACACGGGAGATAGACCGAATTGAGAATGAATTAAATGGAACGAAGGAGGAAACAGAGACGAAGATCCAGGAAGAAACTAATAAACACGAAGAGATAAAAGAAATAAAATGTATAGAGACTCGGGAGATAGAAAAAATAGAGGAGAGATTACATGATAAAGACGGGGTGAAAGACGAGCACACACACACACAGAGGTAGCGAGGCTTAATGGGGGCGAGCTGGCGGACTGTGTCGTGACCCGGTGCAAGCAGCCGGATAGCCTCCTTCAGGAACGGAGGGAGACGCTATGCTCCCTTGAAGCTGATCTCGACCAGGTGGGTTTGGTCGTGTCAAGCGGGTTAGAGGGGGCGAGTGCTGTGGACAGGTGCACGTGCAGCTTGGGGGGTATGGAGACCCTGGGACCCGTAGTGGTGGCGCGAATCCCCAGTGTGGTTGTGCAGGTGTGCGTGTTTGCGAGTGTGCGGAGATGCGTGCTTTCCAGCACGCATGGTGTGAGTGACACCCCCCTCTGCAAGTGAAATGTTGTGTGTGTTTGAACAGCCGAGTGCAAGAAAGACCGTGTGTGTGAGAGAGGGCGGTATTGAAGGGAGATGACGGTCGGCATGCGGGACCACGCAGCCGCGTCTGAGTGTGAGTGTAATGGTGAGGTATGTAAGCGTCGTAACACGCAGGAGTGTGTGCGTGGAATGGCGACGGAGACGGCGACAGATAAAAGACAAAGGCCGAGTAGCGGCCGTAGCTCTAATGGGGACCGCGCCGGGTTTACCCAGCAGCGAGCGCGAGGTCCGTGCTGTGTTTCGCACGAGACCGCCACGTGCGCGCTTGCGGGAGTGAAACCCGGTCCGGAAACGCCCGCGGTGGATGTTGCCGGTCCCTTGACGGACAAAAGGTAGGCTGGTAATGGATTCGGACTGGATGGGTTCTCCACGCGGGCGTGTGTGTGAAGCTCCGACGAGTAGAAAACATGTGTTCGTGTGGAGAACCCCTCGAAACGTGAGGCTTGTTTTTTTGATGCGCAGGGTGACGTCATGGCTGCAGGTATGGTTGGAATCCGGCAGGAGGGGAGATCCCTGCCGGATGGTACCGTCCGAGGAGGGACGAGGTGCGCGAACAGCTGCCATGACGTCACGGGGAAAGAGCACAGGTTGCAAGTTGCCACGCTGGTGCGCGCAGAGGAAAAAAAAAAAATAAAGCAAGCCTTGCTTCGGGTGAACAGGATTCCCTGGGCAAGGGGTGGAAGACCCCCCTGTCCCGGGCACAGGATGGTACTAGTTTGGGGGATGGGTTAGCGATAGTTAGACCGGCTTCATGGGGCAGGGGTAAGTCCTCATGGAGCTCGTGGAATGGATTAGGTAGAGGGATTCAGTTCAGATTTAGGAGGGGGAATTATTTTGAGGATTTGGAGACAGAGACAGACTGAGTGTGTAGTGGGGACGTAGCTTAGCTACGTAAATTAAATGGAACGTGCTGTAGTTTAAGGGCCGACGAGGGAGCACGAGGTAGTTAGGGGATGTAGTCAGAAGGATGACTGAGTTCAGCGATGGAGTGTTGAAGAGCGGAAATGAACTTGATGAGTGAGTGAGGCCAGCGGGTCTGTGTGTAGGGAGTGATATGGAATGCATGGTGCGATGAGTGATTGGGGGGAGGAGTGGCTCCCGCCCAAGGGACCCCGGGGTCAGAGTAATGCGAGTTAGGGGGTTAGTCAAATTGACAAAATGGAGGTCGTTTTGCTGTTGGTGGGGAAGTAGGCTCGAAACCCGTTTGGAGGGGTGCAGGAGCCCTGTTGACAGGCTGGGAGCGTGGCTGCGAACGTTGAGTATCGCTGAGTGGGTACCCCGGGCACCGGGCTAGTCGGCCGCGGTTGGCCAAGGGCCCATGGGGGACCGCGATAGTGGAGTGGGCACGGGTGCGCCCGCATGATGCAGGGGCCCGTGCGCCATATGCCACGGGGGCAGTGTGCTGGGCACGGGCAACCCTCGGAAAGGGACCTGGGGTGCCAACACGCCACGTGGGCATTGAGGGGGAGTCGCCAGAGAGGGCACTCCCCAGTTTTAGGGAGCTGGTTGGCACAGAGGCATTGTAGTGCCCGGGGGTGCCATTGTTGGGGAATCGGCAGAGGGTATTTCCTGCCAAGGGAGCCACGCGTCCCAGCCACGAAACCTTATGAGGGCACGGGAGGAAAATTCGAAGGTATGGCCCGAAATTTGTGAGGACACCAACACAGGCGACGGGAATCTGGGTTGTTAGAACCGATAGTTTAAGCGAGAGGCGCTTGTTGAAAGCCCCGAGGTAGTTTAAGGAATAAGAATTAGGGTAGATCGGAAGTGTACCCCTCCGCACCATCCATCCCTTCACTCTCGTTGTGGGCCGCTGGACTCACTTTGGGTAAAAGATCGCTAAAATCTGAGGAGGCCATTCTGAGGCTTGATTGGGCCTCGACACAGGACGTTAGCTCTCCTTTATTCCCCTCCGGGAAGGGAACGTAGGGGTTGGGAGTAGGCTAGGACAGGATAGGTTAGCCGAACAAGGACGATAAAGGGGGTTAGGGGACGATTTATAGTGGGGGAAGTAAAAATAAAAACAAAAAAATAAGTGGGGGCTAAATTGGTTTTTGACAAATTCAGGGGGTGGGTATGGACCGAGACAGGCAAAGGCGATAGGTTGGGAGGGAGACAGTAGGGTAGGTCCGAGCCTGCCTTCCGAGTGGCCAGCACCACCGCACTCCGTCCACCAACCTCCATTTCAAGGCAAGAGGCAGGCCACTTCATCTGCAGGCTGTGTTTGCTACGAGGCCTGTGCCGGTCGATCGTCTGCCGGCTGTTTTTGCTTCAAGGCCTGTGCCGGTCACTTCATCTGCCGGCTGTGTTTGCTACAGCGGCCTTGTCATGCCATGCCTTGCCTGCCCACCTTTGCCATGATCCATGCCCACCAGCCCCCGTTTTGTTTTGCATTCCCCCCCTGTTCATTACCATGTGCGCCAGGATCATCGCGCAAGCCGCAGGGACTGCACTGGCGGCCTGTACACCGGTTGTGACTTTTGCTCTTTTCTCCACAGAGTCCATAGATCCTGGGCCATGGTTTAGTGTAAAATTTGTAAGGATAAGATGTAATTGTAAATGTGTTTTGCGCCCCCGGCATGTGAGTCTTCGTGCCGGCAATTTATTTAAGTCGTCTGTATGAGTGGGTTTGTTTAGTTACTCAGCCCGTAGGTTATTTATTTTGGGGACATGAATACACTGAATGTCGCACTCAGGGATCCGAAGGTAAATCGTACTAGGGGAGAACTTACACATGATGGCACACGAAAATTCGACGACTCGGGACGAGTCTGTAAAAAGGGGAGGGGGTCGTGTTACGGCTGTGGAAATTCGCAATACACCGTAAAGGGTCCTTAGATCAGTTATGACGCTAAGTTTATGTGCAGATAGGTCCCCACTGTTGTTTAAAGGGTATTATTCGTGTTCACCAGGCTGCGACTCTTTGAGATGGCCGTTTTTCTTTATCTATCGTTATTTTGAGACACCATTGCAACAAACCTCCACGCAAACAACAACCGCCACCAACCACGCCACGACGTCCACCATGCTCACACCACCCCTACAACAATCACCACCATCTTCGCCACTACGCCCCCTTACGAATGCCATCCTGTGCGGACCACGGTAAGACGGTTTCCGCGTCGGAAACCGTCCGAGAAGGATTGGCAGAACAAAAGCTCT
Organism: Eptatretus burgeri; assembly: GCF_056783735.1. Lineage (NCBI taxonomy): Eukaryota > Metazoa > Chordata > Myxini > Myxiniformes > Myxinidae > Eptatretus > Eptatretus burgeri. The sequence goes on from NC_140966.1 coordinate 54,136,681, forward strand.
TGTGAGGCCTGTGGGGTTTTTTCCCACCTATTTTCCCCGCGCTTGGTGTGAAGGAAAGGGGGAGGGCAGCTCGCCGCTGATTGGTGGATGCACAGCGTGAGGCGGTCGGGGTGAGGGAACGCCCCTTTTCGGGAACCTTCTCGAAGGAAGGTGGAGCTGAAAACGGGGAGGAGCGAAGGGCGGAGCCCCGCACTATATAAGGCGGACCACGCGCGAGGCTCACTCTCTCTGTCGGGGTCGTGTTGGATTCTACTCGCTCTCTTGGTGGTCGGGGTCGAGCTCTCTTCTCTTGGTGGGCGGGGTCAAGCTCTCTCTCTCTCTTGGTGGTTGAGGTCAAGTCCTTTTTTTGTCTGGGTTATCGACGTCATCCTCTCTGTCGGGGTCGTGTTGGATTCTACTCGCTCTCTTGGTGGACATCATCCTCTCGCTTCATCTTCGAGCTCTCTCTTGGTGGTCGAGGTCGGGCTCTCGTCTTGGCGTTGGGCGACCTGTCGTTGAAGGCACGGGCCGGTGGCGAGTCCGGTCGACGCCTCAGACGCAGACGGGAGGCGCAGCCCTGCCGGCTGTGTGGTGCGAATCTGCGCGTCTGGCGAGGGACGCCGGAGAGAACTCGCCGACCACATCATCGCAAAGGCCCGAGAGCAGGCGCGGCTACGCTAGCTGCCATTGGAACAAGGCGTCGCGACCTGCCCACCGTCACACCTCGAGGGGGCAGGTAACCAGCACGGTCTTGCGGGCCTTTGTCATCCACGACCCATGACCATAAAGGTTTACGAACCCCGTCTACCTCCCTGCCTATGGGGAGGTTTTCCTGTTGTTTTTGTATGCATGCTGTGGTGCCGTGTCCTGTTAAGTAACAACTGTTAAGTGCATGTACATTCTTATTGTAGTCGGTTGTATTGCTTTTTTATTTGCCTTGCTTGTAAATACGTGCATGATTCCTTGCTTGTGTTGTGTGTGCAATATGTGCTTTATAATAAATGTCCTTGTGTGCAACGTATCCCGTTCGTCGCGTCCTTTCACCACATTGAAAGTGCCATCTTGCATCGTGGTATGAGTAGTGGGTTTTGAACACCCGAGTAAAGAAAAATCGGAACCGTCGGGGTCGGCGATAACACCGCTCGGTTATCCCTGTAGCACGGAACGAACCACTTAAGCGGTTCGTGTCCTAAGCCGACCTGCGGCGTGGTGCAACCCCTCGGTAGGTTACCTGCACGGGTATTTAGGTATATCAACATTCGGCGATTCACCCTATTTCACGCGGATGGAATGCGGACTGGGTTGTGGTGAGGTTAAACCCCCACCCGTGACTGGCTCCTGGCAGTAATTCCAGGAGGGTCACCACTGAATTGTCCGTCCGGTGGGCCACGCGGTTGCGATTGGAGTTGCGCGGCCGATTGCAAATTCGTAACAATATATAAAGGATAAGAGCATGGACAATCGCCATTGGTTGGTATCCATGGGGAAGAGGAAAGTCCTTATGAGGAAATGCCCCACTGAGTGTGCTGAAAAAGGTGGCATTATTGTTGTGATGCCGCTGGTACCCAGAGTGCCCTGGGAACTGACAGCACTTCCCCCAAGCTCAGTGGGTGTGTGTGTGTGTGTGTGTGTGTGTGTGTGTGTGTGTGTGTGTGTGTGTGTGTGTGTGTGTGTGTGTGTGTGTGTGTGTGTGTGTCGCTCCACTGCAAGCCTTAGATCCTGTGAAAATAGGAAGGTCCCCTCACCCTCTCTTCCTGTCAAACTTGTGATTTTGGACACAAAGCAACCCCCCCCCCCCCAAAGTTTGTGATTGGTTGGGTGGCGGTGGTTCTGGTATGCATGGTGGGGAGAGGGGAACTGCCACAAAAGCCTGTGCTCGTGCTTAATTCATTCTCCAGTTCTGCACACTAAGATATACTAGCCGACTCGTGCGATCTGTCTGCTTGGATGATCTGCCCTGGTGGGCCTGCCTGATCCCTTGTGGAGCCCACTCTCCTTGACTTTCTGCCAAGAGTGAGCTCTGCAAAGAACAGCCTGGGACTTTTCACGGCCTGCTGTGTGTAGCCTTAACCGGGGTTCGTTTAATCGTTTATGAAGATCTTCTTCTCTCTCTTTTATAAGGGATGAGGTCCAATGGTACCAATATTCTGCCCTGCCGAGACCACAATATCCCTCCACTTCCTCCTGTCCGAAGTCAACTCTCTCCACTCTCCATCTACCCCCACCTTATTAATATCCCTCCTCACACAATCTTCCCATCTCAACGGCAGTCTACCTCTTTTCCTTCGACCTCAACCTATCCACTCTCTTTGCCTTTCTCTTTTCCTATATCCACACACACTTCAGTCAGCTTTTTTACCAATCTCCCCATCAATCTCTTCCCTCAGTTCATACATCCTCCTATTGACCCTCTTCACTCCTGCATTCCCCCTGACCCAGTTTTTCTCGCAGACCTGCAACCTCTGTTGTTGTCTCTCTGTCAATGCTGCCATTTCCAGACCATAAACCATCCACCAGACCATACAAGACACCAGAAACTTCCCTTTCAATTTTTCTTGATATTTATCTCTGTCCTTTCCTTGTTATTTATCTCCACCACCAAAGGTGGATGGAGGTTACATTTTCACTCGTGTCTTTCTTTGTCTGTGAGCAGGATATATCAAAAAGTTATGGATGGATTCCGACGAAATTTGGTGTCCAGGTTGGGTGTGTGACGAGGGCGAATTGATTCGGTTTTGGTGAAGATCTGGATCCGATAATTTTTTAAGTGATTCTTCACCATTGAGTGATAGGGCCAAAAACAATATACAGCATGATATTTCAAAAAGTTGTGGATGGATTGTGACAAAACTTGGTGGATGAGTTGAGAAGGTGACGAGAACAAGCCTATTAGATTTTGGTTAAAGTCCAGATGCAGATTCGACCTATCAGTGGGATTCAAAATTTAAACTGTTCGGCTTGGTGGAGGTATGCGCTCCACCAAGTGCCATTCTAGTTTTATATCTGCTATAATTTCCTCCACATATTCGCATCCACCTGGATCCTCCTCTGCACCTCTGCCTCTGACCTCCCTTCCCCCATCACTGTTCCCCCCAGCTACTCGGTCCTTTCTCAAGCCTGGTGTTGGCTCAGTGGTTGGGGTGACGGCTTGGGATCCTAGGGTCCTGAGTTCAAGCCCTGTCGGCCGCTGAATTAATACACCAGGGGGTTGACTCAGCCTGTCATCCTTCCGAGGTCGGCGAAATGAGTACCAGTTCCAGTGTGTGTACTGGTAGAGGGGCACTGCATTAGCGACACAGTCGCGCTTCAAGAAATGATAGCTACCTCGGCAGCTAAGCTGCCATACGACCACCATCAGTCCTCTCTCCATCTGATCTTCTTCCCCTCTTACCTGATATTCATTTGTTTTCTCTGCTGCCCGACCCATATCATCTCCATCTTCTCCATACACGTTTTTAGTCCATACTTCCTGAATGCTTCCTTAAACTCCCTCAGTGCCTCCTGAATCTTCTGCTTACTCTCCGCCACAACAGCCAGATCATCTGCTTACAACATCCTCCCCAAAATCCCTTTCATTTCTACCTCCTGCTTAACAGCTCCATCACTATGATAAACATGGCTGGGCTGAGAGAGAGAGCTTCCTTGCCTCAAACCAATGTTCACGCTGAACTTTTCTGGCATCCGAAGACCAACCAAAAGTCTTCCCTTCGTTCCCTTGTGCATCCCTTCCACCAACCTAACTTCTGATTCTGGCACTCCCATCTATCTCAGTGTTTCTATCACCCTATCATTTGGAACAGTGCCATAGGTTTTCTCCAGGTACACAAATCCCAATGGCATTTCATTTTACATCTCCAACCCTTTCTCCACCAGCAATCTAAGCATGAACATCCCATCCGTCATCCCCCGACCATTTCTTGACCCCTTTTGCTCTTCACCAATCTCCATCTCCACACTCTTCCTCATCCTCCCGTCCAGAATCCTCTCTAGCACCTTCATTACATGACTTGAGCGTAATTGTCCTGTACTTCCCCAGATCTTGAACATCGTCCTTCCTCTTCCATATCGGCACAATTAGCCCTGTCCTCAATCTTCTGGAATTGAACCCTCACTCATACATACATTCAACAGCCTCTTCGTCCAAATGACTCTGACTTCTTCCACTGAAATTAGCATCTCTGTACACACCTCAGCAATGCCTGGCACTCTTACCTTCTTCATTCTTTTTTATGCTAGCCACACCTCCTCCATGATCTCCACTTACCCCTCCACATAAAACAGAAGTTCCAGATCATCGTTTCTTCCTTACCAAGTCAACACTCCTTGAAATAGCTTTCCCATACCTTAAATACTGCCCCCTCCCCTCTCTATCATGAGCCTCCCACCACCATCCTTGCTCACCCTTACCCCCTTCATGTCCTATCCTCATCCCGGTCATGAGCCTATTTATAAATAATCTTCTTCCCACCATCTTCTAACTTGGTGTGCACCTCCACTTCCACATCATTCCTCACCTTATCCACAACTATCCTTGCTGCATTCTTATTTTGCCAATACAGGTGCAGCAACCCTGCATCTGGTTGTCCACCACTATTCTTGATTCTCTATAACCTCTTCCAAAGCTCCTCCTTTTTCACTTTTCCTCCTCTTCCAAAGCTCCTGGTTTCTATTCCCAGATGATGCACCCTTTGCTGATGTCCTTGCACACAAAACTTCTGCAATTCCCCTAAATGCCTCTCTGTGTTTCTTCCACTCCTCGGCTTCTTCGCTACGTTCCTCATACCTGGCCCTCAACCTCTGCTTGTACTCCATGGCAATGTTGTCCCTGTCCTTCCACCACCGAATTATCTTCTAACCCCTGCTCTTAATTTCCCTCCTTTTCTTCATGTGCACAACGAACATGAACCACCGGCTTGTGCTGTCATCAGCAAATAGATAAAGGGGATTTTAGAGAGTCAGAGAGATCATTGATGAAGATTAGGAATAGGACTGGGTGCAGAACACTGCCTTGGGGCACTCCAGCCTTGTCAGAGAGAGGAGATTAAAGGATTCCATTAAGTGCCACATGTTGACTATGAGAATAGAAGTCAATAAGCCAAGAATGGAGTCGGCCTTGGATGCCTTCGGAAGAATTTGGAGAGCAAGGTGGGATGCCAGACAGCATTGAAAGCTCAAGATAATGTCGAGAGAGATGGCCCTGATCTCATGTCTGACACTGAGGGCCTCCGTCCATTGTTGGGAGAATAGGAGCAGAATGCCTAATGGAGAGTGGCCTTGTCTGAATCCGAATTGATCATCTGAGATGAGGCCTTTGGAGAAAAGGAATGATTTTATGTCAACTGTGATGATGGATTCCATGATCTGGCTGATGATTGGAAGCTAATCGTTCTGTAATTAAGGGGATTGGTTTTTGCACATTTTAATTTAATGCAGTGATGTTGGCTCATTTCCAAGCAGATGTTACATTACCTATTGGGCAAATGATAGTATCGGGTAAAATACCAGAAAGAGGATGTGCAAGAGCAGCAGGGCAGCTTTTAGGACACGAGAGCTGATGCCGTCTGGTCCAGTTGCAGAATCAGAGTTGAGGGTTGCCAGAAACTTCTCCACTTTCTCAGGTGCAAAATACAGAGTCCAGGAGCAGTTTGGTATGACTGGGTAGTGTGGGTTGAGACTCCAGAGTGAAGGGTTGAGGACAAAATATTTGGAAACAAACACAGAATTCAATGAGCGGAGTCGTCTGTGATGCCATTTGAAATGAGGGAAGGGTTGAGAGGGTGGGGGGGGGGTATACTCTAGACTCTCGAGACAGACTTGACAAGATGCCACCATGTTTTAGTGGAGGAAAATGAGTTTGAAAATTCAATCTTGAAGTTGGACAGATGTTGGAGATATTGTTTTTTTGACTTTCCTGAGGGTAGACACACACTTGTTGCGGACTTTTTGGAATGATCTGAGATTGCCTTCGTTTGGATTTGCCTTCCAAGAGGAGAATGCAAGTTGTTTTAAGACAACTGCCTCACCACAGGATTCAGCGTACCATGGGTAGGAAGAAGGGTAGGATAAATGAAAATGAAACGGGATAGATCTATGTACAAGAGAGAGTATGTTTCTATGGAAGAATTCCCAAGATGAGTTAACATCAGGGGTAGTCGATATAGGAGACCAGTTCTGAAATGAGATGGCTGCTTACAGTCCCTGTCAATTTTCCTGAGTGAAATGCCAGACTCGTCAGCACTGAGGCAGCTCTCTGAGAATAGCCAAAGATATGTTGACTCTCACAAGTATATGATCAGATGAACTCATTAGAGCAGAGTTAGAGCAGGAGACATTGGCGGGGAAGTTTGTCACAAGACTAGAAGGGAGGGATTTGCAATTGGGAGAAATTCAGGTGTCGGGAAGTTCACAAATTGCGTCAGTCCCATGGAGTTACCGAAGTCCCTTGCTGAAGTGCCATGGCTAGTAATGGAGGAACCAACACCCAGCCAATTTGCATAGTGACATATGAGGAAGACAGCATTGGTTGAGTTTGATGGGGTGAGGAGGGTTGCAGAAAGGGGGTACATGAAGCTTTGAGTGGGTAGGGTGATGGGGATGCATAAAGAGGGGGACATGAAGTAGAGGGATTCTGAAGAGGGGACACGTAGAAGGGGTGTGGTTTGAATGACATGAGCCTGTAGGAGATGTGGGGGATGAAGTGGGTACTGACACCGTAAAAGGACGTGAAGGGGATTTTATTGTCATAAGCAGACAACTTCTGCGATTCCCAGTGGTAAGAGTTTTTGTTGAAGGCATGGAAAAAGGTGATGTTGTTTGTGTGGGAGAGTTGGTGGACCAAGTACTGATCTGATAGTTTTGGGAAATAATCTCTGTGAAGAATAAGAAGAATGTGGTGGTACTCCTGCTGGAGAAATAAGGAAAGTGAGCCATTTCAAAATGCTTTTAACCCTTCGATGCATAAGTGGGTCAAAAATGACCCAGTTTGGCTGTTTTCTTGCAATATCTTTTTGCACTCATGCATCTAAGGGTTAAAGTAAGAAGGAAAAAGAAGATTCTATTTGGAGAAATTTGAGAAATAGAGAATAGAGTACAGGCAGAATGAAATTCAAGTGGAATGGGATAGTTTGAGTGAAAAATAAAGTTTGGGGTTTTTTTTTTGAAGCAGGAGGGGAAATCGGATAACATTGAGGAAATGGTAAGTGCAATATTTAGGGGGAAAAGAAGCAAAACGAGGAACAGGGCTACAAGAGGGACGCAGCATTTTTATGGTGGCTGTCCGAGGAGTAGGCCTTGAACAACATGAAAACCAATTCGACAAATACGACATAAGGTACGATTTAACAGGGCAACTGGACGAAAACACAAACAGCAACACAGGGAGAAAAATATAAGAGAAAAACACGACGGATCCGGTTCGGAAAACTTAGCTTTCATGAAGTGGAAGCAGCAGCTGCAGATTCGACCAACACGTGGAAAAATTCCTGAACCAGTTCCCACCAAAAAGTGAAGGAGCGCTTTTGAGTGGGGCTGTCGATACAACAGCATTGATGAAAACTGTATGTACTGCATTTTAATACGTGGCACGCCCTAAAAACTTTTAAGCTATATGACATCACAAGAAATGACAACAAGACAATACCAGGTTCCACAGGAAAAACAATTTGAATTTTATTCCAATGGTGTTGCCAACACAGGCTGTTTTCACAAATATACTATGTTACATTTTCAATGGTGTTTCACAACAGCAATAGATGCGATTCCTCTGGCTCAACACTTTCACGTGTTCAGAACTATTCTCATTTTAATGCTTTCTGCATAGCACTGCACACGCCACTCAAAACACTTTCACACACCATCTCACACTATTCCACACACTTCTCATGCTACACCCCAAGCTTTCCCCCATGCGATCAGTATGACTGCCATAATAATGCCAAAATGGTTTGTGAGTGGTACAGTGGGAGTGATGAGGGGAAGAAGATGGAAGGTGGGGGAGGGGAGGTGGTAGATGGAAGAGAAAGAGTGACTGATATTCCTGCCCATTGGAAGTATGAAAATGTGAAAATTTCAGAAAAGAACGATGAACTACTCTGAAGTTCATTGTGCAAAAGACCAACACTGATAATGGCTGGTGAAAGTGAGGGCCAAGAAGGAAAGTGAAGTATTTACAATATCCATTTACAGCGTCTTCAGAAAGTATTCACACCCCTTGACTTTTTGTCACATTTTGTTGTTTCAGCCTGAATTTTAAAAAAAGATTAAATTTAACTTTTTGTCACAGATCTACACAAAATACCTCATAATGACAAAGTGAAAACATGATTTTAGAATTTTTTTACAAATTAATTTAAAAATACGGGCAATACCCTGAGGCACTCACGTGGTAGAGTAATGATACTGAGGAGGAAGTCAATACAACGTGGGATGAAATCAGCAAAATGTACCAATGAACCAATGTCATAGCAAATACCTATTTTTGGGGGGGCAACCTCCCCCTCCCCCATAAATCCCCTTCGACCCCAGTTTTTAAAATTGCGTGAACAAACTTTGGTACATCACGGGTGATGAAAGTTTTGGTTAAGCTTCCTTGAAATTATGGGTGTAGTTTCTGAGAATAAAGCAAAATACTTTGGGGGACAACCCCCCTGGTAAACCTGCTTAGACCCAGATTTTTAGCAGGGTCTCGCGTAGCGAACGCTGCTCTAAGAGAGCTCGGCGTTGTTCTTCTTGTGAAGACAAAACCTTTTGGACTCGGCTGTTTTATATACAGGATCCGGATCTCCTTAAATACTAAACACCTGTACACATCCTCGCATAGACGGTGCCTTTTGAGAGCGTCTATCATGAACTTTAAAATATATTCGGACATTTGCTTTTAAGTTTCGAAAAGTTCACGTTACTATTTAAAGATTATTCCATTTAATATATTGTAATTTCGTAAATACACTATTTTCTCGTCATGAACGAAGATCGATCATGACGGACATGACGTGACGAAATATCGGAAGTTGTTGTTTTTTTTAAAATTATTCTTCCTCTTCTTGTTCTTCTTCTGGTGAAGACAAAACCTTTAGGACGCGGCTCTTGGACACATTTGTCCTTGTTTTTAATGGTGTGAATAACCTTTGGTACATCATCTGTGATGAAGGTTGTAGTCAGGTTTCATTTCAATTTTGTGTGTCGTTTCTGAGAAGAAAGCAAATACCTCTTCAGGGGGGCAAAACCCCCTGTAAACTCCCTCCGTAGACCCCCTCATACCCTGATTTTTTTTTTTTTAATGCCATGAACAAACTTTAGTACATACAGGGTGATATATGTTGATATCGGGTTGCAGGTCTTCAATCTGTGAAAGCGGATCCTTCCAACATGTTCATGTAAATTGTTGAGGTCACTTTATCCTCTAGAAAGAAAAATGGGCCCACCAAGCGGTCATGGAGAAGGCCATACCACACATTGTCCTTCGGACTGTCGTGTATGTGTTTAATGACCAAGTGGGGCTTTTTAGAGCTCCAGATCCTCACATTGTGCCGGTTGACCTTCCCTGATACATGAAAGCAAGCTTTGACTGTGAACATGACCACCGTTTTCAGGTAATCTTTGTCATCCTCGATGCAACTGAGCATTCCCAAGCCAAATGCCTTGTGTTTGGGTCCGTCATTTGGTTTGAGTTCCTGCAGAATCTGCACCCTATAAGCATAAAGTTTCAGTCTTTTATGCAAAGTCCTGTGGACAGTGGTGGTTGGTAGTCCCAGTTCTCTGGATGCACGTCAAATTGATTTTCTGGGACTTTGTTGAAGTGATTCTCACACTCGTTCAATGTCTGCTGCACTTGTGCTTGGTTGACTGATACGTTTCTGTTTCTGACAACTTAGAGTCTGCTTAGACCACATTTCCAAGCTGGCCTCCAAAGCCAGTTGCCAACTGGGCCTCCTATGTCGTGCAAAATCTTTCCTTGGCACACCTGAGCTCCTGGCCACATACAAAGCTTTCGTCTGCAGCCTAACAGAGTACTGCTCTCCCCTCTGGGCTGGTGCTCCCGCCTCTCACCTTTCTCGGCTTCACGCTGTGGAAACTAAGACATTTAGGATCATTGGTATCTCCCACGATGAGGCTGAGTCTTTGAGTCTCACTCTCTCACTGCAGGCAGGTCGGTGGTCTTTCTGCCTTCTGCCATCTCCTCTCCGGCCTGGCCCTCCTGCTCTGTCTGAGATGCACTACATGACCAAAAGTCCAACATCTCAACAAAAGCTCGTCCAACATCTCATTCCAAAATAATGGCCATTAATAAGGAGTTGGTCCCCCCCTTTGCTGCGATAACAGCCTACATTCTTCTGGGAGGCTTTCCACGAGATGTTGGAACATTGCTGTGTGGATTTGCTTCCATTCAGCCACAAGAGCATCAGTGAGGTCAGGCACTGATGGGTGATTAGGTCTGGCTCGCAGTTTGCGTTCCAATTCATCCCAAATGTGTTCGATGGGGTTGAGGTCAGGGCTCTATGGAGGCCAGTCAAGTTCTTCCACACTGATCTCGCCAAACCATTTCTGCATGGACTTCGCTTTGTGCACAGGGACATTGTCATTCTGAAACAGGAAAGGGCCTTCCCCAAACTGTTGCCACAAAGTTGGAAGCACAGAATCATCTAGAATGTCATTGTATGCTGTAGTGTTAAGGTTTCCCTTCACTGGAACTAAGGGGCTGAACCCTAACCATGAAAAACAGCCCCAGACCATTCTTCCTCCTCCAACAAACTTTACAGTTGGCACTATGTATTCGGGCAGGTAGCATTCTCCTGGCATCCACCAAACCCAAATTAGTCCGTCGGACTGCCAGATGATGAAGCGTTATTCATCACTCCAGAGAACGTGTTTTCACTGTTCCAGAGTCCAATGGTGGTGAGCTTTACATCACTCCAACTGACGCTTGGCATTGTGCAAGGTGATCTTCGGCTTGTGTGCGGCTGCTCGGCCATGGAAACCCATTTCATGAAGCTCTCGACGAACAGTCCTTGTGCTGACATTGCTTCCAGTCAGTTTGGAACTCGTTAGTGAGTGTTGCAACCGACGACAGACGATTTTTCCGCACTACGTGCTTCAGCACTCGACAGTCCCGTTCTGTGAGCTTGTGTGGCCTACCACTTCGCGGCTGAGCTGTTGTTGCTGCTAAACATTTCCACTTCACAATAACAGCACTTCCAGTTGACCAGGGCAGCTCTAGCAGGGCAGAAATTTGACGAACTGACTTGTTGGAAAGGTAGCATCCTGTGACGGAGCCACGTTGAATGTCAACGAGCTATTCAGTACGGCCCATTCTTCTGGCAATGTTTGTCGATGGAGATTGCATGGCTGTGTGCTTGATTTATACACTTATCAGCAATGGGTGTGGCTGAAATATCTGATTCCACTAATTAGAAGGGGTGTCCGCATACTTTTGGCCATGTAGTGTACGTCCCCCCTATATTTCTGTTGGGCGCTCAAGGTCCGTCAGCAACCCCCTTCTGGTAAAACTACCAAAATCAAGAATCACTGCTCACCTTCACTTTTTCATTCCTCATTTTTCCTGCCTTTGGAACAAACTCCTACTCTCTCTTCAATCCCATTCTTCCCTCCAGGTCTTCAAAACAGCTGTTCACCACCATCTCTTATCTTCCTCCATCCAAAACCACGATCTTTTCTACCCCCGCTAATCCGCCCCAAACCCACCTCCTTCAAATTCCCTGCTTTTCTTCCTGAAAGTCCCTGTCGTGTAAGGACCTGAAATTCCCTGTCGTGTCCATCTTGTTTACCCTGTGTACCCCACCCCATCCCTCTCCCCTCCACATAGATCTCATGTCTTTGTTCCACACTTTCTTCCTTCCCTCTCCCACCCCTCGTCTCCTGCTCCCCTTGTTGTACATTCTGTGTGTTGGCTCTCTTACGAGCCTTGACAGTGTTAAAAAAACATAAAACCCTTTGTACCACTCGCTGATACTAATCTGCAATGGCAGATTCCTTCCATACCTTGTACGGAAATTATGCTGAACTTGCGTATCAAATCTCATCTCGAACCATTCCACAAAATGAACTTTCTCGTGTGGAGTCGCCATTTTCTTTTACATTAAACCACCAGACCTGAAGAGAAACTTTTTGAGTTTCTGTAATATACAAAGCAAAGGGCATCATGTCATTTGTGGTACTAAATATATTAACAACCAAAGTTGGCCAGGTCTTTTTGGAACACCCTGTACATTGTAGAAGCGCCTTTGGCAGCGATTACAGCTTCGAGTCTTCTTGGATATGTCTGTAGCAACTTTGCACGTCGAGATTTGGGGATTTTCTCTAATTCTTCCTTGCAGATTTGCTCAAGCTCTGTCAAGTTGGATGGGGAGCGTCGGTGAACAGCAATCTTCAAGTCTTTCCACAGATTCTCAATGGGATTAAAGTCTGGGCTTGGGCTGTGACTTTTACCTTCTTGTACTGAAACCATTCCAGTGTTGCTTTGGCTGTGTGTTTGGGGTCATTGTCCTGTTGGAACGTAAATCTTCACCACAGTCAAAGTTCTTTTGCACTCTGAAGCAGGTTCTCCTCAAGGATTTGCCTGTACTTGGCTCCATTCATTGTTCCCTCTATCCTTAAAAGTCTCCCAGTCCCTGCCACTGAAAAGCACCCCCATAGCATGAAGCTGTCACCACCATGCATCAAGGTCGGGATGGTGTTATATGGGTGACAGAATATTTTACCTGAAAGATTTAGATGGGTGACAGTCTGACAGAATCAGACAACAGAATCTTTCACCTCATGCACTCAGTCTTTCACGTGTGTTTTTGCAAACTCCAGGCATGCTGTCATGTGCCTTTTCTCAGGAGTGGCTTCTGTCTGGCCACCAACCCATAAAGCCAAGATTTGTGAAGTGCTTCAGAGACTGTTGTCCTGGCAGGTTCTCCCATCTCAGCCAAGGACCTCTGTAGTTCTGTCAAAGGGTTCATTGGGTTCTTGATCACCTCCCTGACCAAGGTCCTTCTTGCCAAGTTGCTCAGTTTGGACGGACGGTCAGCTCGAGAAAGAGTCTGGGTAGTTCCATAATCTTTCAATTTCCTAATGATGGAACTCACAGTGCTCTTGGGAACTTTCAACACTCCAGAAATTGTTTTAAACCCTTCCCCATATCTATACCTTCTCACAATTCTATCTCGAAGTTATGGGACATTTTCACAAAAGCGGGTCAGGTAACGGTAAAGAACAAACTCAAAAATCAACTTTCTTTGATATTCTCGAAATAGTGCTTGAACCCCTTGTAAGGCCAAGAAAAATGTTCAAATGATGTCAGCGACGCAGGATCACCATAAGGCCTCTGCACTGACTGGGCAATATATGCTTGATAAAAATTCTCGGGCAGTCTTTACCGTTACCTGACCCGCTTTTGTGAAAATGTCCCTTATACGGACAGTTTATTGGACTTCATGGTAGATTTTCTGCTCTGACATGCACTATCAACTGTGGGACCTTATATAGAAAGGTGTGTTTCTTTCCAAATCTTGTCCAATCAATTGAATTGGCCACAGGTGGACTCCAATCATGTTGTTGAGACATCTCAAGAATGATGAAAAGGAAATTGGATGCACCTGAGCTCAATTTGGAGTGTCATAGCAAAGGGGTTCAATACTTATTGATGCAAGACATTTCAGCTTTTCATTGTTAATTAATTTATAAAAAAAAAAACTCTCAAAAATGTTTTCACTTTGTCATTTTGGGGTATTTTGTGTTGATCGGTGACAGCGATTTTTAATCTATCTATAATTCCAGCAGTGTGTGTGTGTGTGTGTGTGTGTGTGTGTGTGTGTGTGTGTGTGTGTGTGTGTGTGTGTGTCACCACTGTTTCTCGACAACCACTGGTCCGATCTAATTGAAACTTGCCAGATATATTGCTGAGGACCTGAGGATGTGCCTTTTCAAGATTTGATATTAATCGGACAAGTGGTTCCCAAGTTATGGCCATTTATTTACCAAACCAATGACAGGACACGGTGCTGCGTAGGCGTGGCCGATGGGGAAAGAGCGCGTTCCCCATTACGGGTTACAACGTACGGACTTCCGGATAGTGATGACTTACTGTATTCTAATAATTTCTCGATTTCTTATGCGCATTTATAGATAAACACAATGCCCCAATCCAGTCGTTGTTTACGAGAGCGAAGGACTGTGTGGTTGTTTGAAAGTTTTTTTTTTTTGCATGTACGGCCACACACGTATGGCCACGCACGTACGGGCACGCGAGGATGAAGGAACAGCCTGTGTGGTTGTTTCTGGCACGCGGTTTGAAAGTTTTTTTTTGTTTGTTTTTGTTTACACGTACGGCCACGCACGTATGGGCACGCGAGGGCGAAGGAACGGCCTGTGTGGTTGTTTCTGGCACGCAGTTTGAAAGTTTTTTTTTATTGCACGTACGGCCACACACATGGGGCCACGCGAGAGCGAAGGAACGGCCTGTGTGATTGTTTCTGGCACGCGGTTTGAAAGTTTTATTTTTTTAATTTTTTTGCACGTACGGCCACGCACGTACGGGCACGCACTAGTTTAATCAATTTTAAATTCAGGCTGTAACACAACAAAATGTGACGTTCGTCGAGGGGTGTGAATACTTTCTGAAGGCACTGTAGCAGCCACTGTGCTATATCTCGTAGCAGTCTGGGTTACTGGCTTCACTGTGCTACTGCTTTAACCCAAGGCCAGAGGCAATGGGCAATAACAATAATTTTACGCAACTCGGTTGAAGAAAAAGAAATAAAAAAAGGGGGGGGGGAGAGAGAAACACCTGATGGAGAAAAACAATAAAATTAACACAAAACCCACTCAATAATGAATTCATAGTAAAAAGTAACAGTTAAAATTTGTAAAACAGAAGAAGGAAAATGAGGTAGGCAGGACCTTTGTTACCTAGCCTTACGTGTCCTCTCCAATCCTGCTCTCTCAAGTGCCACCGGTTTTTCAACTACCACAGACCGCTCAATCACCATCGTTTTCTCTGAGTCTCCTCTGCATTTAGGACAGAACCATCTGCCCTTGGGCTTGTGCCTGAGGCCCACACAAGCAAAGTGGAACCATTCAATTGGACAGTCTGGATTGTCGCATCCTATCATCTCCCCATATGAAACCTGTTCACACAGACAGTATGTCGGTTCATCTGGGTCAATGGGAATATCGACATCGATCGTTGGAGAGACACTACGTCGTTTTGCACGAGATCTTTTCCGCTTTTTCCTTCCGCTGTTGTTGCTTGCGTTATTGCTGCTGGTGCCACAGCTTCTGGGCTTCTTCTCCCGAGGTTCTGGCGAAGAGGCAAGGCCATTTTCACGTTCTTCTATATTTTGGCCACGTCGACGAGAGCGCTTCCGTGTGGTGGTAGTTGAAGTTGAGATTGTCGATTGAGGCATCTATGGGAAAACAAGTGCATTAGAATAGCATGAAGTTAATAATTATGTCTTCAAATTTCAGTTGGTTATTTTCAAATCAAATTGCTTTCAGGTTTCCATAAATCCAAGAATCCACTTATTTTACCATCTTCGTCATGCTTGTTGAACCATCTCTCCGTACACCTGTCCGTGCAATTATTTTATTGACATCTGCCTCCAAACTGTTTCTCATAACATCGTGAGTCCTTTCCCCTGTACAGTACTTAAATTGCTTGGTCAAAACATCAAAGAATCAAAATGAAATCAGAACATCTCGACCTACAATCGATGAAAAATGCAAAGTGGACATGTTACCCACTGCATACTATGAAGAGGATTTCATGCTTGATGAACCGTCTCATTTAGAAGATGAATTCCATTGAAATAAGATATTTTTTTAAATGTCATTGAGCTACTTATATACTGTACTGTGTAATTTTAAAGAGAGAATTTTTTTTTCTCAAACACTTCCTCTAATTGAGTCCATCGTTTAGGCTGTGTCCAACTATTCAACAACATTACACGCCAGCATGGGAGGAGGGGCGATTGCCCCCCCCCACCTTTTGTCTGAAGGGGCGGTGGGGCAGAAAGTGCCTCATCACACGGATGCCCGAAAAAGTCCGACGACATTGCCGAACTAACAGAGAGTGAAAGAGGCTTCTAAAATATCCTTTGACTGCCAATAATTTTACCCTCACAAGTCTTTAGGAAGCAGACCTCAAAATTTCCTCAAAAGGATTCCCTGGTTCAAATTAGTCCGGTATTTAGTACACCAAATATTAAGTTCGAAGTAGTCCCGTATTTAGTACACAAATACAATATGCTGGCAGCAAATGACGCTACCTGACGAGCCTACAGCTTCCCTGCCAGAGAGCAATATACAATGCGCTCAGATAGCGACAGTGCTGTGCAGTACACTACCACTAATTCATATGATTGACGATTCTCAGTATCACGATTAATTAAAATAATCTTCCTGTCGGTGGGAGCTATCAGTTATTGGGACCTTTTGGTGGGCAACATCTGACTGGTACACTTTCATTTTGATCGTGGGCATCATGAACTATATGCAATTCCTACGCTGGTTTTTTTTAGTCCGATTTGAGGCCTCAACTTCTTCTTGAATTTGCAACTTGGTGTTTATCTCCAGATGTTTTTTTTTTCTACCCTAAATCAATTAATGAAAGGATATGGTGTTCTTATTCTTCTTTTTTACCTCCGCCACCGAAGGTGAAGGAGGTTATGTTTTCACCCTTTTCTGTTTTGTTACTTGGTGAAATCTTCGATTTTGTCAAGTATGTTGATCTGTTCCGTTTGTTGGTTTGTTTGTTTGTCCGGTCGTCTACAGCCCAAACGGCTGGGCCAGTCGCTCTTAAATTTTTACACCTGATAGGCAATCCACCTGAGACGGTCCGCGTCCAAACCCAATCTTAATCGGACTAAACGTCATGACGTGACGTCACACAACGTGAAAACACATTTTTGGACATAACACAGTGACCGGAAGTCGTAGCGACTTCCTGTTGACGCCAAAACAAAACTCAATGGAATATCTAAATGATTTAAAATGCATGTTAGTACAAATTATGCACAGTTTTCGCAAGCGTATGACGTCAAAGTTTTTAGCTATTGGCGTGATTTAAAAAAAAATTCTATTCGTTCTACAGATCACGATTCTTAACCGATTTGGATGAAATTTTAACAGCTGATACAAATCCACAGTGCAAAAAGATATGTGACTTTTGGTGATGTTCAAGATCAGGATCTGGATTCTGCATCACTTTATATTAATCGCCCATTATAAACCAATGGGGAATTTTGTGAATTAAACATGGCTATTTCTCAAACAGTTTTACACTTATTATATTGAAACTTATACTGTCTATTTATGCATGTAATATTAACATGTGTACAAAGTTTAATCGAAATTGACCCAAGGTCAAGGTCAGGGTCACCCAAAACATGAAAAACACACATATAAAATATACATTTTCGTTTTACAAGATATTTCAAACCTGATTACGGGATCGTAAAGGTGGTTGAAAAGCAATGTTCCTCGGTATTTTCAAATATTTTCTACGATCAGAATGAAGGCAACAAGCACCAATGATAAGTTGTTGAATGTCACATGGTGGCTTTAAATGAGTTGTGAAAATTTTCAATCTGCTGCCGTTACCATGACAACATGCACCTGATAATTGTTATTTGTGACGTCGCATCATTTTATCAATGTACGAACAAATAAACACCACACATTCCATGACATTACAGCTTGGACCACCACACGGAAAGGTCAACTAATTCGCCAAGTGTCGTGCTCAGCACGATTTTTCATTTGCTTGTCTGTTTGTTTGTGTGCAGGATATCTCAAAAGGTGGTGGATGAATCCAGATGAAATTTTGTGGACAGGTTGGGTGTGTCACAAGGACAAACCAATTAAATTTTGGTGAAGATCCAGATCTGTATCCGACTACTAGAATTTTAAAAAGTGATTCTTCACCACTGAGAGATTGGGCTAAACTAATATGTAGCACGATATCTCAAAAAAGTTGTGGATGGATTTGGATGAAACTTGGTGGACATGTTGGGTGTGAGACAAGGAAGAAATGATTCAATTTTGGTGAAGATCGGAATCCGGATCTGGATATGAGATCAATTTATTTTTTAAAGTGATTCTTCACCATTGAGAGATTATGCCAAAACGATATGGTACGGTATAGCATGATATTTCAAAAATGTATTGGGCCCAATATGTTCTTGTGGATCAGGCATTGCGTGGCGGAGGTATGTGCACTACCGAGTGCCCTTCTAGTTCTCCTTTTTTGCCCTCAAATAGATTCTGCCTCTCCCCTCCCCACTCCTTGGCCTTCTATCGCTCCCTGATGAGAACATTGGGAGAGCATGATGTCATTGATGTCATAAGAGGCAAGAAATTGACTGCCCATGCAAGAAGGTAGTCTCAGTAACTACAACGACCAATGTCCGATGAGGCATTCTTATTTTTTGGTGCTCCTGGAATGGCAAAGTTAGAAGGAATAAACAACTCTAACGCTAACCGGTTGCAAGCAGATGAGGATAGCCCAGACCTGGAACCATATGCAACAAATTACACTTCACAGATGTTTTGCAGTGATCCGAAGTCATGTAAACCTTCAACACTAGACAAGATACCCCCCACATCCACTTCAAAATGTGCTTACAGCAACATGTGCTTTGGCCAAAGGTCATCGATGCATGATCCTCAACGTGAAGCACAAGGAAGTTCCCCTTACAAAAGCTTATGAAGCACTGCAAATAAGAAATCAACCAATGGAAGAAGGTTGTGTGGTATTGAGCATATTGCAAATAACATTTCATCCTTTTCCCAAAATATGTAAGGATATTGGTGTGCCTGAGATCTCACAAGTGCTAAGCAACACATGCATCATTCCATTGTTGCTGGAGATGTATCATGCCTGTGTACATTTTGTTGGGGTGGCTGTGGTACCCCAAATTAACTGCAAGGTCATTTTTCATCATGCAAATACAATGGCAATGGGGCAGACTTAAGTCTAGTCTATTTCTACATCTGGAGGTTTCAGGAAGACATTATCATCTACCTTAGGGGCTCTTAACCTCTGATCCATGGACCCCTTCGGGGTCCGTGGATGGGCTTCAGGGGGTCCGTGAAGCAGGCGCATAAAAATAATTGAAAATTTATTTTCGCTAGCTTTTTATAAAATTTTATTTTTTGTCTATGTACAGGATGTTATGTACTTATTCTTGCTTACTTAAGTCTAGTATATCTGTAAGGTAGGTTGAAATGGGATGCTACTGAATTTACACAGTCAGGTAACATACAGTCGCCATTGTCGTCAAGTTATGACTTCTAGAAGAGTTCCCGACGATAGAAATTGAAGAAAATGTACCCTGCTCCAGATTTTAGCGTTGGCCGCGAGACCTCGTGTTTACAGTTTGGTGTCGTCGTCTGCACGACCACCACCCAGTGCCACTCCGTAATTAAATGCTTATTTCTCACTTTCCCACGGCTTGTCACGACTCAGGAATCTTCTCATATGCTGGTGAGGTTTAAAACTTTATAGCATCTTCAGATCCATGTTTTTTTTTTCCTATTCAATTATACTCGATATTCAATTACCCATCACTATAATTTTTCCATCTACCTGCGTCATGCACTGGCTCTGGTTTTCCTTCCTGCTTGCCATGTTTTTATCTGCATTTATTTTCTACATTACAATATATTGTATATCTTTCATCCATATTTTTAATAGATAAATAATGCATGAAACTGAATATAAATATTGGGGTACCATATTTTTCTCGATGTTCCTTCCATTCGAAGATATTTACATTCCCCATACCCGGGTATTATCATTAATTCGGAGTAGAATCAGTGAGCTTGTCTCATATTTCAGGGGACTCGATCTTAATGCAAGTTCATGTTGACATATCATGGACCCAGGATTTGTGAACAATTCCTTTGAGCATGCCATTGTTGTTGCCTTTTGACACAGTCACGAAAAATGTGTTTTTGTTTTGTTTTGTGTGTGATCAGCAGTTGATCCAGCAGATCCGAGATTTAATGAAAAACATGCCTCAATTATGTTTCGTACACACAGAGGGCCTAAACTTGTTAATTTAATTTTTGTTCACTGGTTACTGTTTTCCATATAAATTACATCACACTGTTTTATTATTTTTGGTTCACGAGTCAGTAAGTGACCACTATATTCGTTGTGGGTGTCTGTCTGTCTGTCCCGAGCATAGCTCCGTGGGTTTTGATCCGATCTTGATAAAATTAGGGTGCAAGGTTTGTATCATGATCTAGTTGTGTTTTCCAGAGAATGGGCGTGGTGCGCCCATTATGGGCGGAGCCACGCCCCAAAAACATGTGTTTTTAGGGGGTAGCCGGTTTCAAGTTACATCTTCTCCGAGGGGGTTTGTCGAATCTGGCAGAGGTTTCGGTATTTGGTTAGCCCAATGGCACATGCATCGCCCCACGGAGCTCGATTTTTCATTTTTGTCCCAAGGTCAAGGTCACAAGGTCACAAACTTAGAAAATGTCAAAAAAAATCAATAAATTGGGCATCGAACTCCTAGGGTTTTCAACTGTTTCGAATGAAAGTTGGTATGCAAGTAGTGCTCTTCGAGTACTACAACTTTCATCATTTATGTTTTTCCCGGTTCCCGCCAGTTTGCCTGTGACATCCCCTCGATGGTCAAAAAATAAAAAAGGCGAACCGTGTACATTGCTCGTGAACCATCGCCGTCTCCAGACTTGTTATTTTTATTTTTGTTTTTTTGTGGACCTAGCTTAAGTTGGAAATGTCGAAGAAAAGGAAGTTCGATGAAGCCTACATATCTTTTGGTTTTACTTACATCACCGAACGTTATGGGACACAAAAGCCAACAAAGCTGAAGGAACACCTCACGTCTGTCCATCCTGAAAATACATCAGACAGTGTGGATCTTTTTCATGCAAAGAAGGCTCGATTTGAAAAGGTTTGAACTTTGCCAAAACTTTGAATTGCCCCAACACAAAAGTCTTCTCCTGAAGCATCCTACAAGGTTGTTTATCGCATTATCCAAACAAAAGAAGCCACACACAATTGGAGAGACTTTAGTAAAGCCACGTGCCCTGGACATGGTCGAGCTGGCTTGTGGATTGGAGCCGAGGAAGAAAATTGAAGCAGTGTCTTTGTCAAATGATGTCATACATTCCAGAATAGTTGATATTTCTTGTAATATTTTGAAGCAGGTCATGGAGGAATTGGCAGCTACGCCATTTCCCTCCAGTATGCAACTGGATGAAAGTACTGACATCTCTCAGTGTAGCCAGCTCCTTGTTTTCGTCCATTATGTGCACGCTGATGCCATCAACGAAGAATTCCTATTTTGTGAGCCCCTTTTGGAAACTACAAAGGCCATTGACATTTTAGAAATGTTGAAAATTTTCTTTGCCAAGCAAAACTTTGACTGGAAGAAAAATTTGGGTACTCTGTGCACAGATGGAACACCTGCGATTCTTGGTAACACATCTGGTTTTACTGCTCTGGTGAAGAAAGAAGCTCCTCACGTCATTGTGACTCACTGTTTTCTACATCGGCATGCACCGGCATCAAAGACTCTGCCAACAATCCTGAAAGAAGTCTTGTCTACTGCTGTGAAAGTCGTCAACTTCATCAGAGCCAGGGCTCTGAATCATCGCGTTTTCAAGAGGTTTTGTCACAAAATGGGAGCAGGATATGAAGTTCTTCTCTACCACACAGAAGTTCGCTGGCTTTCCAGAGGACAAATCTTGAAGCGCTTGATGGAACTTCGGGCAGAAGTTTCACTTTTTTTGAGAGAAAAGGAAAGTCCACTCTCGGAACAGTTTGATAGGGAGGAATTCATTCACGGCTTGGCTTATTTGAAGGATATTTTTGGCCATATGAATGTGGTAAGTCTTTCGAATTCAAGGCCCTGCAGTCACCATTATGGATGCTGCTGAAAACCTTCAAGCTCTTTTGGCCAAGCTGTCACTGTGGAAGAGGACATTGGAGGCAGACAACTATGCAAACTTTCCAATGCTGGAGGAAGTGCTTCTGCAGGATGGAGTCGAGAGAGACAAAGCCCTGTCAATTTCTCTGCAGGCAGAAATGTGCAGACACCTGGAAACCCTGCAGAACCCTTTCGAAGGTTACTTCTGCTCAGATGACCTTAAAGTTCAAATGTGGATTCGTAATCCTTTCCTTGCTGATATAAACTATTACTGATGCAGACCTTGCCAAAGATGACCTCATTGACCTAAGGACAAAGGAAATGATATGACAAGAGTTAAACTCAATCTTGGAGAATTTTGGTGTTCCTTGACACAAGTCTACCCTCATCTGGCAAAGCGAGCTATGGGAGTTCTGATTCCGTTTACAACCACATATCTTTGCGACTCAGGATTTTAAGCACTTGTTCCCATCAAAACGAAAAGTAGAAATCGATTGGATGTCAAACATGACGTGCTTGTTGCCTCGTCAAAGACCACTCCACAATTTCATCTTCTTATTGCAGCCAAACAACAACCTTCTCACTGAAATGTACTTTTGAGCAGAATTGAAGTTTATGTTTTGTTTAATTTGCACAATTTGGATATATTTCATTTTATTCAGGGAATGGTCATTGTTTTTTTTTCATGAAAAAAGTGAGATATATTCTTTGTAAAGATTGTTTTTTTATTCTGATTATGATGGTATGTGAAGGAAATAATTTTCCTACACAATAAAATTTATTAATTGTCTGCAAAATTTTGTGTTTATGTGCTGATGTGCATTTTTCTGGGGAGGGGTCCGTAGCTTTCACCAGATTCTCAAAGGGGTCCATGACTCAAAAAAGGTTAAGAACCACCGATCTACCTGGTCCACATCTGGTTTACAGGGCACTGACATCCCCCTGCCATCCCAATCCTATCAGGCATGTGTGATGTCTTTGAATGAAACCATGGCTTATCCATTCCTACCTTTCCCTCTGGAACAACTGTATGCAGTGCTCATGGGTACATGGTTAAAAATACCACAGGATTGGTTTTGACATGATGAAGCTGTCCATTCTCGCTTTACTTTTCTGTCTAGGCAGCATATGCAATCTACTGTACAGCACCAATTACAATTTCAAGATCCAATTCATTTCCAATATATATTTCGGTCATGGATGTTTTTTTGTCGATTACACTTCTTTATTAACAGAAGCAAATTAGAGAGAAAATTTACACACAGTGCTTGGCATCGCATTCAAATTTTGCCTCCAATGCTCAGGTACATTTATGTTAAAAGTAGATGTTTATAGAATGATAATTTGAAGTGGATGGACTTCAACTTCCTTCCTGTATTACATGCAGGTGATATTAATAAACTACGTTCTAGTATGGACTTAATAGGCATCGACCCAATGTACCTATATATACGCACATTGTACTTTATCTATCTTCGATACTAATAAAAGGCAATGTGTGTTTGTCATTGTCTGTGTCAGTGCTTCTCCTCCATAACTCCAAAACCATCAAACCTAGCAGCCTGAAACTTTGAACGCATACTAAGAAAACTCCAAGGAAGTGCATGACTGAAAATTTGGTGTTTGGGTTAATTAAAACACCCATTTTGAAGATAATGAATGGACTTATTTAATTATATCCTTCATCAGGCGATCCTCGGCCACCTCACTCTCTGGGATCTTAAGGCATTTCCTGGGTAATCTCACTGGGGTCTGAAGCCGCCATGTTTTTTGGCCTGCTCAACCATGCCTTGACTTGGAACAGGCCGCAACAATTTCTTAATGACCTGTTCATCATAGCTACACAATTTGGACATATTTTGACATTTCAGGCGTCTTCGGGTGGTGCATGTTTAACGTGACGGTTCGGTGATTGCCACTGGCTCGCTGAAAATGTGAAATTTTATTTTCCAGGAAGTTTCTCCTTTTTGTACGTTCTTCCATTATACAACCCGTCACTGACATCGATACATAACGTACACATTAAAAAAAAACAACCTACAGACGTCACATCGACCGAGCTGCGCGATGGCGGGTGGTCTCTCGAGTGGTGTCTCGCCGGCTGAAAATGTTGTGCAATTTCATTTTTAGACGACATCGCTTCATTTAACTTTTTGTGTGATGTGTTTTCATCATCTACCCATCACTTGAACATTCATCCATTAAAAAAATCCACCATCGACCTCATTTTCGGAGTTCCTTCTTGTGGGTTTGTGCTGTGAAAAGCATGTGCCGACATTTTGTGGTCGCTTTGGATTGTTATATCTTTGAATTACATTTTGTTATTTTTTTTCACTTGATTTCCATATTTAAATAATTATATTTAAAAGTTAAGCCTTTGTGGTTCTTTTTGCGTGCTTTATCCATGCGAAACTTAAAACGGAACTTGGAACAGGCCGTGTTGGCCCTCACCCAGTGATTTAACAAGCTGAACGGGAAACCAGCCATTACCTTTTCAATGTGCTGCACAATGGCAGGCGGTCTCTCAGGTCATGCCTTGCCGGCTGAAAATGTGCAATGTCATTTTTAGACATCGCTTTATTTAACTTTTTGTGCGATGTGATTTCATCATCTACCCATCACTTCGACATTCACACATGAAAAATAAATAAATAATAATAAACCTCCATCGACCTCATGTTTTCATGTTCCTTCATGTCAGGTTGAGCTGTGAAAAGTGTGTGCCAACATTTTGTGGTTGCTTTGGATTGCTATATCTTTGAATTACATTTTGTTATTTTTTTTCACTTGATTTCCATATTTAAAGAATTATATTTAAAAGTTAAGCCTTTGTGGTCCTCTTTGTGTGCTTTATCCGTGTGCAACTTCAAATGGAAGTTGTGTTGAATATGACAGCTCGGTGATTGCCAATTGCGTGCCAAGAGAGCTGTATCTGATCGACCGTTTTGTTGAAGTGCTTGCTTGAATGTTTAAGCCACTTGGCGAGTGCTCTCCAAGCTGCTTGGTTGGTGGTTTCGGGAAAAAGTACACGTGCTTTCAATCTCACATCGATTAGACGTACGTTTCCGCCTTTGTTGGATCCCGCAGTGCCGTGTGGTGGGTGCCTCGGGAGGTGTCTCATCCACAAAAAATGTGCAATTTTATTTTTACAGGACATCGCTTTGTTTAACCTCTTTGTGCGATCTCCATTTGTGGTCCACCTCTCACTTCGACATCAATAAATATTTTAAAAAGAATAAATAAGGTCCATCCGACCAGGTGTTCGCCATGTTTGTTCTAGCTGTGAAGGCATAAAAGTAGAGATCGACATTTTGTGTTCTGTGGCTTGGTACATTTTAAAATTTAATTTCGTTAATTACCTTCACATTCTGCGAAAGGTTATGTTTTGGTCGGCGTGTATTTATTTATTTATTTATTTATTTATTTATTATCTTGTGATTCGTATAACTCAAAAAGTATTAAACCGAATTGCATGAAATTTGGTGGGATGATTGGTTATTAGCCAGGAAGCATTCGATTAGATTTTGGGATCGTTCGGGTCAAAGGTCAAGGTCACGAAAAGGTCAAAATCGTCTTTTTACGATAACACGGTCAATTTTTATTCAATTTGCATGCAACTAACGCCAAAATGTTCAGAATTCAACGCCTCATCTTGTGATATGCAATATGACACAATGACGCCCATACTCTTGTTACCCACTTTAAATCCTCTTTCAATGAACACTGTTTCAAGGTAAATCTTTGTGTTTGTCGCTTTTATTTACCTGATGTGTGTGTACGTTAGCACGTGTGTGTATGTACATAAACTAGATTACCACAATGGCATTTGGCAACAGTGTGTGTGTTACTGGTTATTGATCGTTGGCTGTTATCTCCATATAGAATAGGGGTTCCAAAAAGTGGAATGGAGCCCTTCCAGATCTCAAAGTATGTGTGTGTGTGTGTGTGTGTGTGTGTGTGTGTGTGTGTGTGTGTGTGTGTGTGTGTGTGTGTGTGTGTGTGTGTGTGTGTGTGTGTGTTTGTGAGTTTCAGAATGTGGAAAGGAGTCCTCCCAGGGTGGGCTCAAAGCATCCACCTTCATTTCAGTAAGGGATCATGATTCATAGACCAAGCTGTGAAATTTTCTGCTTTCAAAGTTTTGTGCCAAGTGCTCTCTTCAGGATAGTCACTGAGTCCCGGACAGCTTCCAACTGTAGTTTGTTTGTAATAATATTCCCAGGGATGGTTTTTAATATCTCTGTGAGGTTCTTTGTAATCATTCCCGTAGCTCTAACTATCTGTGGTACAACTTTGGCATTCTTCAGCTTCCACGATCTGTTCACTTCATTCTTGAGGTCTTGGTATTTGGTCATTTTCTTGATTTCTACATTTTTTAGTCCAAAATCATTGGTATTGACACTTCACATAGCAATGCCTTCTTCTCTCTTTTTTCTACCTAAGTATGATTGATATCTGGTGGCAATGCTTTGTTTTAGATGTTCATGCTCGATGGGATCATTATGTTGTACGTGAGCAGTACTTCTACGTTTTCAGTCCATGCTTTTGGTTAATGTTCCCACAAATTTTCTGGAACTGGGATATCAAAAGTTTTTGCAGATGTGCCTGTGGTTAACATTACAAACTCTGTTGTGTCGTGTGTACAGATATTCTGAAGAGTTTTAAAATTTTTTATTTGAGTTCGGTCATTAAATATAACATATCACTCACTTTGCAAACGCCATCTCCACTACTCACCTATCTCGTTTTTTGTTTTTTTTCCTCCTCTGCCTCCCCCAACCCCTTCCCACTCCCTCTGTCCACTCCTCGCTCCCCCCTCCAAATAAAATTCAGCACTCGAATCCCGCACCTCTGTCGCTCTCTCGTTGTCTGCCCGTGTCTGTCTCTGTCTCTGTCTCTGTCTGTCTCTGTCTGTCTGTCTCTGTCTGTCTCTGTCTGTCTCTGTCTGTGTCTGTCTGTGTCTCTGTCTGTGTCTCTGTCTGTGTCTCTGTCTGTGTCTCTGTCTGTGTCTCTGTCTGTGTCTCTGTCTGTGTCTCTGTCTGTGTCTCTGTCTGTGTCTCTGTCTGTGTCTCTGTCTGTGTCTCTGTCTGTGTCTCTGTCTGTGTCTCTGTCTGTGTCTCTGTCTCCCGCAGTGTAAAGCGACGTTTCATGAGGCATTGCTCTCCCCATCCGACCCCCCTTCCTAGCTTCCCCTTCTTCACCCACTCCTCGCTTCCCTCCCTCCTCTCCCCGCTGCTTCCTTTCCTCAGTCCTCTCTGCCTCCCCCTCTCTCTTTCTCCACCAGCCTCCCCTTCACACCCCCGT
The DNA here is from genome assembly GCF_056783735.1 of Eptatretus burgeri. Taxonomy (NCBI): domain Eukaryota; kingdom Metazoa; phylum Chordata; class Myxini; order Myxiniformes; family Myxinidae; genus Eptatretus; species Eptatretus burgeri. The sequence goes on from NC_140966.1 coordinate 54,163,866, forward strand.
CAGATCAGCGACAGGTTGTATTTGCTAGTAATTAATATATGTACTCGCATCTTTCTGAGGAGAGGGCAGAGTTTGGCCTGCCCAAAATTTGCTCCTGCTCCACACCCTCTTGCTGAGGGATGTGGCGGGGCTTGCATCCGGTAGGCGGGAAAACATATATAATGGCCTAGAGGTACACACACTTGCCTCTAAGCTGTCTAGCCTGCATTTGAATATCGACCCAGATATAAACTGTCATCCTAGTGTTTCTCAGGAAGGGCGATTCATCAATGTGTGCCGTCCCTCGGATGGACGTTGAACGAGAGTCCCGTCTGCCGGCATTAGTTGGTGGACGTGAAAGATCCCATGGTGTCCATGACGAAGAGTAGGCAAGCTATCACCAGCACCCTGAACAAATTACAATTTCCTGCACGAACAACTGCTCAGAAGGTAATGGCAAATCACCCAGTATATCCCTTGCCAAGAAACTGTTTCAGCAGCATGGATACTCTAACAGAGTATGGTATATCAGAATCATAATGGAAAAAGGAAAATTAGGAAGAAAGAAACCAAATTTTATTTCATTCTCCTAATTTTTCCAAGATATTTAACTGCAAGGTCATTTTTTAAACAAAACAAAATACCTATCCATTGGTTACTAAAAATAATCACCTACTTAGAATCTTCGAAGAAACGAAGAATAATTTTGGGCCCTGTAGTCACGAGCCCTATGTTAAAGGTCCACAGAATCAATCAAAAACAAGCAGTCATAGACTGGTACTTACGAAATCGTCAACTTGACCTCTGACCTTGTCTAATAAAAGCTGTCTCTCGAGAAGGTAGCGACGCAAACCAGAAGTTTCTCTGATGATTCTGTACCAAACCATCAAAAATCGAATGTTTGACCTCACTGTGACCTTGACCTTTGACCGATTTTGACCAAAATCTAATCAGCACTAGCCATCACCCTCCTAAATCACATGGTGTAATTTGACATTGGTAGCTTCTTCCGTTCTCGAGTTATTGTGTCTACAAACAAACAAACACACACACACAAACAAACACACAAACAGATGACGGAAGTCATCAATATACTTGAGAAATCTTTAGATTTCGTAAGTAATATTGTTAGGTTTCATGAATAGATATGGTTTCACTTAACACTTAATCATTCTTTTCTTGAAATTAAGATTTTTTTGGTGTCCTTTTATGCTCGGTTGGCCCTGCCAACCGAGCATAAAAAAACCCCCACACCAAAAAAAACCCGGCGATCACATATCGCGCAACCTGCCACGTCATCTCAACCTCGGGATCAAAAAGTTATTCGTCAAATTCACTTTCTAACGGGTCTGAAGAACTCGCTTCAACGCGCCCATTATCCATTGCATGCTAATAATTTCCCCCTTGATTAAGTCATGGCAGTTTTCTGGAAATTGTTACAGGCAAGTTTGCTTTTTTGACTGTTAACACCTCAAAAAATTATCAGAATTAAAAACCAAGTTCATTTCTTTGTTTATTACTTAAAATCGATATAACCACATTAAAAAAAAATCTGATTCTGCGGACCTTCAAATAAGTTCAAATACATGACAAGCAATACTTTGCAAATGAAAGTATTAATGTGGTGGTTGAAATTATTCTTATTGATCAGCTTTGAGATGCGAGGCTTCGTCACAGATCACAGGTCATGAGCAAGATCCAATCTATTCCTTGCCTTGGTTTTAATGTTCATTGTAGAAAAGCTAGCCTTACAGTGATAGGTTGTGGTGAATGGGATGAGGACTTTGAGAGCTCTGTCAGAGAGAATCAGGGTATTCACTGCCAGCTTCTTGCCAGAAGGTTGCCAGGTCAGAATCCTGAAAGTCTGCTTTCAGCGTGTTATCTTCTTGCAGACCAAGGAACTCGACTTTTGCCATCACATCATTGCCTTTGATGACTCCTTTTTTACCTCCTAAAAAATACTAAGCTACCCCCCAGGGGGTAATAACCCAGAGGCTAAATACCCCTGGTCTCATGGTGGTATCGGAAAGCCGCATATGGGATGGGATAAACTGGCACACGAGAGAAAGTAGACGTTTGTGAATGTATTCCAAAGTGGAACAATTTCTAGTGCTGTGGAAATGGTGGTCCAATCCTTTTGTGAGGGAACATCATGTAGAATATTATGTTCAGTTTTAGTCAGCACATCTGAGGGAAGGACATAGCTGAGATAGAGAGGGTTCAGTGTCGAGTGACTAGGTTGATTCCAGGCCTAGTGAGACTAAAGGCCCGGTCACACCTTGACGTTTTAGCCAGCGGTGGCAACGTATTAAAATGTATCTAAAACGCTGGCTTGCGTTGAACGTTTGATATTTTTTTTAAAGTTTCGGACGTATTCATAGCGACTTGGTCTTATGTATAACGCATTGGTAACGGACACAGAACGTTTCGTTGTGTTACAGATAACTTATACCAACGAATGCTGAACCTGTTGTCGGCCTACACAACCGATGCCCAACGATAGTCTAACTTAGGCATAGCGCGTTGCACGCATCGCCGACGATGTCGTGACGTAGCCTATTAAAAGGCTGACGCACAACGATTCGAATCATAACTGCCGTAGAAATGGAAGTGACAACATCGCGGTCACACCTTGGCGATCTTGCCAGCGTATGCCGACCTAAGAAAAATGTGTCTAAAACGTTGGGGGCACGTCAAATACGGTATGAGTAAGTTTGGTATACGTGAGTACAACGCTAAAGTACGCTATCATAAGTCGTAGTAAGTAGAGTACGTCAAGAAATTTTAAACATGTTCAAAATTTTACGACGTACTCGGCGTATGACACACGTTCCGCATGCGATGAGGATAAGTTTTACACATGATATGTGGACGCTTACACACGTCCACAAAGGCTAATTATAAGCTACTCATAAGTCGAAACACGTCGCGGTAATGTCTTTTTTACGCGAAACTTATTTCTAACTTATGTTTGACGTGCTTTGAACCAATTCTTTACGTAGTCCCAACACACATCGACGTATGTAGACGTATTCCAATGACGTCTTCCGGTCGACAAAAAAAAAAAAATTAACGTGTTTCCAGCTTACAACTGCCATATAAAGACGTGTTCCCAGCGGTTTTGGGAATTGGTATATAAAAATGCTGCTCATAAAAGGGGAACCCAACAGTGTTTTCGAGTCCTTTTTGAGTCGATGTCCATGTCAGCAGTAACAGTATCAGTATCAGTATTAGTATTAGTATTAGTAGTAGTTTGTTCATGTTGGCAGTAGTAGGTGAGTGTGAGGGGGAGGGTGTGGGTTATGATGGATCGTCCTTGCGTTTAACGATTTAACGATTTAAATGATAAACTCAACGATTTAAATGGCTGCATCTCCACAATTGAAAGTAGACGCTTGCGCTCAACAATTGGATTTTTTTTACACTCAACCACTTTTAAACGGTCCCACTCAGCTATTTTCATTGTTTACAATGAACGATTTAAATTGCTGTCACTCGCCTTTGTTTTTTGACGCTGGGGTTTGGAAATTTGAAGCGTTTCTTCTGAACGTGTTAAAACGCTCAAACTCGACTATTTTAAATAGACGCTGCCGATGGACAATTGGAATCATAGCCAAGCTAGACATCGAAGTGTGAACATCCTCGTCATGCCGAAGAAAAGTTTGAAGAACGCTGCAAATAAGTGTCCTGGCCGTGGCCGTGGACGCTGACGCAAGGAAGATCCATTATACCGACGTCTTTCAGCCTATGAGTAACTTAAAAGTAACGTCTGTCGATGTGTGGCAACGATCGCGTAACGTGCCAACAACACGTTAATTATAGGTTAGAAATAAGTTTCGGGTACGCTAAACATTACCCCGGCGTGTCTCAACTTATGATCAACTTACAAGTAGCATGTGTTGACGTCTGTCAACGATCGCAGACCGTGCCTACAACTTGTGGCCAGCGTAGCGGAACGTGTGAGTCATACACCGGCATACGTCGTGAAATTTCAAGCATGAAAAAATTTGAGGACAACCAAAAAGTACAACGTTTAAAGCCAACGTACAACGACGTATGGCAGTGTTTTTCAGCGTGCTCTCAATGTTATCAAAACTTACCCATAACGTATTCAACGTGTGCCAGCGTTTTAGAAAAAAAAATTAAAAAAAAATCGGTATACGTTGGCTAAAACGTCAAGGTGTGACCGGGCCTTAAGTTATGAGGAGCGGCTGAAGGAGACAGGACTATACATAGAAAGGTGATTCCAAGGGGATTTCATCGAGATGTTTAAGGTAATGAAGTGCACAGACAAAATACAAGCATCGCAGGTGTTCTTTCAACCAAGATGGCTGGAGGGGCATATAACAGAAGTAAGACATGGGTACTTTACAAACAACGTTGGTGAAGAATATAATGGTCTTCTTGGGAAGGTGGTAAGAGCAGGGACATTTGATTGGTTTAAGCTGTATTTGGATTGTGCGATTCTACGTCACGAAAGGCATTTAATAATGAGGCAAAAGTTTGGCCCAGAAGTAAGCCCAAACCCTAACAGGGATATTGTCAGGAAAGGTAGGTCGATTAGCCAAGTGTGATCGTGTTGTGATGTCCAAGTTGGAGTTGTCTGGTTGTGTTGCAAGTGTATAAATGTCAAGTGGGAATGTGTAGTTCGAAAAAACAACAGCAACAGGGATAGCATCGCGTCCCTGGGTTACCGATAATGTGGAAATGACACGGGTTTGATGGGCCAAGTGGCATCCTCCTGGGTTTCCGTGTGTGTGTGTGTGTGTGTGTGTGTCCTTGTATAATCCTGCATTTGCACAAGCTGGTGAAATCGATGACTGTGTCATACTCAACAGGATTTTTTTTTACAGCAAAGGAGAAGTTCTGAATAATAAGTTACGAAATCCTTTCCACATTGAAATAAACAACCACAAATAACTTTTTTTTTTTTTACTTTGGACATAGATACGAACTGGTTTTATAATGTTAAAAAGTGCATGCCTTATATTTACATATTCTGAATAACCTTTACAACAAATTAATTTGAAAGGAGTTCAGTGGTCTTCAATCCCGTTGGGTGAGAGATAGTACCAAGCAAACATACAACACACCTGCAACTTTTTGAATACCACAAACTTTTACTGAAAACTCAAACGTAAGTATGTGTGGAAATGTACACCAAAAGATGGGGTTCATTCCGTAAGCCACACGAAGAAACACAGATTTTATAATCATAAACCTTGACTTGTAATGAGAATGAAACTGCGAGCTTGTCACCTCTTCTCGAGCAGTGATATCCTGGTCCAAACTTGTGCCCGATCCCTTTTGCCGAGAAAGTGAGGAAGCCGTGGTTCCACTTTTATCCGGTGCAAAAGGAGAAGATTCCATGGCCGACATCGTGACGCCAAAACTTGGTGAAGCCCAAGACTGGAGACGCCGGGCCCTTGTTTCAGCCACTTCGGCAAGAGCGGCGGCAAGCTGCAGTTGCTCATCCCGAAGTTGTTCACTGCGCAGCAACGCACATCGAGCCTGCTGTAGTGCTTGGTGTCGTGCTTCCGAGCTGACAGGCTCTGCTTTACGAGCCACGAGTGAACAGCAGGCTTCAATATCACTCAAAAACACTGAAAGGGTGCACAAGTAAAAAGGGAGAATAATAAGTTTTAATTCAAACTTTAAAAAAAAAACCTACATTGTATCATTAGACCACAACACGAGTGTTATAAAGTGGAAAACCAGAGTGGTGTCAAAGCCACCCAATGCTCGCCTGCTTATACATTTATCGTTTTTAAAAGACTAGTCTAATAATATTGATAAAGCATTGCAGTGAAGTCTGATCCAAATAATTTTAAAGCAATATATGTATTTGTATATTGTAATCAGTAAAAAAGTGTGGTAGATAAAAACATTAGAAAGGAAATAACTTGCAGCAAAAACTTTAACATTTTCACGCTCACGCTGACGCTCACGCCGGGGGTATCGATATAGCTCTGTTCTTCGAACAGGCGAGCTAAAAATGCAAGAAACAGAGTTCGGGACAAGCAAAAAATACAAATGGCAGCGCAAAGGCAACCAATCGTCAGTGTCTAATAGAAACAGAGCCATCGATGAGATGTGCTGACATTTTTGGGTAATTCTTCATGGTTATTTATTTTGAAGCAACATTCTGAGTTATTTATTTTTAAGCGGTACCATACTTCGTTAGACAGCGTCGGTGCTGCCGAAACAGTTTCTTGGCAAGGGTTATACCGGGTGGTTTGCCATTGCCTTCCCATCGGTTGTTGGTGCAGACATTTGGAATTTGTTCATGTTGCCGACCATACCTCACGTACTCACGTGTCGCGAAGGACACCGTGGGATCTTAAACCTCCACCAACTAATGTCGGCAGACGGAACGCCCAGTTTAACGTCCATCCAGGGGGCAGTATATATATATATATATATATATATATATATATATATATATATATATATATATATATATATATATATATATATATATATATATATATATATATATATGAATCACCCTGCCTGGCTGACAGTTTATTGCTGGGTCGGGATTCAAACCCAGGCGAGACAGCTCAGAGGCAAGTGTGCGTTTCTCCAGGTCACCCTGCCAGTCCTGAAAGTGGCATACGGGTACATAATTTATATGTTAGCAGACATTGGTGGGGAAATGAAATCTTAACTGTTGAAACTTTTCATTACTTATTTTTTAGGACGTTTCAGTACATTTTCAGCTTGAAATGTTTACAATTCGGTTGGTTGTGCTGCGTACAGAAAGTCCCGAGGGAGTCCGACACAATCGTGCGGAGGTAGCACACTTACCTTTGAGCCGTCTGTTCCGCTTTTGATTCCCAATCTGACGGTAAACTGTCGGATCGGTGCTTCGCAGGCAAGGCGTGCCTCAACATCACAAAGCGGACGTTAAGCTGGCTGTCCCATCTACTAGCATTAGTTGGTGGATGTTAAAAAAAAAATCACATCGTGTCTTGCACGAAGAGGAGGTGAGTTATTGCCGGCACCCAAATTAATTACAAATCACTGCCACTTTTTGTCAAAGCCAAGCCTAGCCAGCCGGTTTGTGAAAGACTGGGGCCAAAAGAGGTTCCAAGGGCAACCCCACAAAGAAGGTGGGGATATTTTGGCCCATTTGATTGAAAGTGACGAGGGTGTAATATGGAGTTTGTAAAAATGGTCAATGGGTAGCAAGGAGTTCAAACGATCACAACAAATGGATGGAATGTCAAAAGATGAACGAATTGAAATTCATTCTGACGAGATACAGTGACATGGGAAAGGAGAAGGGTTATGGACTCTTTCATGGTACCTTGATTGGTAAAACATTTCTTTTTTACAATAGTTACAACCATTAAGGACACTTATCCCCATCATGTATCATGAATACATGTATCCTAGGGTCCTGAAGTGGTTAGGGTGGCGGCTTGGGATCCTCGGGTCCTGAAGTGGTTAGGGTGGCGACTTGGGATCTTAGGGTCCTGAAGTGGTTAGGGTGGCGGCTTGGGATCCTCGGGTCCTGAAGTGGTTAGGGTGGCGGCTTGGGATCTTAGGGTCCTGAAGTGGTTAGGGTGGCGACTTGGGATCCTAGGATCCTGAAGTGGTTAGGGTGGCAGCTTGGGATCCTCGGGTCCTGAAGTGGTTAGGGTGGCGGCTTGGGATCTTAGGGTCCTGAAGTGGTTAGGGTGGAGATTTGGGATCCTAGGGTCCTGAAGTGGTTAGGGTGGCAGCTTGGGATCCTCGGGTCCTGAAGTGGTTGGGGTGGCGGCTTGGGATCTTAGGGTCCTGAAGTGGTTAGGGTGGCGACTTAGGATCCGAGGGTCCTGAAGTGGTTAGGGTGGCGGCTTGGGATCCGCGGGTCCTGAAGTGGTTAGGGTGGCGGCTTGGGATCTTAGGGTCCTGAAGTGGTTAGGGTGGCGGCTTGGGATCCTAGGGTCCTGAAGTGGTTAGGGTGGCGGCTTGGGATCCTCGGGTCCTGAAGTGGTTAGGGTGGCGACTTAGGATCCTAGGGTCCTGAAGTGGTTAGGGTGGCGGCTTGGGATCCTAGGGTCCTGAAGTGGTTAGGGTGGCGGCTTGTGATCCGAGTGTCCTGAAGTGGTTAGGGTGGCGGCTTGGGATCCTAGGGTCCTGAAGTGGTTAGGGTGGCGGCTTGGGATCCTCGGGTCCTGAGTTCAAGCCCCTTTCGGCCGCTGAATTAATACACCAGGAGGTTGACTCAGCCTGTCATCCTTCCGAGGTCGGTGAAATGAGTACCAGTTCCAGTGTGTGTTCTGGTAGAGGGGCACTGCATCAGCGACACAGTCGCGCTTCAAGAAATTATAGCTACCCCGGCAGCTAAGCTGCCATACGACCACCAAATACAGAGTAGAACAAAATGCCAATAAATCGCCTATAAAATAAAATTAAAAAAAAACGATTTAAACTTCAACAGTCGTAACCAATCCCGAGTAAACGGAACTAATCTTCTCCAAAGTTCTTCTCTTGTGATAAAAGACAGTGACGTGTGTAATTTAGCCGATTGATTTTACGTGCAACAGACACAAAATTCGAGCAAATTATTCGACAAAAGGGAAACAGGAAAAATGACAAAAAAAAAAACACAAAACGCACCGGCTCAGTGAGTGCGGGCGGGTCGTGAACGCAAACAGACCACGTACTCGTCGCACTCGATCCGTTTTGGGAAAGGGCGGAGTCACTTCAGCGGGAGGGGCTTAAGGCGGATATGACGTCACGCCACAGCTTATATAAGGCACCAAGCTTCACACACATAAACCATTGCGGCCAGCGGCGCTCCGCGGAGGTTCTTTGGTATTGTTAGTTTTTTTTTTCTCCGCGTGTGCGTCGCGAAAAAAAAAAAAAAAACAAAAAAATAAAAACCCTTTAAAAATATAACAAATTAGTTGAACATCTGAGGTAATTCGCGAGTCGTTTACGATTGGCGATCTGAGTGGGAAACGAGAGATCCGTCAAGTGCTTGTTGTGTTTGCCAAGCTTCGGCACGTCCGGGTTCGGGTACGAGACTTCCTCACGTACTCGATTAAAAACCGACGGGCACGACGTGCGTACGGCACAGAGTGAATAAATCGAGCGACTCTGCTCCTTTCCTTCTTACCTTGATGTCGCGAGTCCAGCTCCCGAAGCAGGGACACTTCACGTTGCAGTTCGCACGGAAGACTCTCGACGCAATCCAAATACTCCTCCACGTAGTCCCGAGCTCCGGCCTGTTCACCGTTTACCTGCTCTAACATTTTAAGTTCACCCACTTCCTTTCAGCCTCTCTCACCTCACACTCTCTGTTTTTTTTTTCCCCCACTCTCCCTCCGTCTCACTATCCTCCTCCGTTCAAACACACACAGCGATGCACCCACTGCGCATGCGCGACTCGGTTTCAGCAGGGGCGGTTGCAGCGACGTGACGTCGTCGGGCGGCGTGCAGCGTCAGGGCCGACGTGTTTACGTCATTCCGTTGCGAAGTTCGCGAATTCCGTCAAGTGACCGTCGCCGATGAGCCCTTTCGGCGCCGATGTTTTCAAACGACGAACGACGATTGATAAAGTCACCAAGGAAGATAAAGTGTACGAGTGTTCTATTTAATCGTCATCATTTCGTATGCAGCACGTGGCTGCTGTTATATCATTGCTGAGAGCGCCGCTGATGCAGTGCCCCCCTGCTTTTTCAGTGAGCCGACACTCGTTTTGCCCACCGTGGAAGGAATGATAGGCTGAGTCAACCCACCTGGTGTTATTTGAACGGTCGACAGGAGCTCGAACTCGACACTCGAAGAGCTGAAGCCAACGCCACTGGGGTTAATGTTTGGAGTTGGAGTTTGGGATAGTGGAGTAAGGTTATTCCATTTCGGGAAGGCAAACTTTGAGAGTGCGAGTGGTTGTGCAAAAGTGCTTAAATTCACAAAACATTGGTGCAATGAAGATCCTGAGGATGTGTGTGATTCATCCTTATCACAAGAACACTGCGACTCTGTTGAAAACGATATCGTGCTGCTGTGGGATTCTCATGCGGTTTATCGTTACTCCCACAGCTCTACTGCAGATTCTACTCACCCATTTACCTGCTGAACATTCAGGAATGGTGAAAATGAAACAAATGACCCAGGAGGTTCACTACATGACCAAAAGTATGTGGACAACCCTTCCAATTAGTGCATTCGGCTATTTCAGCCACACCCATTGCTGACTTGCTGGAGTGCTGACCCATTGACCCATTGCAATGATGACCCATTGCTCACCAATATTCAGCTGGAGTGGTGCAAAGCTCACCACCATTGGACTCTGGAGCAGTGGAAACATGTTCTTTGAAAGTGATGAATCACGCTTCACCATCTGGCAGTCTGATGGATGAATCTGGGTTTGGTGGATGCCAGGAGAACGCTACCTGCCCCAATGCATAGTGCCAATTGCAAAGTTTGGTGGAGGAGGAATAATGGTCTGGAGCGGTTTTTCATGGTTCGAGTTAGGCCCCTTGGTTCCAGTGAAGGGAAATCCTAACACGACAGCATACAACGACATTCTAGAATCTAGATGATTCTGTGCTTCCAACTTTATGGTAACAGTTTGGGGAAGGCCCTTTCCTGTTTCATCATGATGATGTCCCTGTACACAAAGTGAGGTCCATACAGAAATGGTTTGTCGAGATCGGTGTGGAAGAACTTGACTGGCCTGTACAGAGCCCTGGCTTCAACTCCATCAAACACCTTTGGGATGAATTGGAACGCAGACTGCGAGCCAGACCGAATTGCTGAACATCAGTGCCCGACCTCACTAATGCTCTTGTGAGTGAATGGAAGCGAATCCCTGCAGCAATGTTCCAAGATCGAGTGGAAAGCCTTCCCAGAAGAGTGGAGGCTGTTATAGCAGCAAAGAGGGGAACCAACTCCATATTGATGCCCATGATTTTAGAAAGAAGTGTTGGACGAGCAGGTGTCCACATAGTTTTGGCCATGTAGTGTTCCTCTGGTGGCCAAAATATCGACAAAGACATCGAAAGTCCTGAGAACTCGTGTGTTGTGTTTTCAAGAGAATGTGAAGGCTCCACCGATGGCATTGTGGTCTTGAACTGAAAAGGAAAATCCCCGCAACTCTGAAATAACAAACCCAACATATTGTTGTGGGCCGGGGTTCGGGTAAGCAGACCACTAGGTGGGGGAAGCTATCTCGGTTCCCACCAGTCTCCCCGGAATTGTAGGCCGTCGCACATGGATAATTCCGTGACGCGGCAGGTCGCTTAACCGACCGTGGACGCCAATAACTCAACCGCGTGACCTAGGGTCCTCCCGTCTTTGGGGTAATCGGGTTACCTAATTAATCACGTGATTTAATTACCGGGGAACACGCCCTCGGTACGCCTTGTCCGAACTGGATAACTCTACCGGACCAGATCACTACCGGATCGGATGCAGCCGAGCGCGACACCGCCAAGGACGTATCGGCTAAAAGGAACGGATCGTTGGGAATAAAGTCCCAGCTAAAGGCCCTGTCACACCTTGACGTTTTAGCCAGCGTATGCCGAGGTATGAAAAATTTGGCGAATACGCTGGCACACGTCGAATACGTTATGGGTAAGTTTTGTATACGTTAAGAGCACGCAGAAGCACGCTGAAGCACACTGGCATACGTCGTAGTACGCCGAGCTCATCAACAAATTTTAAGCATGCTCAAAATTTTTCGACGTATGGCACCGTATGACTCGCACGTTCCGCATACGCTGGCCATAAGTTGTAGGCACGTTATGCGATCGTTGACCCACGTCGACACACGTTACTTGTAAGTTACTCATATGTCGAAACACGTTGAGGTAATGTTTAGTGTACCCGAAACTTATTTCTAACCTATGTGTAACATATCTGCAACGCATATTGACGTATGTAAACGTATTTGACGTCATCCGGACGACCACAGAACTTACTGAACGTGTTTCTAACTTACAGCTACTGGAAAATGGCGTATTGGCAGCGTTTAGGGGAATTGGTATATAAAAATGGGCTTCCAGACTCCATGGGCTTCCAGTGTTCCAGACTCCATGTTTTTCTTTTGTTTGTTTGTTTTTTTCTTCGGCATGACTGTGATGTTGACACTTCGATTTCTAATGCGGTTATGATTAAAATTGTTGAGCGGCAGCCTATTAATAGGCTACGCCACATGATCGTCGGCGATATGCTGCCGCGCTATGCATAAGTTAGACTATCGTTGGGCATAGGTTGTGAACGCTGACAACACGCTAAACATTCGTTGGTATAAGTTATCTATAAGTTATCGAAACGTTCTGTGTACGTTAAATACGTTATGCATACGTCCAACTCGTTATGAATACGCCCAAAACTGAAAAAAACATCAATAGTTCAGCGTACGCCAGCGTTTTACATACATTTTGATACGTTGCCATATGCTGGCTAAAACGTCAAGGTGTGACAGGGCCCTAAAATAGGATTAGGACCATGCTGGATCAATGGAAGAAAAGACATAAACGTGCAGGGAACATTCCTAATAAGAATTTATTAACAATGGGCGAGGAAAGGTATGTGGTACGATAAAGATTTATTGGGATGTGTTGTGCAGAGATGGGGGAGAGAGAGAGATGTGGTGCAGCAAATAAACAAGCAACTTACAAAAGCGGACACAGAGCAGACTCAACGCAAAAATAATAACAATAATAATAATAACAATAACGTTCTTCTGCAGTCTGACTTAAGCAGACACTTGCCAGCACACACACACACACACACACACACACACACACACACACACACACACACACACACACACACACACACACACACACACACACACACACACACACACACACACACCGATGAAGAGAAAGTTATGAACCAGGAAGGGAAAGTTGAGGCTATGATCTCAGTACCTTTGTGCTTGATAGCATGACGCGCCACCAATACATTTGGGTGGGGGGGGGGGATGCTTCGTGGTGCGGTACCCGACAGTGGGCGCGTCATCTCTGGCTTCAGCCGCACGTGTGTAGACCGTGTTCGTGAAGGAGGAGTTTCAGTGGAGAATGGGCGGAGTCCAGAGCGCATGGAGGGAGTAGTAGGCGGGACCAGGTAGGCATGTGGGGTCGACATTGTGTGGGCGGAGACGAGGAGGCGGAGTCCAGGTAGCAGGAGGTGGGTAGTGGCGATGTCGAGCAAAGCGAGGAGATGGAGGCGGAGAAAAGAGAAAGGCGGCGGGAACGCTCCGACCTTTTCAGACTTGCAGCACGGGGGGAGGGGCCACCCCGAAGTGAAACCTCATCACCTGAATCGGGCGCTCCGATTGGCCCCAACCCCTCACATGGCCCGCTAACTTTGGCCGGAAACCGCCTCACTTCGTTTCCGGCAAGGTCATCTCAGACAGCGGCAATATTCCGCTCCGACCCCACGACATGACACGAATCGCCCACACCAAAATTAGCTTGCGAATCATCCCGCAAAAACCCCCGGGCCGCGCTCTGGCGACCAGCCGAGGGTCCCGCACGCACACTCGGGCGTCCGATCAATGCACCCGCTCCGCGTGCACCAACGTGGTCCGCACTGTACATTCCCCGGCTCAATCGCAGCTTCGCTGGCCATAGAGACGAGAAGACGTTCACCATCCGTGGAGAATCCGCTGCTGCCAGCGAGGGCCAAAGGTACATGGTTATGGATAAATCCATGCATGTTTCGCAAGCGGCGTACGTGTCTGCCTTCGAGCACATTCTATACAGTGTACGGGGTTCGGCCAGATTCTGCTAGCGTGCGCGCGGGGCGAACACCGATATGTATGAGACATTTGGTTGAAATAGGGACGTGCCGCTTTTACTCCGCACAATCGTATCCCGCCCAACGTGGCGTGGAGTCGCCTTTATCGGCCTCCGTACGCGTTTTAATGCAGCGTGGGTGTGTTTCCTGTGTTGTGAAAAACACAATTTGTGCAGCCTCTTAAGAGGTATTCATTTGTATGCCTTTCTTAATGCAACCGGAAATCTGTCTCAGATCATCGGAAGCTCAAGTTGATAATCCCGCACTGCTAAGTGCACTATATGACTCGCTGCACACGTTGGGTTTGCGGCTCGCTTGGGAACGAGGATCTCTGTGCCGTATCGTTTCCTCCCAGCGGCGCAGCATGCACTGGCCTCCATGAGGGCCCACCTCACAGTGAAGGCACACGTGGCTCAGATTTACCTCAGGAATAATCAGACAAAAAGAAGAGTAGGGACGAAATGAAGAAAAAAATGATGTAAGCAAACCTTCCTATGAGGTCATCACAACACACTCCCTTGTTGCCCCGCTAGACAAAAGCGAAGGGACTATCTATACGTATAATAATGGAATAACTGTCTTGAGACCACTATCTGTTGGATGCATGTGGTTCCAAGAACCACAACAATATTGTTGCATTCAGGGAAGCCACGACCGGGTCCCCGTAAACGTCGGGTCTTGTCCGTGGATGCCGAACGGTTATACTGTCCTTTGAAGACGTTACTTACAAGGCCAATCCCTGCGGTCCAAATTACTCGAGGGCAAACATGACTAGGAAGGTGACACGTATTTATTTGTTTATCAAATAAAAGTCAATAACTTTCCTCGAGAATAATAAAATATATTTTATCTGTGAGTGTGTGTGTGTGTGTGTGTGTGTGTGTGTGTGTGTGTGTGTGTGTGTGTGTGTGTGTGTGTGTGTGCGTGCGCGCAATGGGGGACGCTCTGATCTGTGAACCCCAAACACAGAATCATCAACTGAGCAGTCAGTCAAAGCTTAACTTCTTAACAAGGCTTAACGCCTCATCTCAGATCATCAATTTGGAGTCAGACCAGGTCACCGTACCTTGGACATGCTGCTTCAACTCGTCCAATAATTAATTCAACTCATCCAAGGAACTGTGTCTAAAACGTTAACAATTTCAAAATGTTCATTACTCCACCTCTTTGTATAACCTTTCTCAAAGTGTGATTTCCATTCATATATTCTTATGACATCCTCAACCTTAAACCTTGGCTTTCTCAGTTTAATGTCATTTTCATTTTCTAATTTGTTAAATGTTTCTGTTGGTTTTTCTTTTGTGGAGGAATGAACTGTATTATTGTGATTATCCACAATGTCCTGAATTGAAGATTCCCATTGAGAATAACAGAGTTGAGTGCATTTATTATATACTCTCTCTTTCAAAGTGCGATTAAAATGCACATCAACAACTGCCTTTCCTTCATTAAAGGTGCTGTATAATGCAATGCCGTTTTCTTTTAGAAAATGCATAAATTAATGTTTTGTAATAGAACTCTGTACCCTCATCAGTCCAGATCCTCTGGTTTTCTTCTACTTTAACAAAATATCCCACTGGAGGCTAACATAAGAGTATTAACTCTTGTTTTTAGCTTGCCTGTTCGAAGAACAGAGAGCTATAGCGATACCCCCGGCATGAGTGTCAGCATCAGCGTGAGCGTGAAAATGTTAAATTTTTGGTGCAAGTTATTTAGAAGCTTGCCATTCATTTAATATGTGTACTAGGGTGCTGATATTTGCCATGGAGGTTCCTTTGGGGTATATTATTGATGCAGTGCAGTTGAAATAAAAAAAAATTTCAAATGTTTTAAATTTTTGACCTGTTTTGAACTTTACTTTTTTGTAGCACATCAACGTTAAAGTGTTTGGTGCAAGTTATTTCGAAGCTTGCCATTCATTAATATGTGTACTAAGATGCTGATATTTGGCATGGAGGTTCCTTTGGGGTATATTATTGATGTAGTGAAGTTGAAATAAAAAAAGAATTTCGAATGTTTTAAATTTTTGACCTGTTTTGAACTTCACTTTTTTGTAGCACATCAACGTTAAACTTTTTGGTGCAAGTTATTGAGAAGCTTGCCATTCATTAATATGTGTACGAGGATGCTGATATTTGGCATGGAGGTTCCTTTGGAGTATGCTATTGGTGTAGTGAAGTTGAAATTAACAAACGATTTCATATTTTTTTAGCTCGCCTGTTCAAAGAACAGAGAGCTAGAGCGATACCCCCAGCGTGAGCGTCGGCGTCAGCGTGAGCGTGAAAATGTTAAAGTTTTTGGTGCAAGTTATTTCCTTTTTAATGTTTTTATCTACCACACTATTTTTTACTGAGTACAATATACAAATACATATATTGCTTGAAAATTATTTGGATCAGACTTCACTGCAATGCTTTATAAAAAATATTATTGGACTAGTCTTTTAAAAACGATAAATGTATAAACAGGCGATTATTGGGTGGCTTTGACACTAACTCTCTGGTTCAAAGTAACAACCCATGCACATGTACTCTTCAAATCTATAACAGTTAAAGCATATTTGTATCCTTTATCATTTTTGAGTTCAATTAAGTCAGCAGACCACATGTAATCAACCCCTTTGGAATAAACCTTCCTTCTTTTAAACTTTGTCATTATTGGCTCGTGTAAATCATCAGCCTTAAGCTTATTAGGTAAATGCTCTTCAGTCTTAAACACATCATTAGAGCTGAATCGTTTTTATTTTATTACTGAGCCACAATTTCAATTCCTAAGGGGGAGGGGTGTGTATTCCCATTTTTAATAATTTTGAGTGCATTCTAAAGCTCTTTTTACGAGAAATAATATTCCACAACAGATGTATTTATATAATTGAAACCAAAAATATATCAGGTAATGATGTGGGAGAGCGTACTCCACGGAGTAATAAAACTTCGAGAGGATCTGGCGTGAAGAGGATTAGGCCTGGTCAGGAAAGCAGTGACGAGTTGGGGTGTCTAATGAGGTCAAGGCTCAAAATTAGCTGGATGATAAATTTCCAGTTATTTATCTTGGTGCTGGAAATCTCCAAATCGTTAACTTTCGACAACCTCATTAAAATGGCTGCTTTAATCGGGAAAGGATGTGGCGATGTTCACAGTGCTAAAAAGCTTAGATCAGGAGACTTACTAATTCAGTGTAAATCGGTAGCTCAGTGGGGAATATTTTTGAAAAATTCCCTTTTTGGTGGTGTCTGAGTCTCTGCCCTCATCTCTATATCTCTGAGGGAAATCTGGGGAGTTATTTATGGGGTAGCTCCTGCCATTGGTATGGAGGATATCAAGTCATTTTGTGGATAAGGGAGTAGTTGACACCCGTCGCCTCACAACAGTTAGGGAAGATGCTAAGGTTGAGACCACATTGGTGGTGTCTTCTCCAACCCAACCCTACCACCGAAAGTATTCCTGGGTTACCAAGCTTTTTCTGTTCAGGAATACATCCCCCTCCCTCTTAGGAAGCTATTGATGCCAAAGTTCGAGCATACTGCACTGTCCTGTAGGGGCAAACAACACTACAGTAAGTGTAATGGGGAGCATAACTACGGTTGCTGTTTGAATGTGTGGAAGAAATTGAGGTCTTCTCTGTCGGAGTCTGAGACCATTTAGTAACAACAAACAACAAATATACGCTTGGGAAAGAAGGAAATAAAAGACACAAGCAATATCAAACACGATCCTCTTTCTGCTCATAATGCACACAGCATTGCTCTTTATACTATTTTGATGGCCAAAACACAGGAGGGTGAGACATTTGGCAATTCAACTACAGGACGGGCTGATAGGCACAAGGCAAAATAAATCAGAACCGCAACACTTGGCCACTTTGGGCACGGCCTGAGAGAAAGAATAACACACTCATGGCAAAAGTTTGCAGTGTTAATCTTGAAGAGAGGCAGAGGCACATGCATTCTCAAAACACCCAGCCTGTTTTCAAGCAGCTAGCAAGGCCTTTGCCATCAAAAGCCAATAGAGTTATTTAATTTTTCGTAGACAGCAAGATGCTTGCTCCAGTAGCCTTCTGAAGTTATTTAATTTCTTCTCGACAATGAGGCGCCAGCAAGGCGTTCTTCTCTTCAGCAGCTGGGCAGTTCCATTTAAACATTGGAGATACTAGTCTTGGTTATATGTATTTCAGTGAGATAAAAGCACATAAGATTTAGTAAGATACAATTCTACTTTACTTGAAAAGCCTGGTGTTGGCTTAGTGGTTAGGGTGGTGGCTTGGGATCCTAGGGTCCTGAGTTCAAGCCCCGTTGGCCACTGAATTAAAATACACCAGGAGGTTGACTCAGCCTGTCATCCTTCCGAGGTCGGCAAAATGAGTACTAGTGTACTGGTAAGGGGGACACTACATCAGCAGCATAGCCGCGTCCCAACCAATGATGCAACCAGTTAACAGGCTGCACTCGATAGAGAGAGACTTTACTTGTATATTCATTTATATCACTATGGAGGTCAAAAGACTGTCAGGGAAGGGGGTACAAAAGTAAGACCTTATTTTATACTATGTTCATTTTAGAAAAGTACCAACAACAAGTTAATTCACCACAACAAGTGAATATAATTGAGAATAAATTAATATAATTATTTTTTACTTCCACAAACGTTAAAATGTGCTGTGCCAATTGTGGGGGCGAACACAGTGCAGCCCTCAGAGGTTGTTTCAAAGAGCTGCTCAGATACAACAGGTTAAAACTACAGGAAAGCTATCCAATGCAGAGGCTGTCCTCAAAGTCCATAAAATGAAGTTGCCAATCAAGGAAGCCAATCTGATCACAAAGACACCAGTACAGGCTAAAATACAGATGACATTGGTGGGTTGTCAAACAGCATCTTGAGAACATTGATAAGGTGATGTCCAAGTTAGCTGCTCAGGGTCTCCACCTGAACAAAGACAAAGGTTTATTCTTTCAGAAGCAAGTGGAGTACCTGGGTCACTTCATCACCACGGATGGGCTGTCAAAAGCCCCTCAGAAAGTCGACGCCTTAGCCGACATGCCCAGCCCAAGAGACAAAGTTCAGCTTCGTTCCTTCATTGGGCTCGTTCAGTATTACCAGAGATATGTCAGCAACCTAATCACTGAGCTTGCTCTGCAAACTCGCATGCTGCGTTGAGATGTTCATTGGAGGTGGAGTTTGACAGAACAAGCAGCATTCAAACAAGTCAAATCTCGCTTTACTGCAGACAGTTCTCGCACATTACGAACCTTCACGTCTTCTCATTCTTGCGTGTGACAGCTCGTCGAACGGCATCGTGCCGTCTTGTCTCAGGTAATGAGTGACGGTACTGAGCATCTGTTGTGTTTTGAATCACGTGCTCTGATGGCCACAGAGCAGAATTATGCTCAAATTGAACGTGAAGCACTGAGTCTGGTGTGGGGCGTGCTGAAGTTTTGTCAGTACTTGATGGATTGACTTTTCCTCCTACAAACTGATCATCAGCCACTTCAGTTCTTGTTAAATCCTCGGTAAGCATTCCAATCACTACCGCTGCTTGGCTACAGAGACGGTGTCTCTTCCTCAGTGTGTATGACTACAAAATCAAATTTCCTGTTTCCCAACGGCACTCTAATTGTGATGTTTGCCATCTCCTAAGGTCATCGCCGAACCTACAGATGAGGTTGCGGTGTACATGTTCGAACAGATTGAGTCTGATCCGGTAATTACTGTGGACGTGGCCAATGCCATTCATCGCAATCCCATTTTGTCACGTGTTGCGCATGCTATATTGTCTGGTTTTTGGCACGACTTGCCTTCGATGCCAGAATATGCTCCATATGTGTCGCGTGCATCCAAGCTGTCTTTAGCTCAAGGATGTGTAATGTGGGGGCATGAGGGTGGTCATTCCTGCTTCATTACGTCAACAGTCTCAATGAGTTGCATGAGGGTCATTTAGGTGGTCAAAACGAAGAGTTTATCCCGGAGTTTGTTGTGGTGGCCTGGGCTTGACGAGCAGATGGTAAAAGCATGCGCTAAGTGTCAAAATGATGCTGATAATCCCTCACGTGTCTCGTTGTGGCAGCCTGCCAATAGATCGTGGCAGCGCATTCATGTGAATTTTGCGGAGCTGGTCATGGGCTATATGTCTCTGGTGGTGATCAACACTTACTCAAAGTGGCTGGAAGTAGCCATCATGCAGTCCATCTCGGCAGAGAACACAGTAGAGCGTCTGTGGAGTATTTTTGTGAACAAAGGTGTTCTGGAGATTTTAGTTTCGGACAATGGTCCACAGTTTCTATCTGAGGTGTCTGCTATGTCCATGTGAAACGATTTACACCGACAGAAATGGGTACCACATTGGCTACTGTGATATGAGTTTTGGACCGGCTAAATACTGTAACAGGATGTATATAGTGTTCCTTATGTGGGCCAACAAATGAAGCATCACTTCCGCTTGAGCCAGAGACGTGTACATGGTTGATGCTGTTACATGGTGTCAGATAAGCGAACCAAACGCCGCTATCGAAGTCCTAAAGCCTCCCGGACCAATGAATTTTGAGGCATCGAATGCTGCCGATGCATGGAACAAGTGGGCTGCACTATTCTCCAACTACTTCAAGGCCGCTGAGCTCAAGAAAAAAAGACGCTGATGTGCAGGTCGCCATTTTGGTTGAATTGGTGGGACCGGACTCTGGCTATTCGCAAGACGTTTACCTTTGTCGAGGGTGACAATGTGAATGATTATGAGTTGGTGCTGCGGAAGTTCACGGATTACTGCAGACCAATGAAAAACGTTGTGTACGAGAGGTATCGTTTTTGGAAACGTGACCAGGAGGAAGGTGAGATGATCGACCAATGGCTCATTGAACTCAGAACGCAAGCAGCCATGTGCAAGTTTGGACCTCAAGAAGAACTCATGATTCGAGATAAGATTGTGTTTGGTGTGAGAGATAAGAGATCTAAAGAGAGACTTCTTCGGGAAGGTGAGGTCACACTGCAGCAAACTTTGGACATATGCTATGTTGCCGAATCAAGCAGGCAGCAGCTCGATGGCATGAAGGGTGCCAAGCAAGTCTATGCATTGGATGAAGTCTATGCAAGCAACAATGGCACACCATGTTTCCCAAGCAAGCCAAGGCCAAGCTTGCAGCCAGAGCCATGACAGCAGCTACAAAAAGGCGACAGGAAAGCCTTACTCAGCCTGTGTGTGAGTACCGTGGCAAGAAGAACAGTCCTGGGCTGTGCAGGTGTCCAGCATTTGGCAAAACGTGTGCCAATGTGGAGGCAAGAATCATTGGGCTGCTGTATGCAAAGGTGGAGGCACAAGAAGGGTATGTCTTCTGGATGCAGATCCCGAGCAAGGTACTGAAGTTTCTGGTCATAGATTCAGTGCTCATCGGTAACCTGGATGATGATGTCACCCAGCCTGCGGGCAGGTGGCAAGAACAGCTTACAGTTGGCCAGAGTGTGGTGAACATCAAGATTGATACAGGTGCCCAGGCAAACGTAATCTCGCTTGCTACCTTGACTATTGCAATGCCTGAGCACACCATAACACCCACCAACATCGTTCTCACTGCTTTTGTGATGGCAAGATTCAGCCATTGGGTATAACAGCGATTCCCTGCAAGCACAAAGGGCAGGACTGGAGAATCAAATTTACATAACTGAGGAAGCCACTGTTCCCATCCTAGGGAAAAATGTATGTGAGAAGCTGGGCCTTATCAAGCATATAGATTCACTGCATGCTACACTGACCAAAGAGAGGCTGCTTGAGCAGTACGCAGATGTGTTCACAGGCACTGGTCAGTATAAGCAGGAGTATGAAATTGAGCTGAATCCAGATGTCACGCCGACTGTTCAGCCAGCCAGACGTGTTCCCTCTGCAAAGTATGAGAAGCTGAAAGACACTCTGAAGTGGCTGGAGAAACATGGTATAGTGGCCAAGGTCGACAAGCCCACCGACTGGCTTAGTAACCTCAATCACTGAAAAAAAAGATGGCCGCATGAGGATCTGCCTCGACCCAAAGACGTTGAACCATGCAATCAAGCGAGAGATATACAATGCCTACACCAAGTGATGTGCAGAGACAACTGAACAACAAGAAGGTGTTCACAGTGAACAAGAAGGTGTTCACAGTGGTTGACATGGTGGACAGGTACTGGCATGTGAAGCTGACAGAGAGGTCCTCCTACCTGTGCACATTTAATACACCTTGGGGAAGGATGAGATTCTGCCGCATACCTTTTGGCATTCTGTCAGTGAGTGAAATCATGCATAAGAGAAACCTGGAGGTCTTCAGCGACATTCCTGGTGTGCAGGTCATCGCCAACAACATGATTATTGCCGCTGAGACCATGGAAGAACATGACCAAATATTGCACAAGGTTATGCAGAGATCACCAACAACAGGTGAAGTTCAACAGGACCAATGTCCAGTTCCAAGTGCCCAAAGTGCTGTACATGGGCAACATAATCATTCCAGAGGGACTGACACCAGACAAGTCCAAGATCCGAGTGATTGCTGACATGCCTACACCAGAAGACAAGCCAGCACTTCAGCGCCTGTTGGGCATGGTCAAATGCCGAGCGCAATATATACTGAACGAGTTGGAGACCACGGCACACTCCGTGCACTGCTCAAGAAAGACGCAGCCTGGAGCTGGGAAGCGGAACACACACAAAGTCTCAACAAGGTCAAAGCAACATTGGCAACAGAAGCCGTTCTGAGATACGACGTCTCCAAGCCGGTGACAATCCAAGCAGATGCTAGCTCGAGTGGGCTTGGTTGTTGTCTGCTCCAGGAGGGTCGGCCAGTTCACTACGCATCAAGGTTCATGACTGATACTGAAAGAAAATTGAAAAGGAACTGTTGGCAATCTGCTACACATGCCACAAATTCCACCAGTATGTGTATGGGAAGCCAGTGAATGGGCAGATGGATCACCGTCCTCTTGAGGCAATTTTCAAGAAACCCCTGGGCAACGCGACTCCACGACTGCAGAGAATGCTTTTGACATTACAGCACTACGAACGAGATGTGAGGTATGTCCCAGGTAAGTACATGTATTTAGCCGACGCACTGAGTCGTGCAAGCTTAACTGGTGACCTATCAGACGACCAGATGGAGGATGACAGAGAAGACATGGTTCACTGGCTGGTGCGTGACATGCTGGTAAGTGCCACGAGCCAAGAGCAGATCCGAGCTGCAGCTGCTGAGGACCCTGACCTACACATGGTAAGGCAGGCAGCCATGATGGGATGGCCAAAAAAGTAGCACAGTCCTCCGAGAATCCTCAAAGACTACTGGCTGGTCAAAGATGAGGTACACATAGCTGACGGACTGCTCTGTGTTGGCGACCGCATTGTGATCCCGAGCTCACTGAAGAGTGAGATGCTGGCTCTGCTACATGGGAGTCACATGGGAGCTGAGAAAACGAAAGCCAGGGCTGCTGGTGCTCTGTTTTGGCCCAACATGACTGCGGACATTGAACAGACAGTGGTCAACTGTGCAGTTTGCCTCAGCCATAGGAATGCACAGACCAAGGAGCCATTGAGACCACACCCTATACCTGAGCTCGCATGCCAGAAGGTGGGAGCTGATGTCCTCACGTATCAAAGCAAAGACTATCTCCTGGTGGTTGATTACTATAGCAAGTATCCGGAGGTGGTGGAGATCGAGGACAAGACTGCCACCATGATCATCACTGAGACGAAGGTCTTCGCATGTCATGGCATTCCAGAAGATCTCATGAGTGATAATATGCCATTTGAGAGCCAAGAGTTCAGGCGGTTCACATGAAACTGGGGAATCAAACAGTCGACATTCAGTCCTGGATTTGCCCAGTCCAATGGTCAAAGTGAACCCTTTATCCAAACCATCAAGAGGATGATGAAGAAAGCTGATGACATTTACCTGGCACTTCTGGAGTACTGAAACACCCCTGTCATGGTTACATCATTTTCGCCAGCACAGATCTTGATGAGCAGGACTCTGAGATCCAAGATAACAGTCACTAAGCAGCTGCTCAAACCAGCAACAGTAGATCCCAGAGCACAATTAATGCAACAGAAGCTGAAACAGAGAGTCTATCATGACAGATCGGCAAGATCGCTGGCTTACCTCCAGCCAGGTGACACTGTTCGCATCAGGGGGAACAACACCTGACAGCCAGCCATCGTTACCAAGGTGGATTCGTACCCCAGATCATACTGGGTTGACAACGACATCAGCAGTGGATTATGCAAAAACAGATGTCAACAGATGAGAACGAATGAGTCACCACCAGTTTTCAAGACCCCTGAAGATGACGCCATGACCCCTCGTGAGCAAGAACCTGCTGTGACGAGCAATATGAGCAATACCACTCGTCCAGGCATAAACAATTGAGTGGGTATGCCACAACCAGCTACACCTGTGAGAGAACATGACATACCCGTATCCACGCACACTGCAACACACGTGTCCAACCATGCAGCGTACTATACGAGGACGTGAGATTGTTTAGCCTCATAAGTAAAAAGATTTTGTTTATTAAATCCATAAACTTCTTGTAAACTGGTGTTGATGACCATTGCAGACTTGTGCTGATATACCTGATATGCGAAGTTGATTAAACTTTTACTCAAACTTGGTTTCTGGTGGCACTGCAAGCCAATAAGTAGTTTAACAGTTGCTAGAGCTTTGTGGATGTTGATTGTTCAATTGACAACACTTTGACAATGGATGATATTACTCTTCATTAAGAAGGGAGGTGTAACATAATGTTTTTAGTGTTCCTTACGTGGGCTAATAAATGAAACGGTCCTTCCGCTTGAGCCAGAGACGTGTGCACGGTCGATGCCGTTACAAATACCTTGTTCGTACTTTGGCCGGTCTTACCTGAAAACATCATGTGAATCAATTGTTGACGCGCACGCCTGATCATTCATCTGCTGCCGTGCCGATTCCATTCCACCGTCTGATGTGTCCTTATCTATCGAGGTGCCCGTGACCACATTGTGACTGCCTGTCCCTCCAAATGTGGATCCGGATGTTCAGGGTGGTTATCATAGCATGGATGCTCCTCTGGTATCGGTTGCACCTGGTTTGGTGTCTGCAGCTCAATGTCCGAGTGTTTCTTCCAGACGTGTTGTACTGTTACGGATCTGGCAGCCATTTGCACACAGACAGCAGTCCCTGGAGCTCAGTTATCTCGATAAGTATGTGTTTATAGTTAGGACCCCACCCCATATGTCTAACGGGAATTACATGTGTGCGCTGTGGGTTTCTTTTATAGTCATGTTTTTTACATCGCCAACAAATCTCCTTCGTTCTTCGCATCATTACCTCAGAAGCCTCCCGACCAATCCGAAGATGAGTTACCTCAGGGCGACTCTGCCTTAGCCAGATGGAGTGTTCGGCCCGACCAATGAGGGGAGGCCACTGATTGCCCGACAACCCCTCGTCCAATCAGGAGGCGAGTGGGAGGGGAAGAAATACCTCAGACCTGGCAAGAAGAGTAGAGTGGTTGTCAGGACCAGAGTACTGCAGTTATCGTGGCCTATTGCTTCTGGTCTGGCGCCGTGGCTTGGTGTGCGAACGTGGTCTGCGGTCCTTTGCGAGGCTTTCGTGGTGGTGGTGGTGGTGGTGGTCGAGCAGCCAGGGTGGTGGGCCCGTGGATTTCGGGACGTGGGTTCGAGTCCCACCGTGGTGGTTGGAGTCCGGTTTGACCGCACGAGGCGGGAAGGTACCCAGCCAGGCTCTATTCCCCCAGCTCACCTTCCCTCTGGGCTGAGAGGCCGAATAAAGACCCACGGGGTCCATTTCGTGTGTGCGTGTGTGTGTGTGTGTGTGTGTGTGTGTGTGTGTGTGTGTGTGTGTGTGTGTGTGTGTGTGTGTGTGTGTGTGTGTGTGTGGCACCCGTCTTTTAGGTAGAATTAAGTGTTTTCTTTTCATTGTACATTGCATTTTATTCGGGTGTAACTCTGCTCTGTGTCTCCCTTCCCGATTATTGCCCCCATTATAAATAAACCCGGTTGACTTCCGGTTCCGGGTTAGGAGCGTCGACAGGTCTCATTCGGGGCTCTCTGCTGACGATCTCAAAGTTGAGTTTCCGGATTTATCTGTCCTGTTTTAACTGTTTATTCTCTCACTTACATGTTACTGTGTGTTCCTAGTTCTGTTTTGTTTCAAAAATCGTGCTATTTTGTGAGATTTTGTCGACTTTGTCTTACCGGACGCTTGAGGCCTACCCTTGAGGCTTGAGGCCTACCTGTTCCCCTCAGTGTACGATCGTATTTTGTTTTTTCTCCCCATTACCTTCAATCGCTATCTTCCCCACTTTCCTAACGTCCTCCATCCCTCCCAACTAACCACTCTATTTCTTATCTTAAATAAAAAAAAACAATCAAAACAAACAAACAAAAAAACGCGACCGTTCTCCTTCCTCACTCATGACTCTTGATTCTTCTTCTTCTTCTTCTTCTTCTTCTTCTTCTTCTTGTTCTTGTTCTTGTTCTTGTTCTTGTTCTTGTTCTTGTTCTTGTTCTTGTTCTTGTTCTTGTTCTTGTTCTTGTTCTTCTTCTTGTTCTTCTTCTTGTTCTTCTCCTGTTCTTCTCCTGTTCTTCTTCTTCTTCTTCTCCTGTTCTTCTTCTTCTTCTTCTCCTGTTCTTCTTCTTCTTCTTCTTCTCCTGTTCTTCTTCTTCTTCTTCTCCTGTTCTTCTTCTTCTTCTTCTCCTGTTCTTCTTCTTCTTCTTCTCCTGTTCTTCTTCTTCTTCTTCTCCTGTTCTTCTTCTTCTTCTTCTCCTGTTCTTCTTCTTCTTCTTCTCCTGTTCTTCTTCTTCTTCTTCTCCTGTTCTTCTTCTTCTTCTTCTCCTGTTCTTCTTCTTCTTCTTCTCCTGTTCTTCTTCTTCTTCTTCTCCTGTTCTTCTTCTTCTTCTTCTCCTGTTCTTCTTCTTCTTCTTCTCCTGTTCTTCTTCTTCTTCCTCAATTGTTTTCTACAACATTTCCATGACCTAATCTGTTGAAAACTCTCTCAAACATCTATATATTAATACTGAAGAACCAATTTTGTTCTCCTCCTAGCGGTCGCGTCATGTTTTTCTCGGTACTGTGACCTGGACTGAAAGAAACTTCGTACCTGTAAGAGTGCATCGCACATAGTGGCAAGAGTCAAACTTCAACTCTGAAGCAGAATAAACACTTTTCGTTTTACATTCGTTTACATGACGACGTGTGACATCACCGCTGAGAGGCGTAAGGACGTCATGACATCATCGGTCATTAGCTGACGTCATTACGTCTGTCGTCGACTGACCGTCACCGCTGAGAGGTGTAATTCCATTCCTCGAAAATAGCGTCTGCAATGTAAACCCCTCTTCTGCACATGCTGATTACCTCAGAATGTGAATTTGACACGAAAAATGTAACAAGAAACATTGTATCTCTATATTAATACTGAAGGACAAATTTTGTGCTCCTCCTAGCGGTCGTGTCACGTTTTTCTCGGTACTGTGACCTGAGAAGTTTTGACACGGTGTTTGTACGTCAAAGTAGACACGTGCACAAATCAGGGGACTTCTTCACAAGGAGTAGTGTACACCAAAATGTCGTGTACAAGGACGTTTTGTAGGCCTCATTAGGTAAGGCCATGGAGTACATTGACTGGGATCCGGGTCTTACAAGAGCCGCCACTGGTTGTCATATTGGGCTCATGGAACGGAATCCGTCTATGACGGGGTTTCGGCTAGTTAATAGTAATAATAAAAAAGATCTCTTATAATGCTTCCTTTTCCTCTTTCACACGTGTGGTACTCTTTACTGTATCATAATGCACCACTCTTCTACTATTTAAACAGACTGCTCTCAATTCGACCTTTCCTTCATACCTTGCCTAAAATATCCAACTGTTATTGCGTTTCTTCTCTCCATTCTCTGGATTCGTCTTTATTGCATCCATCAAGAATTGTGTTAAATCGCATCTCTGACCTAAAACTTAAAAAAAAAAACCCAGTTTGCTATGAATATTGGCTTTCCATCACCCATTCTTTTTTTCCAACTTTAGTGCCAACTCACCCCTCTCACCCCTCACTCTCAAAGCAACCATCCCACTTTTCCCCTCCAAGCCTCCTTCTCACCTGTCTCAAAAACAACCCCCTCACCTTTCTCCCACCATTCATCCCCCTCACTCATCCTTCTCAAAGTTGCCCCCCCCCTCTCATCCACAAAGCTGCCTCCTTCCACTGCCCTCTCACCTCCATCTCTTCACTCCACTTCCTCAAATCCTCAACTGCCTTCTTCCCCCTCTCTTGTTCCCCCTCTCCCCCAGAACCAGAGCCTTTTCTCCTCCTCATCCGGCCCCTCCCCTAGCTATTCTGCAATCCACTACACTCCTTCAACAACCCTCCTTACCTACCCCCTCAACCCTTGTCCTACCCTACCCTCCCCCCACCCCCTGCACCCAAAGCCCCCTCCCGAGCTATTCTGCAACCCCCACACTCTTTCAACAACCCTCCTTACCTACCCCCCTCATGCCTTGTCCTACCCTCCCCCCCCCCCCCCCAACCCAAAGCCTCCTCTCCTCCCTCTTCATTAAAAGTGTGGACCTCAAATATCCAGGGCCTTTGCTCAAACCTTTCAGATATTTCCATACAGGTTGCCACTGACAAACCAGACATAATCTGCCTAACAGAAACTTTCCTCCCCAAGACGTGTCTGACTCCCAAGTATCTCTCCCTGGTTACTCCCTCCTCCGGTATGACAGACCTGAGCCTCGTCCTGGTGGAGGAGTTGCTCTCTTCATCAAAGACTCCATTCCTCACTCCCCATGCACTGCCCTCACTCCCCCACACCCCCAGGAATGCCTCTGGCTACGGCTTCCCCTCGACTCCAACTTCATGTTTATATGTGTACTGTACCGTCCACCTAACAGTGATGACTCCATCTACACCTCACTATCCGAAAACATGGACCAACTTCTATCTTCTCATCCAAACTCTCTCTTCCTAATATGTGGTGACTTCAATTGTCATCATGTCAGTTGGCTAGGTGTGGGTACCTCTCTCACCTGTCATGGCACCTCAATGGGACTGACTCAATCGGTCAACTTCCCTACCCGGATCTCAACCAACAGTACTCCATCTCTTCTGGATCTGATTTTGACAAATTTACCTGACAATATCTGCTGCTCTTACTTCGCTCCAATCGGTTCTTCTGACCACGTCCTTTTTAAAGTGGACATCTCTCTGGCTATTATCAGAGAACCACCTCACCGCCGTCGAGTCTGGCATTTCACTCAAGCCAACTGGCAGGGTCTCCAAGCAGCCCTCAAACTTATAGACTGGTCTCCTATCGCTACTTTCTCCAACATCAACTCATCCTGGGAATTCTTTAAAAGAAACTTGCTCCCCCTCATGCACAGATTTATCCCCTCTCGTCTTCAGTTGTCCTACCCTTCCTCCCGCCCTTGGTTCACGGAAGCTTGTGGTGAGGCAGTTGTCCTGAAACAACTTGCCTTTGCCTCATGGAAAGCAAACCCAACTGAGGGCAATCTAAGTTCCTTCCATAAAGCTCAGAACAAATGTGTATCTACCCTCAGGAGAGCCAGAAAACAACGTTTCTCATCTCAAGTCTGAACTCTCAGACCTCTCTCCCTCCTCAAAATCCTGGTGGCGTCTAATCAAATCTGTTTCTGGTGTGTGTTCCCTCTCCATCCCCTCCCTTACCTCAAATGGCCGCACTGCTGATACCGAATGTCAAAAAGCTGAATGCCTAAACTCAGTGTTTGCAGCTAAATCTTGTGTCCAAAACCCATCACTTTCTCTACCCACGTTACCCAGTCGCACCCAACTGTCCCTGGACGCTGTGACCTTTTCTCCTGACAAGGTGGAGAGCTTGCTGTCAAACCTCGACTCAGATTCTGCAACCGGTCCAGACGGCATCAGCCCACGTGTCCTCAAAGCCTGCTCTTCTGCTCTTGCTCACCCACTCTCTCTGTTCTATTCACCCTCTCATTTGCTCAAGTTCATCTGCTTGGAAATCAGCAAACATCACTGCCCTGCACAAAAAGGTGCAAAAACAGATCCTTGCAACCACAGACCAATCAACCTCTCCCAATCATCAGCAAGGTTATGGAATCCATCATCGCTTCAGACATCAAGTCCTTCCTCTTCTCCAATGGCTTGATTTCTGATCATCAATTTGGTTTCAGACCAGGTCACTCTACACTGGATATGCTGCTTCTGCTCTCCCAACAATGGATGGAAGTCCTCAATGCCAGCAGGAAATCCGAGCCGTATCCCTGGACATATCAAGTGCTTTTGACACAGTCTGGCACCCTGCCCTGCTCACCAAACTCTCTTCCTATGGTATCCAAGGCCATCTCCACTCATGGCTCGCAGACTTCCTCTCCTGTCGCAGTCACCGTGTGGCCCTAAATGGAGTTCTTTCATCCCCCCTTCCTGTCCAGGCTGGAGTTCCTCAAGGTAGCGTTCTGGGCCTTGTTCTTTTTCTGGTTTTCATCAATGATCTCTCTGACTCTGGAAAATCCTCTATATCTCTTTGCTGATGACTCCACCCTCTGCTGTACCATCGGTCATCCCTCAGACCGGCAAGCAGCAGCTTCTTCGCTCACTGCAGATCTGGATAAAATCACAAACTGGTCCAACACGTGGAACATGTCTTTCAATCTGGACAAATCTCACACTCTCACTATGTCTCTTCGAAAGGACCGTTTCGAACCCCCCCCCCCATCCACTTTCTCAACAATCCTCTGGAAAAGTCCTTTCTTTCAAGCTTCTGGGTCTCACTATCTGCCATGACCTTTCCTGGGAAAGCCACATTTCAAACCTCGCCTCCAAAGCCAGTCGCCGACTGGGAATCCTCCGTCGTGCAAAGTCCTTCCTTGGCCCACCTGAGCTCCTGACCACTTACAAAGCTTTTGTCCGCAGTCTGATGGAGTACTGCTCTCCCCTCTGGGCTGGTGCTCCTGCCTCCCACCTTTCTCGGCTTCACGCTGTAGAAACCAAGGCATTTCGGATCATTGGCATCTCCCGCAATGAGGCTGGGTCTTTGGGCCTCTCACTCATTCACCGCAGGTTGGTCGGTGGTCTTTATGTCTTGTACCGTCTCCTCTCCAGCCTTGCCCCCCCCTGCTCTGTCTGCGATTTGTCCCCACCACATTTCCGCAGGGTGCTCAAGGTGTGCCAACAACCCCCTTCTGGTAAAACTACCAAAATCACGAATCACTGCTCACCTTCACTCTTTCATTCCTCTTTTTTCCCGCCTTTGGAATAAACTCCCTCACTCTATTCATTCCCATTCTTCCCTCCAGGCCTTCAAAACAGCTGTTCACCACCACCTCTTATCATCCCCCATCCAAATCCTCGATATTTTCTACCCCCGATAATCCACCCAAGCCAACCTCCTTCAAATTCCCTGCTTTCCTTCCTGAAAGTCCCTGTAATGTCCATCTTCTATTCCCCATGTTCCCTGTCCCATCCCTCTCCCTTTCACAGATCTCCTAATGTCTCTGTTCCCCACTGTTTTGTCCTTCCCACTCCCTCCCCTCTTGTCTCATGCCCTCCCCTCCCCCTTGATGTGCGATGTGTGTTAGCTCTCACATGAGCCTCGACAAGGTATACAAAAAAAACCCCAATTGTTAAATGTTCCAGTTTGCTGCCTGTGTTTTCTTCCATTGACCCAGCATGGTGCGGGCTTGAGAAATACTGAGGCCGTCGGTGCCGTAAGTTGTCATTGGGTCCAACAGACTGTGGTAATCCTGCTCGGTTACACCGAACCATGGTCGCTAGAGCGACCTGGTTCTGTAGTGTCGTGGCAGAGGTGCGAACAGGCAGACACGAGCCGGAGGGTAACACAACTCCGCTTTCTTGTCTCGAGCGAGAGGGTAGGCATCGGATGCCCGTAACTCTGCTTTAATACGCACTCGATGCACCGTACAGGCCCACGACCTACAAGACACTGCTAATGATACCACATGCTGCTACTGGTGCTACAAGTCCCTAGCGGGCGCGAACAGCTATATGCATTGCAGACACGTGACTACCATCACAACTCTTCCACGCCCCCACAACGCTCTACGCATTGTGCTTTGCACGCGTATGCCAATACGCCACACTCCTCCCTCCTAAAAGTATGATTATAAAATGACAATCATAATGACAAGCATAATTGGCAAAGAATACTACGACATAAAAAAGCAAAGAGGAACAAAATGACATCAACCAAGTAAAATCCTCCCAGTACCACGTCACTTGATTTAACCCTGGGGTGATGGTCGGCTGCGAATCAAACCCAGATGAGATGGATTAAAAGAAAAGCGTGCTTCATCTGCACAACCTGTAACACTAATGCCGTTGTTTTAATCTGGCACATAATACACCCCATCACATCATATACTGTGTTGGTGCGAGTGAGTTGAACTCCAAATGCAGTCGACTGTAGCAGCGCCCCCAGGCGGCTCATGCTTACACGCCTCCCGGCGAGGTCGAGATGACACCCCAAGCGAACCTCCCCCGGCACCATCAAATGCCCCCGGTCGATAAGTTGGCACATCTCCCTCAGACAGGACTGAATCAGGTAAACACCCCGAGCCTGCAAGCCCCGCGGGCGCCAGCGCGGCTGACCTTGGCGAGACCAGAGGTTTGCGCTCCATGGCGCCAGACACGTCTGACCTTGGCGATATCAGGGGTGGGGGTGACGCTGAACAGCGACCCGGCTCCGGCTCCCAGCCATCAACTCGAACCAGGCAATTAGCCGGCTCCATTACCAGCTGTCCCACACCAAAACCGCGCACCAATGCCGGGCGCAACACCGCCCCTGCCACCGACCCCTTAGGTCGCAGCAAATCCAGCCGAGACTTCAACGCACGTCCATACAGACGATCAGCGTTGACCGGATGCATAGCAATGTCATACCACAGCAAAAGCATCGTCTGCGCAGATGCAAACTTCTCTTTACGTACAGCGCGTTCCCACAGTATAATTCTAACATATGAGAGTGCAGCGAACTGCGGACTGTCATCGAAGACCAAGATCTGGAAGACCTCTTTATTCGCAGCGATTGTCCGCAAGTTCTTCACATCAAAGAAAGCATTGAACCCAATCAAACACATTTTGCTCACATGCGGACCGTCGGCATTTGCTTTTATAACGCCAAGCTTAATCACTCGTGCTGCGAGAATCAAACACACAACAATTAACAAATAATGAACCACACTGCGCGCAAGCCTCTTGGTTGTCACGACGTTGAGGCGACTTGCGTGCAGGTCCTCATCTGAACGTCGAAGATGACACCGTCGATGGTCGCGTTCCGCGAATTTCTTGAATGCGACCGGTTCGCTCCAATCCCCCATTGAAATCGCCTGAACGACACGGGCTTGCACTGTCTGTCTCATGAGCGCAACGCAAGTGCGAGAGCCCGTCGCAGCTGGCATGCTCCCCGTTGCTCCGGAACCGTATATCGTAGATGCAGGAAGCAATGAACGGAACCCATGTTGTATCGCCGTGGCCCCTGCCACCGGGACCTCGCCCTCGGGTCTTGAGGGAGGCCCAGGCCCAAACGGAGGTACGGGGCCCGAAGGAGACACAGGCGCACCTGGAGGTACGAACTCTGAAAGAGGAACCTCCTCCCACCGACTCTCTAATCGGCTCGGCATGGGACGTCCAAGGCCATTGGCTGGCGCCGTCCCGACTAGTTGAATGTGGGCCAACCAGGTCCGAACCAAAAGGGCGAGCCCCTCCCCTCGCACCACGAACAGCGAGAGCGCGACCCGCTGACCTCGATGGGCGACCAAGACTTGTGCCCTGCCAACCGCTGGTAGTGCTTCACCGGCATACGTGTGCAATGCGAGGGTAGACCTGAAAAGGCGTACACCGTGGAGTGCACGAGCGGTGCGCTCGCTCATGATCGACACCGCCGCTCCGGTACCAACTTGAAACACAATCGGCGTTCCATCCACAAAACCTTGCCCAGGCTGCAGGACTCTACCCGCACCGAAGACTGTGCGTGCGGCCGCAGGCGCGTGGTACACCGCGCGGACCTCCGGATCACCTGTCACGCTCTGGTCATCGAGGGTCCGGACATCCCCCAGAGTCTGTGCGATGGCCGACGCCGCTTCTGAGTTGAATGTAATGTCCTCGTCCTTTAGCCGTGGCATTGCAGAAACCAATTCCGACTCTGGCATCCCATAAATAAAACGATCTTCAAGCCTGTCCTGCCGTTCACTCGACGTGAATTCGCAGGCGACGACGAGATGTCTCACCCGTGTGGCGAAACTCACGATGCGCTTCCCTGGGCTCCTCACCAGGTGATCGAACTCGTACCGTGCGAGCTGCGCTGATTTTCCCGGCGCTCCGTGCGCCCTACAAACCAATTGCTCCGGCAACGACTCAAAGCCAATGCCGAGGAAAACAGGCACTCTGCACGCGTCGATCCGAAACAGCCTCGTCGCCAAACTGTAGTGTCGTGGCAGAGGTGCGAACAGGCAGACACGAGCCAGAGGGTAACACAACTCCGCTTTATTGTCTCGAGCGAGAGGGTAGGCGTCGGATGCTCGTAACTCCGCTTTAATATGCACTTGATGCACCGTACAGGCCTACGACCCGGAGCGTAAAAGTGTACGTCATGCACAAAACACCGTACCAGCTGTAGGTCTCGAACCGGGATGTTGGGATCGCTTCGCACACCGCCATCCATGACCGTTATGATGGCCAATGACACTTGGCACACACACCGTAGATGTCCCTGAGTGTTCAGATTGCCGTCCGACTGACCGCGTTGCAACGTTCAGCCATGACCCGCACCGAAGACTGTGCTTGCGTGCGGCTGGAGGGGGG
>NC_140966.1:54203407-54275907 GCF_056783735.1 Eptatretus burgeri
TTTTGTACACGCTGTTCGGCGCGCGCCCTGCACGAGTCCAATACCGGTACCCACAAGCGGCGCAAGAACGGTGGCGATGCGACGGTTGCGAGGGTTGACGGTCAAGGTCGTGGCTGTTGTGGTGAAGCGGCGTTGTGGTGGGTGGTTGATGTTGTGAAGTGGCGTTGTGGTTGGTGGTTGTTGTGGTGATGGCTATTGAGACGTGGTTGGTGGTGGTAATCATGGCGGTTGGTCCAAAATAAAGATAGTAAAAGAAAAACGGCTATCCTGAAGAGTCGCAGCACGCATAAATGACATGTATTCCCACTAGACAACGGGTTTGGGCCTAACTACACATATACTTACCGAGATATCTCACCTAAGGGACCTGAATGGTGGTTTGCGAATTTGGTAACCACAACAATATATATATATAGACATGTGTGGGTGTGTGTGTGTGTGTGTATGTATATATATATATATATATATATATATATATATATATATATATATATATATATATATATATATATATATATATATATATATATATATATATATATATATATTCCCTTGCAAGGAGTTTCATTGCAGGAGGACATTATGCCCATCAAAGGCCGCTCTTGTCTTGCCACTTATGGTTGTTCATTCATTCCAATTTTTATTTCCAAGAAGTGTAAGACTAAGAGATTGTAGGAGGAGTTTGACGATCGGAGCAGGAAAATGGTGGAGTAGAGGGGGATAAAGGATGAATCGTGTTGAGGCCTATGTAATTCCGTGGGCACCAGATGATCATTTTCGGCACCATATATTTTTTCATTCTTACGGATTCTGTGAGTCAGAAAAATCATGGTGCCAGTTTTTTTGAGCATTTCAAATATTATTTTGAAGCCGATACGTGAACTACCCCTGAATCGCACTTTTTTTCAATGATAACAATTTACCAACTTTTTTGTTTCTGGTTTAAACCTGGGCATGTATCATATCAAACTGAGCAGAATTCAGCCTAGAATATGATAATAATGTCGATAATGACATTGAACATAACCATTGTGACTTATTTGAATTTTTGTTAATTTCAGATGCTGTGCAGCCCATATTAAATCAATTACTGCAACGTCACCAAGATAATTAATTTTTCTAAACATTATGACATACTACAATTCTACATACAATGTATGTTAATTTTTTTTGCCTTTCAGGTCAGCTATGATAATAGCAGAAGTGGTCAAGGGTCCAGACTAAAAGACTGATGTAGTGGATGTAGTTGTAGATTAACCTCAAAGCTTTGTGGGTGAAGGAACTTATGTCGAGTGGACATTGAAATAAACTCTTCTCAAGCTATCGTTATGGAAGAATCATCCCCAAGTCCTTCCAGTTCCAGCACAAAAGCATCAAGTTGCACTACATCTTTGGCAGGTTTGAATATATGCTGCATTTGCAAAGCATCTGGAAAACTCGTAAAACACCCAAGACCAGAATCATATCAGCTGTTTATCCAGAGTGTGAATACCCGGTCGCTCTATGGGGATAATAAGTACATATCCATCCAAGAAGAGCTTAGTGATGTGACAGCAAATTAACTATCACAGAAAGGTGTCACGTGGCATCTAGAATGCTATAAAATTGCAGTGCACAAAATCCATATTGAGCGGCTGAAAAACAGATATGAAGCTGCACTGGAAAGCAGGCGAAGTACCTAAACGAACGAAAGTTGGACGACCGGAAAGGACGAACCTCAAAACACAATCACCACCACATGAGAACCCATCATCAACAGAACGTTACATGCGATCTGGTGCCAAACAATGCAATAAAAACAACTGCTTCTTCTGTAATGGATCTTCAGAGAAAGAACACTCCACCATATGAGTGAGTTCAACACCGGGGTACAGCTCCGAAATGCTGTTGAGTGCACAATAACCAGCAGTGGAAAGTAAATCTGAGTGCTGCAATCGATCCAAATGATTCCCATGCGATTGATATCAAATACCATCTGTATTGTTGGGTGAAGCACGTTCAGCGAACTCAGGTACAGCAGGACAGAGCAGACGAAGAAGCAGTAATAACCAAGTTTTCAGCAGACATTGAATTCTTCTACTTGATGAGCAGCCTGCTGAAATCAGGATCTATCCTGGACATGTATGAGGTAGAAGCAGCTTAACAAAATGTCTTCAGTCAATGGTTCAAATGATATGCATATATCAAGGACAAGTTTGAAGCGTAAGCTTGTAGAAAATATTGATGATATTGAGTTCTGCCGCTCTACGCATATGAATGAACCAGATTGGATGTACATGTCAAGAACAAAAAGAGCCGCAATTGACAACCTGGACGAGGCAGCTGGCAATGCGAGCAGCAACATGAAAGCAGTCTTCGAAAGTGCCAATGTAATAAGAAGGGATGTCGCTGAAGCTCTAAAGCAGCCGTGGAAATTTCAAGGTTCCCTGTTAGATGAAAATCAAGTTCCCAAATTGCTGGAGACATTCATCCGCTGCATCCCAATAGGGCCAAAATGAAACACTCGAGTCAACACAAAGAGAGCATAGCATTCAACCAGTAACACGGAACATAGCACAGACTATAATGCTTGCATATAAGTCTGATCGCCAGGTGTCCTATGTGCCAAAGCGGACACACTACTCATCCTACATGCCTTGAGCGCTTCCCGAATTGCTTCAAGTGTACATACTGTATCATGTCTCCTGATACAGATGTGTTCATTCTTGCTCTACAAAAACTGCCGCTCTTGGGTGATGTATCTATGCTAGTTGGCACAGGTACGAGAAGGCGCTTGGTGAATTTGCAACCTATATATGAATCCCTTGATGCGAATCATGCTGCTGGTCTCATTAGATTCCACACTTTCACTGGCAGTGATACCACTGGACAGATCGCAGGCAAAGGCAAGCAAACATGCTGGAAACAGTTCAAAAAAGCAAATGGAAACGTACACCAGGCATTTTTTTTTTTTGTATACCTTGGTCGAGGCTCGTATGAGAGCTAACATACAACTCACAGCAAGGAGGCATGAGACAAGAGGGGTGGGAGTGGAAGGGACAAAACAGTGGGGAACAGACACATTAGGTGAACTGTGGAAGGGAGAGGGATGGGGATGGGACGGGGAACATGGCGAAGAGAAGATGGACATTACAGGGACTTTCAGGAAGGAAAGCAGGGGAATTGAAGGAAGTGGGCTTGGGTGGATTATCGGGGGTGGAAAAGATCGAGGATTTGGATGGGGGAAGATAAGAGGTGGTGGTGAACAGCTGTTTTGAAAGCCTGGAGGGAAGAATGGGAAAGAATAGAGTGAGGAAGTTTATTCCAAAGGCGGGACACTATATTTGCTCAGCCGGGACAAACAGCTTATCCATCCGCTGAAGTGATGGACAGTCTAGAAGAGTTTGTGTGCCTATTGTTCGCTCCAAGACTCGGTATCAAAACAGTCGGAGAGCTACGATGGCACTTGTTCAAGAAAAATCAAGCGGAGGCTGAGAAACTGCCCCCAACAAAGGCATCTCTGAAGGAACACATTCTCAGGGCTCATTACCAAGCTATGGTTTGGTGGGACCGGCAGACACCCCAAATCCGGACTTACCTCTGCCAATTAATGATGGATGGAATGATGAAAATAATCAGTATGTCCCATGAGTCTCTGACCTCTCACCAGCTCCGACAGCTGTTATAGAGCTTGTAAAGTGCGGCTGTGGCAAGAGCCGATGTGCCAGTGGATTCTGCTCTTGCAAGAAGCATTCTTTGGCCTGCACTGAGTTATGTGCTTGTGACGCAAACGTTGACAAATGTGAAAACACCAATGACAGACTCAGAGGAAATGATCATGAGGACAGCATGGATGAAGATGACTTATCTGATACTGCATTACTATGAACTTGATAGTTTTTGTTTCAACAAATATTTTGACCTATTCATTACAGTTGACTACTTAAGTGTATACCATAGAACAGATAGACTTTATGTGAACCACTAAACATACCATAAAGCATTAACGGTACATTTTTCTAATTGATTGACTTTTAAATAAGAACATTTGCATCTGGATATTATATGCTTCGTTATGGTTGTTATTGCCAGGGAAATTGGCATAGATACCTGTGGACAATAAAATCAGTATATATATATATATATATATATATATATATATATATATATATATATATATATTTGTGTTACAAATGTCCAGACCTTTAATTTGATATGCTACATGCTTTGCTTTATAACAATATTTGAAACTGGTAATTGCAACCGAAACAGCGATAATGGTATTTTAGGGGGCCACATTAAAAGCCACCAAAATGTACCCAAAATGCAAAACAAAAATTAACACCATGACTTTTCTGATTCTCAATGCATCTGTCTGCAATAAAATACGTGGAGCAAAAAATTATTATCCAGTGCCCACGGTATTAGAGTTTCATACATATGCTTCTACACTAGAAGTAGGGAAAGTTTTGCACCAACTTTTGAGGAAAAAGTATTCTTGACCAAATCTGATTAGCAGCTATCTCTATATTACGAAAACTCTCATCTTGTATGTGTATATATATATATATATATATATATATATATATATATATATATATATATATATATATATATATATATATATATATTTATGTTCCTGAGATACAGCCAAAATGGTACACGATAGCGCAAAAATTTTAAGGCCACCTTACTCACCATTCGCCTGTGGTGTGCAGTATCAAGTTTCTTTCAAATCGGGCAACGAAAAAAATTATAAAAAATCAATTCCCGATTCAGTCAAGTACTCTTCGGGATTATTTGATCAATGCAAACAACCTCAGTGGTATAGTTCGCTGGAGCTCTCTTTTATCTTTTTCTTGAAATGATTTTTTTCATCAACTGCTGTCACAACGGGAACCCAATGTGCTCACGGGTCGTCTCATATAAGAATACATGTGTTTGTGTCCCATGCAGGCAGGTGCAGAAAAGCTGCGTATGTCAGGCGTGAGGGATGTGCAGATGCAGGGTTTGCTGTATGTGCACCAGCGAGAAATTGCTGCTTGCACTCCTGGAGATGGTGATGCATCCTCTCCTCTTTCCCTCTTCCCGGCACAAATGGGAATATATTATTGTATCGCATGTTCGTATGTAGCAGTCTGTGTATATCCCGTTACTTTTATTTTCTCACTTTATATGCTTCCACAGCTGCTGTGACATTTCTGGGATCAGATGATGCTACCACCTGCCATATTCTGGTGTTGAAAGATCTTGGTGAGAATTGGACGTTGATCGTGATATTTGTACTCGAGTCCTGCTTCTAACCGTGATTCAAACAAAGGCTTTTTTTGACCGATTGAGCGTATTCAGAAGCTGGAGATCTTCCCTGTTTGTATCCCACAGTTCTCAAGCCCACATAATCCTTTCAACTGCCTTGTGTGTAACAGGCCCACTTGCTTCCAGATTCATCCAAAAATGTTACACACCATCAAAAATGCTGAAAGCCAATCGAAGCAATTTCATGAAACCACTGTGGGATTATTTAATTATATTCCAATGAAATGTATCCGCCAACAACTCTGCAAATTTGTTCGTCTGCAAAATGCAAACTCATTGCTTTTCAGAAGTTTTTCATCAACATGCATCCCTCTTTCTTAGCAATTCAAAAAACAGTTTTCTTAATATTGCATGCTCACTCTTGGTGTCTGCAGTAAGGGCAGAATGACTCACTTTTTGTGTACTGCAGTCATAGGACTTGTCCAATTCACAAGCAGTGATTCTCACATTTACCATCATACTCGTACTCATCTGATGATAACTTTCTCATGAGGACGATAGCCTTATTCTGTCTAAATTTGAAAACAATTTTACTTGCAAGGGCAGCAGTACATTATAAAGACCATGGAAATCGCAGTAATGGGTCCAGCAATTTGTGGAGGTCAGGAAGTGCACTTTTTAGAAAAAGAAAATAAGACCCAGCTCTGCTAATGCGGTCAGCCTGTGTTAATGTATGTATTAACTCGCCACTTGTGATTTTTCAGCATTTGTAGGACTGAAATGACAAACTGCGTCAAAGCGGTCGCACCGCCAACTGATTCCAGCGTTCTGAGCGAGTTCCCAGGCCTGTTTGCCACATTACCGTGTTCAAGTCAAATGTCTAAGCCAGTTAAATGACAAACTAATAGGTACAGTGTGTCCAATTACCCCAATTAGCAGTCCGATGGAGATCGCCGGATGCAGGCACAGTCTCGTACTGGGTGTTAATTACCCGAACCTAATCTGTCCTTTAATGGACGTTTGTAACTCGTATACTAACGATCAGACCAAGTTGATTTGTAATGTGTGTCAACAACAATAAGGGCAGGAATACAAAAATAAGCAATACAATTTATATAAAGTAATAAAACCCTGTACTTGTCCCCAAGTGATCGGCAAGTGAGAAAAGAAAATGATCGGCAAGTCCTTATCTATTTAATCCTTTCGGGCTTGAAGCACACCAAAGAAGAAAAGACCTGAAGAAATTGACATGACTGAAAATTCTACAGGCTGCACCCGACGGGACACAGCTTCGACCCAAGGGGAGATATTCCTTTTCGAAAGACTGTTTGTGCTGTAGACATGGGCTGGCACGAAGGTGAATTGGGTGCGGCTTGCGGTGGGGGCATGTTGGGAGGCTGCGGACTGATGCATGCTGTTCCGCAGAGAAAACTTCAGGTGTCTGCCTACAGACTTTCCAGAAAAGTTTCTGTGGGACATCTCTTTCCCCCCGCCCCTCCGGTTTTAGTTTCCATATGAACTACATCTTAATTGTTAAGAATGGCAGGAAATAGCAGTAAATGCAACAGTAGGAAAATATCCACAAAAACACAATGTCTGTTAACCAGCGCAACCTGTGGAAGGATAGGACAGTGGCAAAGGAATGGATTGAAAAGTTAAATGTGACTGCTGTTGAAAAGTGGTGTCTATGATGAGACTCACAATCGGTGCTCACCTCTGCAGTTGCATTGTTCTGTGCAGCATGTACAACTCGAAGGCAAACGGGCATAGCTTTTCGCACTGTCTCGAGTCCAAAAGGAAATTGCATTGCTTCCAGTTTTATAAGATGTTGATTTGAAAAATTCCTTTCTGAAGGTGTATTTGTTTTTCCTTCACAGAGATTATCACTATGTACTGCGATGTCCATGAGTAGGACCAAACAGAGCTAATCCACCCCCTTCAAAAGCTTTCAGAGGCAAAGAGTTGGATTCCTAGATAAATCTGAGTAGAATTGTGAGAAAGGAAGTAGTTTAAAATTTAGTTATTTATTACAAAATAACTTCACTGTAGCCTACAAGCACAGCATGTGTGGTGTGGAACAGCGTGAAAAGAGCGCCACTGCAATGGTGAGCACAGATTTTTCTTCCATTGAAATGTAAGATAATGGTGTTCCCCTATGCTTGGTGTTGGCTTAATGGTTAGGGTGGTGGGCTTGGGATCCCAAGGTCCTGAGTTCAAATCCTGCTCAGCTGTTGAATTAATACCAGGTTGGGTTGACTCTGCCTGTTATCCTTCCAAGGTTGGCAAAAATGAGTGCCAGCGTGCTGGTATACTGTGTCGGAGTGGCGACACGTCCAGGATTGTGCCCAATAGCCAAAGAGACTGCTTAGGCAGCACCAACGCTCTGCACAGAGCATGATGGTCCCGGTGGATGGATGGTGTTCCCCTTCCCCTTACAATTCCACAATTCTGTCCACGTCACAAATTCACTTTTGGATTGCGTTAAATAGTTTGCTTCCATGACACTCCACATACTTTCCTGTACTCACAACCAATTTCCTGGAAGTCCTTTTATGTGTTGCAGTTTAATTGTTGTTGTGTCGAGAATTCAGTACCAGCCCCTGTTGTTTATGTTCACCCTGTATATGTATCTCATGAATATAAGTTCAATAATGTGGTGTGGCTGTTTGGCTGAAGCAGTGTCCCTAAAGGTTTGGACAGCAATTTGAAATTTGTTCTGGGTTCTGTACATGGTGCCTACTGTTTTTGAAAGCTGCAGTTGGATATGTAATACCCATCAGCAAATCAGACAAGAGAGACAATGAAACATCCTCACAAAACGCCGACTTATTCTTTGATGCATCGCAGTGCTTGCAAAGCACCAGCACGACAGATCATCATCAGGTCACAACTCTGACTAAACAGCTCAGAGGTTAGTGCGTTACCTCTGAGCTATTCTGTAGTTGTGATTGTTTGCTTATCATGATTGAAGTCGATGTAATTAATTGACTGGAGCGTGTGCTGTCAATTCCAATACAGGCAGTGGTACCTTGTGCTTGGCCCATTGTGATGGCTCCGACCTGGCATGGGGTGTGCACCACATGGTGGAGGCGGTGTGTTCTTTGGCTGGTGCAGCATATGAAAGGTGTGAAGAATAGTATTCATATTAGAAACCTTAATGATTCTAAATGTAGGACTTCTTTTATTTTTCCCCATGGATTATTTAAGATTCCTTAAATTATTGATATTTTGTGAAGAACCCTTGCAAACGGATGCGGCAGTTCCTCAGAATTACGGACGGGTTAATGTCCCCCAGAATTTATTGTGTTTTAGTAATACCTTTGAGACCACCTTCCCATTCGGAGCAGTGTTATGCCACACATGTCAAGAGAATTGGGCTGCTTCCCCAATGTGAACCCCTAGAATTGTGGAATTTTTATTTTAACATCTAAATATCAATCCAGCCCTCCCCCCTCCCCCCCGAGCACACCTGAGTACAACCACCAGCTTTCAACTCTTTCCAGCCATTTGTTTTGAAGTGTATTATCTGTAACCAGGGACCCATACCAGCCTCTGCCGATTTCCAATACTGATCTGACTTTAAAACAAAATAATTTCAAGATAAGTTGAAGTTGGAAGTCAAATAACTGTTCTCATCATGGGGGAAAAAGAAGCCCCATGTGGAAATATGAAAAATTACCGTGTCAATGTGTACATCATATATGAATACGTAATGGATTTCTGGACCAAAACATATATTTGGAACCTGCGTAAAAATATATTAATTTATTGATATGTATATACACTGATGAGCCAAAACATTATGACCACCTGCCTAATATGCTGTTGGTCCTCCGTGTGCCACCAAAACAGCGCCGACCCGCCGAGGCATAGACTCTCCAAGACCCCTGAAGGTGTCCTGTGGTATCTGGCACCAAAACATTAGCAGCAGATGCTTCAAGTCCTGTAAGTTGTAAGGTGGAGCCGCCGTGAATCGGACTTATCGGTCCAGCACATCCCACAGATACTCTCGTGCAGCAGATAACTGCAAAAATACTTTGGTTTGTGATGCAAGCATGAAATTTGGCACAAATACTCTTTGAGGTCCACTTTTTTCAAAAAAGGTGCTGGCCACGCAAAATTCCAAGATGGCGACCATTTTTCAAGATGGCCGCCATATGCACAGAAAATTCCTCTTCTGCAGCTAAATATTTGAAACAAAACGCAACATTAAGGGTGTAAACCAAAGTTTTTTTTTTTGTGTCTAAGATTTTAGCATGATTATTCTTTGTAATGTAACACTTCACAGCATGGTTGTAACA
Organism: Eptatretus burgeri; assembly: GCF_056783735.1. Lineage (NCBI taxonomy): Eukaryota > Metazoa > Chordata > Myxini > Myxiniformes > Myxinidae > Eptatretus > Eptatretus burgeri. The sequence goes on from NC_140966.1 coordinate 54,212,944, forward strand.
AAGATGGCATCCAAGATGTCTGCCGCAAAACCAAAACGATGCTCATATTTCAGGAAATAATAGACATAGACTCATAATTTTTGGATCTATACCTAGGTTTTTGGGATCAGCTAATTAGGTGGACATGGTTTTAGATTCCTAGTTCCCATGCATACTGCTGAAACAAAGATGGGAGTCCAAGATGGCTGCCACAATAGCTATAAACCATTGTTCATGAACTAGCGTTTGGAACAAAATCAAGATTTTTTTTAAGGTTTACTAACTTGACAGATATGGTTCAGATATGGACAGAAAAATTCTTCCCATTTTGCAAAGGGAAAATCAACCATGGACGGTTAGTCATCATAGGAGATGCTGAGGCCATGCTCATGCAGCATTTCTACCAGGCTTCTCTTCCTGGTTTTGGCAAAGATAGAGAGACCCATGTACGCTGGGAATGGTGTTTCTCTGTCTTTGTAGTGTCTGTGTGTTGCTGCTCCCTCTTTGTATCGGGAATAGCAGTTATACTGCAGCAGCTGGGAAATGGCCTGGTCAGACTTTGAAGCCCCAAATCTCAGCTGTGATTTGATGTCTGCTCCATGTTCAACCATCCCGACAAATTGAAGGAGAATGGGTGGTATAGCATCTTTAACACAGCCTTCAGGAATTATGCCATCAAATCTTGATTGATGGTCTAGTATGTGTCGTCTCAAGATTTTTGCACTTTAGCCATCACAAGTGCATCAGAGTATTCTGATGCTTTTGATAGTGACAAAGCCACATATTTCTGGAATGCTAAAAGCACACCTCTTCCCTTTTTGTGAGCTTCAAGCTCAGGGATTTCAGCCAATAATTTATCCTTTAATCTGGTGGTATTGACAGTGGGAGTATTAACAGCCAGTTGTGCCAGACGTTGTTGGTATAACTGGTAAATATCTGCAAGGGGGAAGACTGTGGGACCGTCTAAATTCAGACTGGTTTCAACAATGTAATTCACCAATTCTGAAAGAACCAGTGGGTGCACATCTGGTTCCTCCTTAGTTTGATGTGAGTCTTTCTCAAGACTTCTGAGATGGTATCTCTCCCTGTTGTACAGAGCAGTGAAACAGGCACGATGGTATTTTAGTTCCTGGGCAATGGCATCTCCACCACCCAGTTTTGCTAACAACGTGCCATCATTCAGTGTTTGAGCACACTCGTGCAGCCTCTTGTCCAAGTTCATGGTCATAACTTGCCGAAGGTCAGATTCAGGTGACGTCTTTTCACACATAATACATACTTGACCATCATGGCTAGTTCGTCGCTGCTTCACATGCCCTTCATCTGTTTCACTACCATGAGAGTCGGATCAACGTTTCTTGGCACGATCGAGTTTAGTGTTATTAAATAACAACCGACAACTCATGTGGTACTTTGCCTCATTCCTTCTCAGCGTTGCCTTTATACCTCCACCCTCATTCAGTCTAGCTGGGTCTAAAATCAATGGGAGTGCACTGATCTCATTGAATAGAGGTATATTGGTCGCTAGCATAGTATACCCATCATGTTCTGGGACATGATGGGTAGGAGGGGAAGTCAGGGCTTCATTCTTTTTGTCTTTTTGGCAAAGACAGCATCTAGTCCAGTCTGTTTGCCTCTTGGCTAAAATTGGATTCGCATCTGCCATTTTGATTAAGGCCGAGGGTTTATCCTTTTACCACCTTAATCAACGCACATTCCTGTATGGGATACGACTAGGTTCGAGTGACCTACACCTAGCCCGATCATTCATCCAGTGTCATTTAAGTCCCGTGTGATCTGTACACCATTCGGGTAACTACATGAGCAAGTCATGTATAGCCCCCTTACCCTTGGCTCGGCTCTCCCGCGCTGGCACACCCTGTCAATTCAGGCGCGGCTATCTAACTAAATCTAGTAACTACAAACTACTGTTTACTAGCTACTGGATATGGGGCTGTTAGACAGCATTTGGGACACTAAACTAAACTATACTACAACTACTAGTCTATTACTACAGCATTAGTAAAGCTAGATCAGCTGACACTGAACCCCATGCTGAGTTACACAGCAGTGACGTCACCAGTGTGCCCTGGTTGTACGCTGACATCACTCTATTATAATTATGGTAAGCTTTCCTCCACCCTCTAAAATGCAATCTGACAAAATAAGTAATAATTCTAATGAAATCCATTATCTTTATTACCTATTTGCCAACTTATAGTACTTAGTATTTCTATGTTTATTCATTGATGAGATATTTTTAAGTTTTACAGTGGCCAGCTTGGACGCCATCTTTGTTGTAACGGGTAATTTTGCAATATATGACAAGTGAACATTTATGCAATAAATCAGAAATTAATGTATTTTACCACTAAATTTTGTGAAATGATAAATGATTATTACCAGCTTGATTTTTCTGGAGATATGGCTTAGCAGCCATCTTGAAAATGGCAGCCATTTTAATTTTCAGCAGGAGCAATATTTTTGCATAAAGAGTGATCCTTGGAGACTAGAGATCATATATGTTAAATTTCATGCTTGCATCATAAGATATTCTGATGAAAATAAGAAAATATCTTCAGCACAGTTCCTGAAATATTAGGATTTATAGATTTCATGGTGGCCATCTTGGACGCCATCTTTGCTTTGACCATTTCATTATGTACTAGAGCCCAGACAACATTCCTATGAGATTCTTTGACCCCTAAAACCTAGGTATACGCTCAAAATATTGTCTTTAATCCAAATACTTGCTTTAGGAATAATACTTTTCAATTTGGATGGTGGCCATCTTGGGAAATGGTCGCCATCTAGATTTTTTTCGTCGCCAGCGCCATTTTTTTTAACACAGTTGACCAAAGAGAGTATTTGTGCCAAATTTCATGCTTGCATCACAAACCGAAGTATTCTCGGGGTATTTTGCAGTTATCTGCTGCACTACTCAATCAGATTGAGATCTGGAGAATTTGGAGGCCAGGGCAACACCATCATGTTCCTCAAACCATTCCCAAACAATGTGTGCAGTGTGGCAGGGCGCCTTATCCTGCTGAAAGAGGCCACAGCCATCAGGGAATATCATTGCCATGAAGGGATGTACCTGGTCTGCAACGATGTTTAGCTACTGTAGGTGACACGTGTCAAATTTACGTCCACATGAATGGCCGGACCCAGGGTTTCCCAGCAGAACATTGCCCAGAGCATCACACTTTCTCCACCGGCTTGTCGTCTTCCCACAGTGCATCCTGGTGTCATCACTTCCCCAGGTAAACGGCGCACACGTACATGGCCATCCACGTGATCTAAAAGAAAACGGGACTCATCGGACCAGGCGACCTTCTTCCACTGCTCCAAGGTCCAGTTCCGATGCTCTTGTGCCCATTGTAGGCGCTTTCGATGGTGGACAAGGGTCATTATAGGCACTCTGACCGGTGTGCGGTTACGCAGCCCCATACACAGCAGGGTGCGATGCACTGTGGATTGTGACACATTTCTCCTGTGACCACCATTAAAATTTTCTGTGACTTGTGCCATAGTAGACCTTCTGTCGGTCCAGACCAGATGGGATAGCCTTCGTTGCCCTCGCACATCGATGAACCTTGGGCGCCCAACACCCTGTTGCCGGTTTGTGGTTTGTCCCTCCTTGGATCACTGTTGGTAGGTACTCACCACTGCTGACTGGGAGCACCCCACAAGCCTTGCCATTTCAGAGATGCTCTGATGCAGTCATATGGCCATAACAATTTGGCCCTTGACAAAGTCGCTCAGGTCTTTACTCCTGCCCATTTCTCCTGCATCCAATTCATCAACTTCAAGAACTGACTGTTCACTTGTTGCCTAATATATCCCACACCTTGGCAGGTGCCATTGTAACAAGATAATCAATGTTATTCACTTCACTTGTCAGTGGTTATAATGTTTTGGCTCATCAGTGTGTGTGTGTGTGTGTGTGTGTGTGTGTGTGTGTGTGTGTGTGTGTGTGTGTGTGTGTGTGTGTGTGTGTGTGTGTGTGTGTGTGTGTGTGTGTGTGTGTATGTATATATATATATATATATATATATATATATATATATATATATATATATATATATATATATATGCATATGCTCATAACAGGAGTATATGTATTCGACCGGAATGAGCCCACCGATATATCAATTTTGGAAAAAATTGATACCGACATAGCCTCGTGGGATGTGATAAAAGGCTATACACCGATGCTTTCACTCTCTTTGAAGTCAGGGCAATGAATTTGGGGCTGATCTCTCTCTCTGAAGTCGGGTCAGTTGGAGGTTGAAGTGGGGAGTCAGTTGAGCCAGTGGCACTTGAGGTGAGCAGTCAGTCGTGGGCTCACCGACAGCTCTCTCTTCGTATTTTTGTGGGCTGCACTCTGGCTTTGAGGTGTGCAAATTCATCTAGTTTCATGGCTGTGGAGCTGACACGAGCTTCCTGCGGTTAATCCTGTTCACACCCCGTGTCCTTGAAAATACCTTTCCTGTCCACTCCTGTTATGAGTGAATGTGGTCATGTGCTCATGGCACCCTAGTTTTATCTCATTGTATTAAGTGTGCACCGTAATTTAATTTTTTCCTTTGTTTGTCCACTTTTCATCCCAGGATTCTCCATACGTGTTGTCTTGTCTGTCTTTAATAAACTGTTATGTCTAAAGAATATATGTCGACTAATTCCTTCCTTTTCAGCGTTTAGTAAATCCTTGGGAGAAACCTAACTTTGTTAACCAATTTGTTTTAAGGGACCGGCATGATACAGATTCCATCCGGTGAAGCTAAGTTATTCGGCCTTTCATGAATCGTTTTGCTTCGGTGTGGCGGGGAACTGTTGGTGACCCTGCCGATGCGATGACAATTGTGATGCTGCCTTTTTGAGATTCAGCTTAAATTCGAGGATTTTACTCATCTTAATTTATTGTTTATTAAATGTATTGCAATTAACTTTCCTGCTTTTGCCTGCATTGGGAGATTATTGCAGGGAAGTGCACACATACACACTGTGCTGAGTATGTAATGTCAAAAGAAGCCAACAATCTTAATTCGCTTGGTAAAAGGACAATGTGAAAATGATTACTTTTTTGGAGAGAAAAGACTGCCAGAAGTTTCCAGAGTTGAAAGCTACTCAATGGAGGAGTGTGGGATGGTGGGAGTGGGGTTAAGAAGGGGAAGGTTGAGAGCGAGGTGTAAAATTGGGTCTGTGGGAAGTACTTGTGTTCTGCATTATAGTTGGAGCCCCACATACTGTCATGGTTAAATATATTGGCACCCTTGCACTTTTTCAAATAATGCACCATTTCTTCCAGAGAATTGTTGAAATTAGAAAATCTTTTGGAATCCACATATGTATTTATTTGGTTTGCAGTTGAACAAAACAAAAAAAGCTGAAAAAAAAATCACTAAATCACAGCTTATTCTACAAAGAAATCCTAAAATGGCCTGGACAATATTATTGACACCTTTTAGAAGTTGTTTGAAATAATTCGATTTCAAGCAGATGGTTCTCCTTTACTTTGGAATTGAACTCACCTGTGGTAAGTTGCAGGTGCCTGCAAGATTAAAAAAGAAATCACTTATTCAACGAGTTTGAATAGAGAAAAGGAGTCTTTCTGCTGTTTTGTGTCGCTGTGTGTACCGCAATGAGCATGGAGAAAAGAAAGAAAACCAGAGAATTGTCTGAGGAGGTCAGACACAAGATTGTAGCCAAGCATGGGCAATCTCAAGGCTACAAGTCCATCTCCAGTGACCTTGATGGTCGTGTCCACCGTACACAATGTTATCAGGAAGTTTAAGGCTCATGGCACTGTAGCCAATCCCCCTGAACATGGCCGCAAGAGAAAACTTGATCGTAGATTGTGGCGAATGATTGTTGGAATGGTGGAGAAAGCACCTCGATCAACTGCCAAACAGATTCAAGCTGACCTTCAGACACAAGGTACGACAGTTTCAACTCGCACCATCCATTGCCAACTCAATGAAAGGGGTTCTATGGTAGGAGACCCAGGAGGACCCCCACTGCTGAGAGAGAGACATAAGAAAGCCTGACTGGAGTTTGCCAAAATGCACCTGAACAAGCCAAAATCCTTCTGGGAGAACGTCCTGTGAATAGATGAGACCAAATTAGAGCTTTTTGATAAAGCACATCATATAGTGTCCGTGAAACACAAGAAAAACGCAAAGAAAATTGAAAACCAACTCCGCGGGAGTACCTCCTGTGCAGCTCACCGGATGATGGGGTTGGGGCAAACCCTTCGGGACCCCCACTCTTTGATAGGAGGAAAATCACAGGGTAACCTTCCTGGGTCAGATTGTGGTAGTGTGTGTCAGGGTGGTGTTGACGTGTCATCCACCAGATGTCGATCTCCTTGGATTAACCTGAGGTGGTCCCTTCGGGTGGGTGCCTGGAATGTGCTATCCCTAAGAGAGGATGTTCATCTGTCTCTGTTGTCATCTGAGCTTAAGCGTTTGAACATTGGTATTGCAGCACTCTCTGCGGTTTAGAGACTATAGTGGTAAGATCATGGTGGGTAGTTACACCTCCTCTTGGTCTGGTCACTCTGATGGTTACCATGCTCAAGGAGTTTCTGTAGCGGTGTCCATGAAGCTGAATCCAATGATAATTGAGATAACACCGGTCAACGAGTGTATTATGAGACTAAGGATTCGTCATTCATTTGGTGTCATGTCCTTGGTCTCTGTATATGCTCTGACTGAGGCGAGTGATCTCACCATACAAGACAGATTCTATGCCACGCTCGAGTCTGTGATTGATCAGTTCCCAGGCGAGACACTCTTCTAGTCTTGGGTGATTTGAATGCATCAACTCGAACTGATAGGGATGGTTACGAGACATGTGTTGGTCCCCATAGGTCTGGAACTGTGAACCAGAATAGCACTAATTCCTTTACTTTTCAAGAAATAATGGATTTATTCCTTTGGAATTGCTTTATTTACTTCCTTTACAACAGAATTCCTTTAGATTTATTTCCTTTAGAACGGAATTCCTTTGGATTTATTTCTTTTAGAACAGAATTCCTTTACTTTGCAAGAAATAATGGATTTAAGGTGGCTGGTTTATGGTTTCAGCACAGACAGGCTCATCGCTGGACTTGGCATTCCATTGCTGGTGGTGTGGCAAAGGAGATTGACCATGTGCTCATTGATGGTTGCTGAAGGATAATCCAGAACTGCAGGGTCAACCAGAGTGCTCAGTTCCTCAATACTGACCACAGGCTTGTGGTAGCAACTCAGAAGTTGCAGCTTAAATCTGGGAGAATGGTGCCATCCCAGCCTAGGCTGGATGTTGGCAAGCTTTAGAATTAAAGGGTAGCTGAGGAGTTTGCGAACAGGCTGAGTGGATATTTGGGGGTGGGGGGGGGTCTGGGTGCTTTGGGGATCCTGAAGAGTTGAGTGCCTTCAAGACCACCATGCTTGATGTTGTCGGTGGATGTCTTGTAACTCACCAGAGGGCAAAGAATAATTTTGTCTCTTAAGAGACCCTGGATAACATTGACCAGTTGCAGGGCTAGGCTGAATGGCAGAACTGATCAGGAAGTTGAGGCAGAAAACTATATGTGTGCTGAGGGTGGACAAGGAGGCCTATGTGTGAGGAATCTGAGGGGTTAGAGCATCACCTGTGGTCAAGTGATTCTTGTCCTGCTTACAGGGCATTTCACGCATTGCGTTTCTTCAAGCCTGTCCTTTTGTGTACCGCAGTTGGAAAGTAGGGTGGTGGGCTCTTGATGGAGGAGTCCGAAGTGAAGGCCCGCTTAGCCAGTTGCTTTGAGCGGCTGCACCAGACTAATCCACTGGCTGTTGAGTTGGATGTCAGGTGTGTTACAATCCCTATTGCTGACCCTCCAATCAACTGTGATCCACCTTCGTTTCTGGAAACACAGGCTGCGGTGAACTGGTTGAAATGGCGTAAAGCTCCAGGAATCTGTGGCATCCATGCTGAACTTCTCAAGGCTGGTGGAAGTGCTGTACTCATGTCATTGCATGCAGTTCCATGCTCTGCCTGGAACAGAGGCATCATCTCAACTGACTGGAAGATGGGCCTTTCTTGAAAGGGAAAGGTGATTGCCAGGACTGCAACAACTACCAAGGAGTGATGCTGTTCTCAGTGCAAGGTCCATGCTCGGATAATTATTATTGATTGTGTTTGTAACCATCTGCTTGAGCAACAGCGCCCAGAGCACTCAGGCTTTACACCAAAGAGGTCAACGATTGACTGTATCCTTGCCGTTCCGGTCCTCACCGAATGCAGATGAGAGTTTCAGCAGGGGCTGCTTGCAGTCTTTGTTGATCCCTGCAAAGCATTTGATTCAGTGAATCGGGATACCCACTGCAGGATTCTTGATTTTCATGGGGTGCCACCAAAACTGATCAATCTGATGTCTGAACTACACTCTGGTCCTGAGAGTGCTGTGAGATGTGGTGATACCATCTCTGACTTATTTAGGGAATTTTAGCAAATTGTATTGACCATCTGTGAAAAAATTGCTTACCAAAAATTTTCTTCACTAACGTATTCATCGAGGTGTCTACTAACACCTATCAATTAGTGCAAACCCAAATCCTTGTGGAAAATTCTGGGGAGGCAATCACAGTTCGGGTGCTCAGATAGCCTGCGCGAAAAAAATCGGAAAATTAACTTTTGCCAATATTGACTTGTGGGATGTCCAACTATGGGTTTTTTGGGGTCCTGAATTGATTCCAACCATTATTTTTGAGAGAAAAGCACTCCTTGATCATATAAAATGTATTTTATTGACATTTTTAATAGAACTTTGCTCAATGGAAATGTTGCTTCGTCAGCTTTTACAACCTTATTCATCAAACTCCCCAGTATCTTCCTCACTCCTCTTGTCATCCAGCTGGTTTATGTTCAGGCAAGAGTTACCATGACAGATGCCACAAGCAGAAATACACTTGACTCCTTGCTTTTTACAGCAGCACCTGAGTGAGCTGCAGTCCCCCACACAGTTGCAGCTGGCAAATGTCAGGAGGTAGTCTGGTGCAATGGGGTCTGTAGAAGGGACTGGTGCATATCCTTGCTCAGTGAGTTGCCATCCATAGTCCCGGGCATCCAACGATGGACTTTGCAGCATCAGCCAGTCTCTAGTCTGGAGGTAAGCTCGGAGAGAGTGCTGTGCTGCAGCTCCTGTTGTCGGGGGAAGTTTCTCAGGTTTATGCTCCCAGTAGCAGCTCGCTTGCTAGAGATGTCGAATCTCAATCTTCCAAGTCTTTGGAGGATTTCCCATGGAACATGAGCATGAAAAGATCACAGCCTGCTTTAATGATATCACCTTTCTCAGCTCGGATGCCCATAAACACGTCCATTGCCTTCTCTGCTTCATCAGTCTTGTAGAGCTTGCTTAGTAAAGTTGGTTTGCTAAACCCAAAAATTGCAGAAACTGTATCGCAGCCAGAGAAGCTGTGCAAGATGAGATACCTCCGGTATATCTCTGAGGGCCTCCCGGATCTTTCCGACATCATAAGATGTTTCTTTGGCTGTCATGAGGAAGATCGGATGGTCTGCAACATGATGAATCAGCATAACCAGGACGTCTGTGTCCTCAGCCCTCACCTCGACAGGGGACTCTCTTGCCTCATCTACAGCTACGCGGACGATGGTGGTATCGGCATCATCGGAGCATTGCTGTACACTGATTGCATTCCTACTAAATGTCTCAGCAAGGAGCAGAACGAGCTGGGCTTTGTTGTTCTTGTTATCGAGGAACTTTTCTCTTGCAATGATGACTTGCAATGACTTTTCTCTTCCAGTCCTCATTTAGTCTCTCGATCAACGCCGCATCGCCCACAAGCTCAGAATGTGATAAGATCCTTTATTATGGGGGGCCTTTATTGGAACTTTTGAGAGCGTATGCTTTTCAATCCCGGAACCACCACAGATGAAACACATCAAGCCAGGTTCAGTCACATCCTTGTCCATACTATCCTAAAAAATGACTTTTTGTAAACAGACAGGACATGAAATTTTGACAAAACAGACAGAACACACATACAGTGATGTGTTTTAACATTAATAGGTCCACTCTACGTTTAATATATTTAACTTCTATTGAGTCCGGTACACAATAATTTTATAGCTTAAAGCTCTTAGCTAACGTCAGCTAACACAGAGAATTCTACTGAGCATGACCACAAGTATAACCAACAATATAGCAGTGGTTTCAAAATGTTGTATGCTGGTTTCAGCACAATTTGAACAATCTGAATCAATTGAGCCAAATTACCGCAAAACACAGTCTGAGATATCTAAAAATGTATCGTATCAATATTTTACGGCCAGGGATTCATTTTCCTCAAATCTAATGGTTGGAATCAATTCAGCACCCCAAAAACCCCCTAGTTAGACATCCCACAAGTCAATATTGGCAAAAGTTAATTTTTCTGATTTTTTTTTTTTTCGCGCAGGCCCTCTGAGCACCCGAACTTTGATTGGCTTCCCAGAATTTTCCACAAGGATTTGGGTTTGCACTAATTGATGGGTGTTAGTAAACACCTAGATGAATATGTTGGTGAAGAAATTTTTTGGTAAGCAATTTTTTCACAGATGGTCAATACAATTTGCTAAAATTCCCTAACTATGGAGTTTGTCAGGGGTGTGTACTGTCCCCCACACGTTTCAACACTTGTATGGACTGGATTTTGAAGAGGATGTCGGAGATATCAGCCTGTGGTGCATCGTTTGGGAATGTCAAGATCTCTGACCTTGATTTCACAGATAATGCAGTCATCTTTGCAGACTCCGGATTTCCTTTTGAGAGCCCTCAAGGTGCTGAATGAGGAGTCGGAGCCACTGGGATTATGGGTTTCCTGCGTCAAAACTCACATCCCGGCTCTGCATAACATCTTGGATGCTGTTTGTACCTGTTTGTGGTGAGGATGTTGAGGTCGTGGAGAGATTCACTTACCTTGGCAGTGATATTCATGTCTCTGTTGGTTGTGAGCCAGAGGTCAATAGACGTCTGGGTCATGCCTTGGGAGTCATGGATTCACTGGATCATGGGGTGTGGTGCGATCAGTACTTGTGCAGGAGGACGAAACTCTGAGTCTTCAAGTCCTTGGTGCTTCCAGTTTAGCTCTATGGATGTGAGAGTTGGACTCTGACCAGGGATACGAGACGGAGACTTTATTTCTTTGGTACCAGGTTTCTTCGGAGAATCCTTGGCTATCGCTGGTGGAACATTATGTCCAACAAGCGGTTGCTGGGAGAGACTCAAATGAGATTTGTTACCTGCATAGTCTGTGAGCATCAGCTGCGGCTGTATGGACATATCACTCGTTTTCCTGATGCTGATCTTGCTCACCAGATTCTCTCAGCGAGGGAGCCTCATCAGTGGAGGAGGTTAATGGGCTGACGACTTGCCTCATGCTTGCAGCAGCGTGGTCAGCATCTCAAGGAGGTGGGGATGGGCCAGTCATCTGCCTAGGGGATGGCTAGACGGAGGCCTCTGGAGTACCGCCACAAAGTGGATGCAGCAACACGCTGCTCTGGCGCATGCTCCCATACGTCACCTGACCTGACCTGACATGGCATCATCTCCATGTTTGCAGAAAACAAAATAAAGTCTTCAAAGAAAAGAACATCTTCTCCACAGCCAAACATGAAGGAGGTTCAGTGATGTTTTGGGGTTGTTTTGCTGCCTCTGGTACTGGGTGCCTTTAATGTGTGCATGGCATCATGGAATCAGGAGATTACCAAGGCATTTTGGAGCGCAGTGTTCAACCCATTGTCAGAAATCTGACTCTTCGTCGTTGAAGGTCACGTGTCTTGCAGCAGGACAATGACCCCAAACACACATCAAAAAGTATCCAGGAATGGTTCAAGACAAAACGCTGGACTGTTCTGAAGTGGCCAGCAATGAGTCCAGATCTTAAACCCATTGAACACCTGTGGGGAGATCTGAAAACAGCAGTTGGGAGTACTGGAGCAGTTTGCACAAGAAGAGTGAGCCACACTGTCAGTAAAGAGGTGAAGGAAGCTAATTCGTGGCTTTAGGAAGTGCTTGACTGCAGTTATTTTGTCCAAAGGCTGTGCTTTGTTTGTTTGCAGACTGGAACTGCACATTGTTGGAGGCTTTGCTGATCGTGCAGGGGTTTCTGATCGTCTTACCCATGACATCATTGGTATGCTGACTTGGAGTCCGCTCCCAGTGTGTTATTGTTTTTGTTCCTTCATGTGTTTCTAACTCCAAGAGGTTACTGTTTGTGATACACTAATATTGTGGTTATTGTTCCACACTACGTTACCAAAACTAATACTATGGTGATGGCTCTTGCTTTTACGAGAATGACTCCTTATTGTGCCATGCTGCTGTTGTGTGTTATGAGTGTGTTTGAGGACAACATTGAAAATCTGAAATGGCCAGTGCAGAGCCCTAACTTTAATCAAGTAGAACCATTATGAGACATCTTGGAATGTCAACTGATTACCTGAGTGGATGGACTGCACATGCACTTGCTATTTATTCCCTGTACCCACGAAGCGAAAAGAAGGGTTAAGCGATCAGTAGCGTACCTACGTATGGAGTACGTCGTATGTACGCCATGTGTAGTGTCTGCATTTTGTTAAGAGCGTACATCGAAAACCGTTCAGCAGAGGAAATTGAAACTCTACCACATGTCACATGACCATGTGACACAGTGTCACTCTTTTGAGGTCATAGGCCAAAGGTTAACATCGGCCAATTTTCTAAAATCCTCAATTTTCATCCGATTGACTTGAAATTTGAAGAGGATTTCCATATCAAGTCGATTAATTCAACCACCAGCTATTTTTGAGGTCAGCATAGGCCAAATGTCTAAAATTGTCAATTTTTTTTATCTGATCGTCTTGAATTTTGAAGAGGATTTGCATATTTCGGAATTTAACCACTATTTTTGAGGTCAACATCTGCCAAAAGGTCAACATAGGCCAAATTTTCTAAAATTGTCTTGAAATTTGAACAGAATAATATCCCCTCACTGAATTCAACCACTGATTATTTTTTGGTCAACATAGGTCAAATTAGTGAAATCCTCAATTTTCATCCAATTGACTTGAAATTAGAACAGGATTTGCAAATCAGGTCACTGAATTCAATCACAAACTATGAGTACCAGTGGAGCTGCCAAAAAGGCTGCACACGAAGGTAAGTTTACTGCACAATATGAGGTATTGACGGATTTATTAAATCTGGTATTGGTGTGGTGCAGGCATGATGGGCCAAATGGCTGCCTCCTGCACATAATTTCCTTGTAATTCTTGTATTTGAGGTCAACATCGGCCGAATTTCTGAAATCCTCAATCCAATTGAGTTGAAATTTGAACAGGATTTTCATATGAGGTCACTAAATTCAACCACCAACTATTTTTGAGGTCAACATCGGCCAAAAGGTCAGCATAGGCAGGAATTTCTAAAATTGTCAATTTTCATCCACTTGAATTGAAATTTGAAGAGGATTTGCATATCGGGTCACCAAATTCAACCACCAATACAACTATTTTTGAGGTCAACATCAGCCAAAATGTCCAAAAAATTAAATTTTCATTTGATTGACTTGAAATTTGAACAGGCTTTTCATATCAGCTCACTGAATTCAACCACCAATCAACTATCAATTCTTTTGAGGTCAACATAGGCCAAATTTCTGAAATCCTCAATTTTCCTCCGATTGACTTGAAATTTGAACAGGATTTTCATAAAAATGACCATCATGTCACATGGTCTGGCAGCCATATTGGATCTAAGGGAAAATATTTGAAAATCTTAGTAGGAGAGATCGCTTAATCGGTCAATGCAAAATTTAACCAATTAATCAACTACCCAATGGGAAATATGGCTTGATAAAGATTGTCATCGGTCACATGGTTTGGTAGCCATATTGGGTCAAGGTTAAAAAAAACCTTAAAAAAACAAGACTTGGCTCACACCAAGTCCTTCTCAAGACTGCACAGGGTATGTATTCCATGAATACCATTTAGTATTTTTCATTGTAATTGGCTCTCTCTCTGTTGGTCTGTCTGTCATGCTATCTCCTAAACGGTTTTGCAGGAATTCACCAAACTTGGTAATTATGATCACCACATGGCAAGCAGGTAGGTGCGAGAGCAGTATTATTTTGGGCCCTGGGGTAGGATGAAAAGGTCAAATACCAAACACATTTAAAAACATTTTAAAAATGAAACTATGTACAGTATATGGAATCAACATTGGGTACAATATATGGAATCAACATCAACAAACATGTAACAATTGTTTTTGGATTTCACCCTTGGTTCATGCCCCAGTTCATGGGGACTTGGCGTCACAGAGGTCAAAACAAATTTTTTAAACTCAAAATTTGATATTTGGTCATTCCTGATGGAACTTTATGCCATCTTTCAAATATGCTTTAGTTGGAAAGCGTGGGGTTTTGCGATGGCATGCTATCAACTTCGCTCCAGTTATTATTATTATTTCTTTGTTTTGTACAGGGTTTCAGGCTTGTGGATGAACTGCATCACCAATCACTAACACGTACAGACAAATGCATGAGACAATAGACAACACCTGACTTGACTACAGACAAGCATCCATTGAGTTTAGGGAAAGCGGTCACTTCCCGTAGCACTCTGGATACCAGTGATGCCATATATCTTTATGATGTTTCTTTCTTTTTCTTCGAACTAATCAGATTCATTAAAAATCTCCTCCTCTCCTTGGATGCCAAACAATGGGATTTGTATGTGCTCTTTCCCTTCAATGCTGAGCGTCAAGTGAGGAAACAGCACGTACCATTTTAGAAGTCTTGTATGACTTAGCCATGGTCATAGTCATAATCAAATTGCAGACTTCCTAACCTCAGAGCAGATGCACTAATCATTATTCCATGGAGTCGAATATTAGACCCGATTTATCTACCAAAATTTGGTACCAAGAGTTGACAGCGGCACCATTAGCGACCAGTAAACAATCGTGATAATCTTACAGATTCCCTAACTGTTCATTGTCTTTGTGATATGTAACATATAACAAAGGGAATGGAAGAGTTTTGTTAAAATGTGGAAACAAGTTATAAAAAATAAATTAATTCTTAATTTCCACCCCTCCCAAAAACACAATTCAAATCTCGGTGAACCTGTAGAGGATTCATTTAAGATCTCTTTTTGGTTTTAGAACTTACTCGTTGATCAAAAGTAGTGTTTGTGGCAAGAAAATGAATGTTCTCATTGAAATAACTAATGGTGGACTCTGTTTGCATTCCAACACAATCTTCATGTGTTTAAGCTTGTGTTAAAAAAAACGAAACATTTTGCCCTCGAGGTTTCCCCACGAATAACTTTGTCGGAAAATCTGAATTTGGCTTCATGTTTGACTCTGGTTTTCATTCATATTTCTGCCATGTTTCTTCCCACAGGTGAGTTTGTGCAGCAGAAGGAGGATGTTCACCTGCTTACTTTCTGTGCCTCTGGTGAGGTCCTTTTCTGTCTTTTTGCTGGTTACTTTATCTTTGTCTTAACACAATGCAAAGAGCAAGACAAGCACCTACTTGGGTATGGAGCAAGGTCTGGTCCAGAAAGGGAAGCAGGGTCAAGCTCACCTGAAAGAAGGGTCAGGCTCAGGTTTGGGGAAAAGGTCAGGCTTGGGGTATTTGGTTGGATGGAGCATATGATGAGGAATAGGGTCTGGTTTGGGGTAAGGAGCATGTTTAGTTCAGGATAACAAACAGTTCAGAGTGGGAGATTAAACTATTCACGAGGATAAGGAGCATAAAATAATATGCGCCTTTGAAGCGGTGGAGATTATAGACATGGCTCGAGGAAAAATTAAATAAAGTACAATTCAATTAATATTAACAGATTCATGATGCAAATTATTCAAATTAATTAACATTCAGCTGAATGGGATTCTTGTATTTCTGAAATAATAAAATAATTGCATCTTTTGGATGCAATTAGTTTTCTCAGCACTCTCCATACAGAGTAGTACTTAAACATTTGTACTTTGGTCCAAATGTATACCATTGGTCCAAACCCCCAACCCCCCTCCCTCCCTTTCCTTTATCCAAGGTACACATGAACCATGTCTCTATGATTTAATACGCAAGTGTCAGAACACCTCCTATAAAAGCTTAGATCAACTGAGAATATTTGTTTCCAATAGCAATGAAAATAATTTGGGTAAATCGGTTGGGAATTCTCATTCATTTTTCTATTGCAAAGCATTTTCGAAACTAAATATTCAAATTTAAGACCTTTTTAAAAAAGCCTTTTAGGAATGTGAGGGGTAGTAGCGAGGTGAGGGAGAGGGTAAATTTCAGCACAGATGTAGATAGTGGAATGCTTCAAATCAAGTACTATTGCACCTTGAATAAAATAATATTTAGCTTGCATAAGAATGCTGATGATTAAATGTTGTTATCTATTTCAGAGCTGAACACCATTCCAAGAAGTGGTGTTCAACATCCAGCCATTTACGGCATAGGTAATTCCATTTGTCCTTGCAACAATCAACAACAGTGAAGTGCATTAGTTATTTTTGCTGGATTGCTGCTTTATAAATATTTTTTCCATCTTATTTGTTTTGTACGATATCGAGATAACAATGTTTTATTTCATTGTTGATGCATTGTGATTCAATATGGTTTTGTGAGAGTGCAGCAGTGGATGTTAGAACTGGAGACCTATTTCCAGCTCGGTTTCCAGACAGAGGCCCGGATTCGGTTCTTCGTTCTGCTCGGATCTTCTCGTGTAACACGGTGATGTACCAGCATGCTTTGCAAGCACATGGATTTTGGGGGAGGTTAGATTTTTGACTATTTAAAAACACACTAACTAGAATGACACTGCAGAGCACTTACCTTTGCCAGGCTGAACAGTTTACGTTTCATATCCCACTAATCGGCCCGATCTGCATTCTGACCTTAATCCAAATCGAATCAGCTTGTTCTTATCACCTACCCAACTCATCCACCAAGATTTGTCATGCATCCACAACTTTTTGAAATACCGAGTTATGCTACATATAGTTTTTGTCGACATTTCTCAATGGTGAAGTTAAAAATTTCGAGTGTCTGGATGTTCATTAAAATCGAAGTAATTGGTCAAACACCCAACCTGTCTACCAAGTTTCATCCGAATCCATCTATAACTTTTTGAGATCCTGCTGTCAGAGAATGTTTTATTTATTCCCCCTCCCCCCCACCCCAAGTGATTCTTCACCATTGAGAGATTGGTCCAAAAATGATATACTGTCGGAATCCGACATTCGTGGGGGATCGTGGTTCCGGAAATATGCCGCTAATGTCGGGGCGTTGTTTCAATGGGGAAAAAGGGGGATAGTTTCCTGGCTGTTCGTGATTCATGAGGGAAAATAAAAAATCCCTTGAAGGTTAGAAAAACCACGAGTACACAAAGCACAAGGCCGCAAATGTAGAAGCAGGTCACATTTTATGAACCGCGAATATGCGGGGTCTGCAAATAGCGGAACCGCGAATGTCAGGGTCCGACTGTATAGCATATTTGAAAAGGTTTTGGAGGGATAATGACAAAACTTGGTGGATGATTTGGGTAGGTGACAAGAACAAGCTGATTCCATTTTGGTTAAGGTCCGGATGTAGATCAGTGGGATACAAAAGGTAACCTGTTTAGGTGGTTTAGGTGGATACAAAAGGTAACAACCTGGTGGAGGTTTTCACTCCACTGAGTACAGTTGTAGTTGCTCGTGAGATGACCTATCTATACTAATAAAAGGGTGTGTGTGTGTGTGTGTGTGTGTGTGTGTGTGTGTGTGTGTGTGTGTGTGTGTGTGTGTGTGTGTGTGTGTGTGTGTGTGTGTGTGTGTGTGTGTGTGTGTGTGTCCTCCATAACTCCAAAACTATAAAACCTATCAGGCTGAAACTTTGAATGCGTACTAAGAAAACTCCAAGGAAGTGCAAGAGTGAAAATTCGGTGTTTGGGTTAATTAAAACGCACTTTTTGAGTACAATTAATGGCCTTATTTAATTATAACCTTCATCAGGCGATCCTCGACCACCTCGCTCTCTGGGGTCTTAAGGCGTCTTCTGGGTAACCTCGCTGGGGTTTGAAGCCGCCATGTATTTTTGGCCTGCTCAACAATGCTTTGACTTGGAACAGGCCACAACGATTTCTAAACACACGCACACGCACACGCACACGCACACGCACACGTACACGCACACGCACACGCACACGCACACGCACACACACGCGCACACACACACACAAGCATTTAAAGGCCATTTTCCCCGCTAAAGCAGGGGTTAGCCTTGCGGGCCCCATGACAATCTTCTCCACTTTACCCTGTTTTCTGCATCTCCCCTTCTTAATCCCCTTGCCCACATTTCCTCTTCCACCACATTTAGCCAAGTTTTTCTCGGTCTTCCCCGTCCTCTACTTCCGACTACACTCATTTCCAACACTCCTCTCACCCAGTCACTTTCATCCTTCCTCAACACATGACCCAACCATCTCAACCTGTTTCTCTTCACAACCTCCATCACAGACTCTATTCCCATCATCTTCTGCAAGTCATCATTTGTCTTCCTCTCTCTCAACGATACTCCACACATCTACCGAACCATTCGTATTTCCACCCTTTCCAGCCCTTGTTGCTGCTCCATGTTCAGTACCCATGTCTCACTCCCATAAATCATCGTACTCCTCACACATGTAGCATAAACCTTTCCGTTCAGCTTCAATGACACTCCCCTCTTCGTCAGCACGCCACTCAGTTCCTGAAACTTCTTCCATGCACATCTCACTCTAGCAACCGTCGAAGAGTCTGATCCACCTTCTCCATTCAGCATGTCTCCGAGATAGCAAAATGTTTTCACCCCTTCCAGCTTCACACCATCTCCAAGATCCAACTCAACAATTCCTTCATCTGCTGCTCCCTCGATGCACACCTTACACTTGAATGTAGCTGTCACACTGGTTACTGACCCTCTCACCCCACTACATTTTCGATGAACCCATTCAGCACACATTGTACACTGAATGGAGTTCACTCCGACACCCTTCCTGCACACAGCACACGGCCACTTCCCAGTCCTTTCCACCTCACCACATGCTTTACCACTTGCCATCACCTTCGTCTTTCCAATATTCACCTTCAAACCTTTTGCCTCCATACATTCCTTCCACTTGTTCATCTTCTCCTTCAGTCCATCCATACTCTCTGCAATCAACACCAGATCATCTGCATACAGCAGCTCCCACGGTAAACCCTCCTTTACCCTCCGAGCCAGCACCTCCATCACAACTACAAATAGAAGTGGACTTAGTACCAACCCCTGGTGCACTCCTACCCTCACCTCAAACTCACCACTGTTCCCATCCTTCGTCCTTACAGCTGTGCGTGCTCTCTCGTACATGGCCATCACTACTCTGATCAACCATTCCTCCACTCCTAACTTCCTCAATGCCCATGTCATAACTTCACGTGGAACCCTATCAAATGCTTTCTCCAGATCAACAAACCCAAAAAACAACTTCTTCCTCTTCTCCATGTACTTCTCCTGCAACTGCCTTACAATAAAAATTGCATCTGTCGTTCCTCTTCCTGGCATAAATCCAAACTGCATTTCGTCAATCTTTACCTTCTTCCTTATCCTCTTCTCCAACACCCTTTCCAATACCTTCATTCCATGCTCCAATAATTTTATTGCTCTATAGGAGCCACAGTCCAGAGGGTCACCTTTCCCCTTGTACAGAGGGACGAGGGTACTCGGTTCCCAATCCACTGGAATGCGGCCTTCTTTCACCACCAGATTACAGATCTCTGTCATTCTCTTCACACCCCAACTTCCCGCTGCCTTCAACATATCTCCCACAACTCCCGTCGGCCCTCCTGCTTTTCTACTCTTCATTGCTCTTATAGCTTCCTCAACTTCCTTCTCAGTTATTTTCTCTGCTGGTCCTAAAACCGGGTTACTCTCGATGTTGCTATCCCATTCATTTTCTACATTCAACAGCCTTTCCATATATCTCTTCCATCTTCCTTTAATTCCATCTGAGTCCGCAACAATTTGTCCCACATCATCCTTCAAGCAACTCACCCCCGTCACATCAAATCTCTCTCTCGCTATCTGCTTTGCAATCCTGAATACCGCTCTCTTACCCTCCTCCGAATCCAAGCGTTCTCCGAACATTTTCCTATGGGCCTCCTGCGCCTTTGCAACCTCTTTCTTTGCAGCCTTCTTGGCTTCCTTATAACTTTCATGTGCAGCCTCTTCTTCCACCGTATCCTTTGCCTTTTGTCATTCCTTGAACTTCTTCTTCTTCTCTTCAATCGTCTTTCCAACTTCATCACCCCACCACCATGTTTCCGAGTGCCTCGGTGGTCCTTTTGTCCATCCACATACCTCACCAACGGCTCCCAATAGACTATCTTTCATTGACATCCAACCACTTTCAAGCTTAACCACATCATCTTCAACCATACTCAGCCTCTCTCTTAATGCTTCCTTCACCGTCGCCTCTTTCAACCTCCACACCTTCATCCTCGGTTGGTACTTCACCCACCGAATTCTCCGCGCACCTTTCACCCTTATATCGCAGACAACCAGGTGGTACTGCGAAACAGTCTTCCTCCCCTGGGATCACCTTTGTGTCCTGGAGGTTTCCCCTATCTCGCTGACGCACCATCAGGTAGTCAATGGTTGTCGTCAACCCACCTGACGTGTATGTAATAAGCTTATTATCCGCTTTCTGGAATTGAGTATTACAAATCAACAAATCAGCTCCATCAGCAAACTCCAAGATCCTTTCACCTTCTCCATTTCTCACACCAAATCCATAACCCCCATGGACTCCCTCAAAACGGTCTGGACTCCTTCCCACATGTCCATTCAAGTCTCCTCCAACCACAACAACTTCCTCATCTTTCACATTTTCCATCAACTTCTCCATCGCACACCAGAACATGTTCTTCTCTTCATCGCTTCGACCGACCTGCAGGGCATATCCCGAGATGACGTTCACCAAGAGATTTCCGATCACAATTCTCACCATCATCAACGTTTCACTCACTCTAGTCACACTCACTACACTGTCTACAAACTCCTCAGAAAATATGACACCAACACCATGCACGCCTTCCGGGCACCCTTGCCACATAAACTTGTAATTCTGCCCCTGCCTTCCCTTCACCATTCTCACACCACTTCCCTTCCACCGTGTCTCCTGCACACAAGATATGTCCACTCTTCTTCTGACCAATGTTTCAACCACTTCTCCAGATCTCCCTGTCATTGTCCCTACATTCCATGTACCAAACCTCAGAAACCGATCTCCACGTGGGGCATCAGACGATTGGTCATCATAAATGGAAAAATTTCCTCCCTTGCTTCGATCGGGTTCTCCACCTTGAGTTTTAACGAGAGGGGGTGAGGACCCCCACGGGGTACTTCGGGCTGTACCCTGCCCATCAGTTGTACTCATCATGGTTTCCTTTTGAGGCGATGTTTTTATGGCCGGATGCCCTTCCTGACGCCAACCCTTTTAGTCGCCTTTTACGACACGCAGGGATACGGTGTACCTATTCTGACCGGGGTACACACCGGGTAACGATTTCTAAACGATAAAGTTTTTTTTTTTCACTTTGTTCACTCGTATTATCAAATGCCTCTTCATCATAGCAATGAATCGCTGGCTATATTGCAATGCTTATAAACGCCTGGAGATACCAGCATTCGTGGCTTTATTTCATTTGCGCATAGGAATAACCGAGAGAAGCTCCAGATTTGAAAGTGTCAGCAGTTCCGACTCCCCAAGAATATATTTGATAACACCCGATTTCTGAGCCGTTTTCCATATAAGCGTATTTTCTAAATTACCGAGCCAATTGTTTTTCCACCCATCACATGCAGCTATTTATAAAGAATAATGTTTGTGAATATATCCCTGAAATGTCTGTATAAATGTCACGTTGTTTTTCAGTGGAAGCTACTCAAGGTTTCTGGGTGGTTGTAGACGGTCCGGACTGTAGTCGGTCATCATACTGACTCCATTCCAAAAAATTGCCGATATCGTGTGTGTGTGTGTGTGTGTGTGTGTGTGTGTGTGTGTGTGTGTGTGTGTGTGTGTGTGTGTGTGTGTGTGTGTGTGTGTGTGTGTGTGTGTGTGTGTGTGTGTGTGTGTGAGAGAGAGAGAGAGAGAGAGAGAGAGAGAGAGAGAGAGAGAGAGAGAGAGAGAGAGAGAGAGAGAGAGAGAGATAGATATATATATATATATATATATATATATATATATATATATATATATATATATATATATATATATATAGATAGAGAGAGAGAGAGAGATATATATATATATATATATAGAGAGAGATATAGAGATAGGTTTCTGAGTCCGCCATTCAAAATGAATGGGGGAAAAGGAAAAACTTTCTGACTCAAACCCCAAAAGCCCAAAATAGGAGACTGGTTTTCTCCCCACCTATCCCCTTCCCTCCCATTCAAGCAAATGTAAAATTGAGACTTACTGATTAAAGCACTTCTTTCCTTTCATATTTTCATTCCACTCAAAGAGCGAACCAATGAATATTTGTCCATGTTATACTTAAGGGAATAACTTAATTTTCCTATTACATTCATCACCATCGAGTATATTCACTTTATCTCTTCAAGCACGAAAGAAAAGGTTATTTCTCTTTCGGTTTTGTAAAATGAGGAAGTGCTTTTAGGAGCAGAGTCGTGCCGTGAAAATGAGGAAGTATTCTGTGCCCTTGTCTCTCATGGTTATATTGAAATCATCAGAACACTAACAGAACAAAGTTTAGCTAAAAACAGCTTTTAAACTTAGGTTTTATCAAAATCATTCAAAGCAAGATGTTTCATTTTCGTGTTAAAATGAGTCAACCAAGCTACCTCACCCGAACCAAGCCAAAAAAATTCCGGTCATTTCCTATGTGGGAACACACCCTGGAAAAAACCATTGTTTTGTAATCTCCCATTACATCATCAAGTTGCTTATTTAAACCAACTTGTGTGCCGAGTGTGTTTTATTTCGAAAATGGAGCATTGATTATTACTACAACCTTGCAGATTAATCGTTTTCACAAGATGACAGGTGAGATCTCAACCCAATTCATTATATCAACCGCTTCAACTTCTTGTGTTCCAATGTACAAATAAACGCTATCAAACATTTTCCAGAAGAAATAATTTACGAGTGTAGCGTTTGTGTTAGTCGCAGCCTTAGTGAATGTAAGCTTACACAACAAGAAACTTTCGGCTAGATTCAAATAAGTTTGTTAATTATTTATTTCAAAACTTTTTGTTCCATTTGCATTCCAGTCTGTTCCACTTATTGCATTTACCTTGAAGTAGTCTTCTTTTTTTAGTAGCGTTTGAGATGACAATGGTATCATTTTGCTCTATCTTCAACACCTTGCCCGTGGCGCCCCCTTCAAGTTTGTTTTTACGCTGATTTCATCAAAGTATGGATAATCCGAGGAGTGCGAAATGCCATATAGCCTATATGACGTTATATTGTTCCGGGAATGTTCCAGAGGGAGTTTTGCACCAAAGGTCATAATCCTTGACCTTTGACCTTTAAAGTTCACAAAGGTAAAATTTTCAAAGTTGTGGGAATCGAACCGGGTTTTCGACCTTCTTCGCCGAACTAACTCCAATAAGCTATAGCACGTATCCTGTTTCCTTATTTTAATGTCCACAACATTGTTTTGTGACCTTTAAAGGTTATGCAAAGGTCAAATTTTGAAAGTTGTTGAACGAAACCGGGTTTTCGACATTTTGCAGCTAATAACCTGTCACTCGTACCACATCATGTTGATCATTTTTATAACTTGGTCAAAAATTATCACATTGTCTCATCCTTGACTTCTGAAACAATCTACATCTTCAAATACCGCTCGTGAACCATTGCCGTCTCCAGACTTGTTTGAATTATTTTCCGTCGTTCTTGGGGAGACAACTGAGTTTTGCCTTTCTTAATTTCTTTTATTGCTTGTAATTTATGAGATTCCTTTTGGGCATCTTTTATGCTCTTTACAGCACCTACATCTCCAAATACCGCTCGTGAACCATTGCCGTCTCCAGACTTGTTTGAATTATTTTCCGTCGTTCTTGGGGAGACAACTGAGTTTTGCCTTTCTTAATTTCTTTTATTGCTTGTAATTTATGAGATTCCTTTTGGGCATCTTTTATGCTCTTTACAGCACCTGCTACATTTCCCACAGCAGAAGCAGTTGAACCAATTAGGTCTTTATGTTTAAGAATAGTTGAACCTATACACATTTGAGTATCAATTATCCCATCTCCTTTTTTTCTAAATTGATGTCCGACACCCCTTTGTCTCTTAGGTTTATAGTATCCTCCACCAAGATACATACCTTCACCCTTGTAGTATGGGGAAAGTAACATCCCATCCCCTGTAATTATTTTATATTTTTCCCAACTTGTGTTTCCTCACAATAACCATCGTATTTATTAATTGTAAAACTTCACGTCAGTGAATTCTGATGGATATAATTTCTCCATTAAAATAAATCATGCGATTATCTTGGTCGGTTATCCTAAAATTTACTCTGTATATGGTTTTTCCTGACACAGGAAGATAAACCAGATTTTTGGGTTCCATATTGAATTTATAACCAATTGAGGTTGAGTATGCGCTGAATGAAAATATTGTATTTGTTCTTATTCCATCATTTTCAGCGCCATCAATCAAATCACAGTGAATTAATACTGAATTTATGCCTGAGGATATTTGAATAACATTATCACTGTAAAACGTCACATTAGTTTCAATCTTTTTTGAGGAGAAACCCAATAACTCTAAATGAATTATCAATTGTGAAATAAACCTTGTAGTTATTTTTAAGTTTAATCGTTGATTTTGAAGTATGTTTTTGAATATCTATAACAATATGTTTTGGCAAATCACCCTGTTCTTTCAAAAGACGAGCAATTTCGGAAGATATTTGAGAAATCGCATATGCTCCGGGTGAAACTGTTATCGTTTTGTATCCACTTCCCGGATTATAACTAAACTTGTCATTTTTCTCAGTGATATTAAATAAGGTATTATAAGTTTCCATGGACAATAAAGACGCCTCATATTCTTTTGTTGTGTCAAGTTGTCGTGGGTATGGGAATGAAGATGTGTGGTCGCTTGTTGTGAAATTATAACTAAGGATTGTGCTTCTCATCTTATTTAATATGAGATAAAATGTCTTTGTATTGGCATTTATTAATTATTTTCATGTTCATCAACTGGTCTAAAATGGCTGATGCTTTATTAAAACAATTGTTATTGCCAGCCTTCTTACTACCTAACAGCAATAACAGTCGATTAACTAATTGTGATGGGTCATTTGGAAGAAAACTAACACCTGAACCAAGCCGACTTAAAGCCTGAATAATGTGTTTCTACTTCTCATTCTTCCTACTTTTACCAGACAGACTAACCCTATAATCAAGAGAGTCCAGCAGATCAATATATACTAAATCATCCTTATTTTTCATATCCAGTGGTTGATCAAAATACTTTGATTCATCCCTCACAGTTGAACCTTGTTTTCCAACTTTTATTAGAAGAAACATTAATCTTGGAGTTGGTTTAACAGGGGGTTGAGCATAACTCAAGAACCTTAATTCATCATTAAATATCAATACCTTTTCTTTAGCAAGATGGAATATTGCTGGTTGTTCTGTTGGAATGAGACCTGCTATGGTTTTTGAATCTGTTGAATATTCATTGTTTTGGAGAGCATTCACAACATAATCAGGGGGTTGATTGATCTCTTTCAGTTGTTGAAATAATCCTTCATCATCATGCTCTAATTCTTCCTCCGTCATTTGACTGAAATCTTTTAACATTTGAAGTTTTTTAGGAGTATATTCTATTATGGGAACTGTGGAAGCATCTATAATTTTTTCTTGGGAAGTTTTTAAAAGTGGTTTAAAAAATTTCTCTTGTTTTCTTTCAAATGCTTCTTCACCCGTTAGTTTCTGTCTGCATTTCTTCTTTATGTCTTCCTGTTGTTTTACAACTTTTGAAGCCAACTCTTGATGTTCCTTAAATCTTCTTGTTCTTTCTTTCGCATCCATTTATTTATTGTTAATATCATTTAATGAATGGTAAAGATCAACAGCGAAATTTTCCTTTTCTTCATCATTAAAGTAGATGTGTTCAAATAAATCCTTTTCTTAAAATATTTTATCAAATTCCTTATTAACATTATTACGAGTTGTAATTTCTTCTTCACTAATACTTGTATCTCTGCTTTTCCATACGTTTGCGTTGAGTTTCTTCATCAACATAAAAAGCGAATGATAAAATCTTAACCCCATTACCACTCAGATGTTTAATAATTTGTTTCATTCCTTCTGGATTAGTTTCTAATATCCCAAGACCACCAGATTTTAGTTTCTTTAACTCAATCTTACAATGTGAATATTTTGTTGTACCAAGAGAAACCTCCTCAAATATTTGACCTTCATTCCTCAATCGCATATGTTCCTCTACTGAAATATAGTAATAATCTTCACCTTCTACTTCTCCAGGTATTATTGCTCTCGTTATTGTTGATACAATATGAACTACATGGTGCTTTTTAAGCAAATTTACAATATTCTCGTTTGTATTATACAAGAACCTTGATTTATTAAAGTTTTTTCCAGAAGCAGATTTACTCACAAGATTTATAATAATAGTTGTCATTTATATATGTAATTGTTTATAAAAAAAATATATTGTTGTGGGGCCGAGTTTCGGCAGCGAGCACGACCGCGAGGTTGAGCAGAAGAGTCGGCTTCACCGAACACCCGGAATGTAGATAGTGCTTCTCAGAGAACTCCGAGAGGCACGGGTCCCTTACAGGACCGTGGTCGCCAATACTTCGACGGCGTGAGGTAGGGTCCACTTGTCTAACTCCAATTTACCTAAGTACTCACGCCGTCCAACTACCGGGGAAACCACACCCTCGGCCGACTCTGTCCGATCCGAGTCGCGGTAATGGCTCGGATCTGGCGTAACCGAGCGGAGTTCCCCGAGCCACGCTGGACTGAATGCACAATTTTCCGCTTCCCAATTTCTCAACACGCACCATGCTAAGCCAATCAAAGAAACACAAAAACGAGCTGAAACATTCAACAAAATGTATTTTTATTTATAATAGGCAGGGAGGGGAACACAGAAGAGTAGAGTTAAACCGACTATCGAGAAATAATGCAAATAATGTACAAGGCACTTAAGCAATTGCTACTCATAGACTGAGCCCACAGACACACACGCACACACCCAAAATAAATGATGGCCGCGGCCTTTATTCGGCCCTTCAGCTCGGGAGGGAAGGCGAGCTGAGGGCAAGAGCCTGCACTTGCACCTGCCCGCCTCGTGTGGTCTGGTCGAGCTTGTCCAGTGGCGGGACTCGAACCCACTGCCTCAATGCAGCACCAAACACCAGGGACGAGGGAAAGAACAACGGACGCCAGCCAGCGCGAAGGCGGACGAGGCGGGAGACGACGAGGCGGCAGGCGCTCAAGGCCGGAAAAGCTTCCACGGATCAGGCGACACCAGGCGAGGCCGACCCAGACAGCCAGACAGAACGCCCCGATAACTATTCCTCTCCCGAGGTGGGACGGATTTCTTCCCTGACTACTCACCTCCTGATTGGATGGTTGCGTCACGCGATTCACTGGCCGTCCCTCATTGGACAGGCCCACGGAAGGTGGGGCGACTCACACCCTTCTGGGTGGAGTCCTAATCTGAGGCGATGTGCCTCCTGATTGGACGAAGGGCGCGTCCTTGCCCTCGTGAGCGGAGTCGGCTTTGGAGTGAGGGTCCCACCCACGTCTGCAGCCAGAAACACGTGCGCTATGGCGTCGGTAATCGAGGCGACGGTGCCGCTGGTGTTGTTGTTGTAAGAGATGTAAAAATGTAAAAGAAAACCCTGACTATCAAAATAACTCCGCAGCGCATGAACATTTAATTCCCATTAGATTAGGGACGGAACCCTAACTAGAAACACATACTTACCGATATAACTCTTCGAAAAGGACCTGAATGCTGAGTGCAGTAAGCCTCCAAATTCGTAACAATATTTTCCTTTATATCACATCTTGTTTCACAACAATATATTTATATTTTTCAGTCAAGTGCTTCATATAATCTCCAAATTCCGTTTTACTACATAATGTAGAACAATTGTCTGTCAAAAAATTGTTTATATCTATTGAATTTAACTTGAATAAAATAAAAGTATTAGCATTGTTTCTTATTAGTGTAGCAGCATAGCAAACCTGTTGTGCATTTTGTGATACAAGCACCAAATTTGGCACAAATGTACATTAATATGTTGCGAACATTTTCAGATATTGGGCCACTTGAAATTCTCTCTTTATGTCCGCCATATTGGATTTCAAAATGGCCGCCACTTGAAATCTACATTTGCTATTATCTCTGGACGTAATGCAGCTATTGACTTGATTCTGGTATCTAAATGTATGTTTTTGGGGGCAAGGAATCCAATGGTACCATTTTCAACTTAATATTATCTATCGCAGTCTGTTATATAATTTTATTTGGAAATTATCTTGGCAAATATTGGATTCATCACAATACTTTAAAAAGAATGTCTTAGTTCTGTAAATGTCTTAGGTATAATACTGACATGCTACATGGTGTACTGGTATCTGAGGCTAGGTATATACCGGTACTGAAGATACGTGTACATAAACAGTGTCATGTTAACAAGTTCAGCATTGCCACAAGTACACGTATGTTGTTGACTCATCGTCATGTGCAGTCCCCTTCACACACACAGATGGCTGTGCATTGAAGGGCAGCCTTTTTGCACTTGCAGCACCTCACACACCCTTTCTTGCACTTGCAAGAAACCAGCTCAATGCAGCTGTGAGCTGCCTCAGTTAGGCTGGTCCAGTAAGGTGTGTACTGTCCTTCTCCAGTCCTTGACCAACCCCAGTTGGTTGGTGGAGGGAGCTCTGGTGCTGGCAGCAGTATCTGACCCCAGACATGTCCACCTTGATACACTGCCCTCTTGACATGTTCCTCCAGAGCTGCCTTCGTTGGAGGGATGAGCTGCACATTGTTATTCCTTGTGAAGAGTTTCCTCCTGGCCTTGTCAATGTCTGTGCATTTGCTGGTTCGATCATACAACAGGATCACGAACCTCTCGATGATGCGCATTGCATCGTCTGGTATGTCACGAGGTGCAGAGGACAGCAGCAGCAGTGCCTCAGTGAGTTCTGGCAGTACCATCCAGACTGCCCACGCAGTCTTCTTGCCATGTCTATGAAAACTAGACACAGTGTCGCATCCAGTTAGAGCGTGGAACATTGGCAGTGCACGAGCCTTCTCTCGTCAAATCCAGCTGCTATTTCGTGTGCTGCTAGGTATCGGAAACTCTGGCCTGTTCCGAATGCCAGCCACAGTTTGTCTTCTGGTTGCAACTCCTGTGCCAGGGACACTGCCAGCACCACAACATCGGTGTCTACAGTCAGGATGAGTATTGCATGGTGTCCATGTTGGACTGCGTGAGATGCATGCAGCAACATCCGACTGTCAGCTTCTTCATGGTTACATGGGGCGCGTGAGGTCAGATCTGGCAGTAGTGGCTTGC
This sequence comes from Eptatretus burgeri, assembly GCF_056783735.1. NCBI lineage: Eukaryota > Metazoa > Chordata > Myxini > Myxiniformes > Myxinidae > Eptatretus > Eptatretus burgeri. The sequence continues at coordinate 54,242,552 of NC_140966.1, forward strand.
TGAGCACTGCCTCTCCATCAGTAATGACGAGTTGCTTGTCCTCCTGGTTAAACCATTCCATGAGAGCTGCTGAGAGGAACCTGAATAGCTCTGTGTTGTTGCTGTCCACTCGTAGGAAGTTCTGCCAGTTGCCTGGTATGGTTGCGGCAACCACCACACGTCTACGCACACCTTGTCCCCGCTTTGCACGTGTACTACCTTTCAGTGAATCAGCAAGGTAAGTATCCCAGACCAGATCCAGGCGTGACACTGTTTGCAGCTTCGTGGACATGTATGGGATGAAGATCTGTTGTGCATACTCTTCAAAGGTCTTTGATGCAGCCAGCTTCAGCATCTGGACGATGGCTGCTCCATCAAGCACAATACAGGTCGTGACAGGAGTCTCTGTCTTTGTGTCGGAGACTTCTTCCAAGCATGTGAGGAGATCACTCTTGGTACCAGTGCAGAGGCTTCCACCATCAGACAATGCAGGGGGATATGCCTGATTCTCGTGACAAAAGAACTCCTCAAGGTTTCCATCCCTCATCTGGCAGCCAATGTACAGGCGTACGAAGAGTTCACGGTCATTCTTGATGGAGGCGAGCTGTTGCTGACCTATGCTCTGGCTTCTTGGAGTGGAAGTGCTGAACACCTTCAGCTTGTTACGAGGAATGGGTGCGTCCACTGCCTTTGTTCTGTCCAACAGACACTCTCTGGTGAAAGCCTCGAACTGCTCTTGGCCAATCCTCTTGGCATTCATCACGATCTCCACAGCAGCAGGATCTGCGATCTCCTTTGTGTCCAGTTTGACTACATCCTGACTCTTCTCGTCGAATGAGTTGCCCATCTCCTCTATGACACCGACGAGAGAGCAAACATCTTTCACAAATGAGGCCTGTACACTTGGCGTCTGATCATGATGACGTCTGTCTGCTGTTTGCCGTCTCCAGTGTTGGTTCCAGTGTGTTGAAATGCAACAATCTGTGCAGCATGGGCAAGATGGACTGCATCACCATCACTGTCCCGCTCGCAGGCTTTGGCAAGAGCAGCACAGACATCTTCTTCAAATGCCATCAGGATGTCTCTCCCCTTGGTGTGTGCCCGCATGTCAGGAAACTGAGCCAACAGTCTCTGTTTCAGTCGTGTGGAGTGGACTCTCGTGTCGAGCTGGACTCCTAGCTGTTCCATTCTGGACTGATAGAGCTGGACAAGGTCAGCCAATCTGAATACTGGTGCCGTCTCCTCATCTTGTCTGGTTTCTTCAATGTTGAGGACGAGTTCAGCGAAGACAACTGCCGACATTGCTCGCTCTTGTTTTGTGTCCTGTGATCCTGTTGACTGGGCCTTTCATTTTGAAAATGGTACCATTGGATTCCTTGCCCCCAAAAACATACATTTAGATACCAAAATCAAGTCAATAGCTGCATTACGTCCAGAGATAATAGCAAATGTAGATTTCAAGTGGCGGCCATTTTGAAATCCAATATGACGGACATAAAGAGAATTTCAAGTGGCCCAATATTTGAAAATGTTCGCAACATATTAATGTACATTTGTGCCAAATTTGGTGCTTGTATCACAAAATGCACAATTCTTTTGAATATTTGGGCTAAGCCGCCCCACTATATTGAGCGACGAAGGAGTTGAAAGTATGATTGACGAAGATAAATACAATTACACAAAGAATTTCTCCCTCTTGTGTAGTAGCTATCCATTACCGTTTGGTTTCTCTCAATAACACAATCATCAAAGATAACGAGGTTCTTTTTTGATTTATCCAAATTTTGGGGAGAAGGTAATATCATCCGTATTATCACTAAGAATACAAGTTTGCGGTTTTGATTTCTTTTTATATCCCTGTGTATCACAAAATAGTTGTATTATATCTTCAATGTTGTAATCATTTCGTTTGTTTTGAAGTTTAAATAAACCGATTATATCTTCTTTTTGAAGACCAGCATTAAAACCTTGTGAGAGTAGTTGATACTCAGGTTGAAAACTCGACTTTGTGCAAATTATTAAATTATCATAATCTAAAAAGTTGTGACTAAGGAGCATCTTTAAAAGTAAGCAGGTTTTTCCACACCCGCTTGAACCAACTATGAGACATCTTAAAGAATTTGGAACATTTTTATGGTTGTTAAATGTTATTTTATTTTCCCAAATGGGTAAAAAATCATTCATTTATATATTTGGAAAACAGGTTGTTTAATTTATTATTGGCTTTTTTGGAAACTATATTTTATACTAAGTTCGGGTTTAATTTCAAGATAATCCATTATTTTATTTATACAATATCTTGTGTTGATATTTCCCTGAAAATGGCAATCGTGAATAATATATAGCAACAATCCTTTGAACATTTCTCTAATACGTTCAGTGTCTTCCATTGTTAGGAAAGGTGTGTTATCACCCTCATACTTTATATTCATTTCTCTAATCAATCTTGTAAAGTAATTCATTTTTGGTATAAATCTAAAATAATTATATTCCTTTTTATATTTTTTATTTTCATTAATTAGAAGATAATCACAGAATATACATTGCTTATAGGCTTTTGACTCTGTGTTTAATCTCACTCTATCACATGCAGAACAATCCTCAAATTTGTCATGGAGAAGCAGGGAATTCAAGGGGCTCAAGATCTAGTATACTATTCCTATTTATAAAGTAAAACCTTACTTCAAATAAAATTCATCTTTGGTATCATCTTCGGTACTTTCATTGGTGCTTTCACAATCATCTATAAAACTACTTTCATAACTATCGTTTGAGCACAAACTCTCAGTATCATAACTGTCTTCTGTTCCAACAGAGATACTATCATCACTGTCATAATCTTCAGTTAAATAATGACTTGTATTTCATTAGTAGAAAAAAACATTACCATCTTTATCTATATACTTTTTTTCATTCACAGATTCAACTACTACATTTTTTATGTTAAAAGGTAATTTTAAAATGATCCTTAACTACGACTGAACGAAATGTCATTTCACCTGATATATTAACATCTTTTATTTCATCAGGATTTACATCTTGAGGGTTGTTGAGGGTTGATTTACATCTTGAGGGTTGATTTACATCTGCTTCACACGCTCGATGTTATCCGCCATTCTGCTCGTTGAAGGTTTTCCAGACAGTGGATCGTCTTCAACCTCCTCCCGTCCCTCTTTGAACCTCGTGTGCCATTCAAATGCACATGTACATGACATCGTTTCTTCCCCGTATACTTTCTGTAGCATTCCGAAGGATTCGGAAGGTGTTTTGCCAAGCTTGGCAAGAAACTTCAGATTGGCTCTCTGCTCACGACTCATAGCGCGACTACTCAGGCTAGACAACGTGTAAAGCAAGACCTGTAAAAAATCACACAATGAGCGCAGTCAACCATCACCAATCATATATATTGCTGGAATGTTGCGAAAGAATGTGACGCAACCCGTTCATTCAAGTTGTGTAAGTGGAGCACACAGCAGGCTCAGTCCCGTTACTTTTTAGACGAACCTCGTAAACTCTGTTGTGTGTGTGTGTGTGTGTGTGTGTGTGTGTGTGTGTGTGTGTGTGTGTGTGTGTGTGTGTGTGTGTGTGTGTGTGTGTGTGTGTGTGTGTTCGGTCATTAAGCATAACATATTGTTGCGGATTCGCGCCCGCCGGCGTGCGAACGGCCACGTAACTCGAATCGCGGCACGTCGCCCACCGGACGGACAATCCCGTCGTGACCCTCTCGGACTAACGCCGGGAACTAGTCATGGGTGGGCCTTTCGGCCTCACCACGATCGTGCCAATCGGCCCCCCGCGTGGGATAGGGTTGCTCGCCAAATTCGACCTACCTAAGTACCCACACGGAGGGCAGACCGGGCGATCGCACCTCGCCGCAGGTCGACTTCGGACACGGGCCACTTTAAGCGACCCGTTCCGTACTATCGGGATAACCGAGCGGTGTTATCGTCGGCCTCGACGGTTCCGATTAATTCTCGGGCGTATTTAGCCCACTACCAACCCTTTACGTGAAGTAAGATGGAGATTCAATGAAAGAAAAGACGAAGCAAAACGGGAAAAACAGTTCAACATAAAGCACATTTATTTCGCGATGGCACACGGATAGCACACATATACAATTATACTATACACCAAAAGCAAATGTAAAAGAAGAAACACCACAATAATGCACAAAAAGCAAATGTAAAAGAGAAAAACACACTGCAGATCTACTACCGAGCACACGGCAACACTTATACAGTTTTACTTCACAGACGGCGCCGACAACACATATACTCAAAGCAAAAGAAAAAGGGACCACCCTCAACGATGAGGGGGGGGCAGACGGGCCTAGGGCCGAGACCGCGTCGAGCCTACCCGTCTGGTGATGAGCCGCAAAATGGCGGTGGCGCCCCGACTCCGCGGGCCTCGCTGGCACTGCCTGGAAATGGGGTGGGAACGGGGCCCTCTTCTCACACTATCTCAGCGCGGGGGGAAACAGGAGGGGGTTGTTGATGCTCGGGGGAATGAGGATATCTCGCTGGCTTGGGTCCCGCGACGAGCATCTCCACCGCGACCTCGGTCGCGTTACCGGCCTCCCCTCTCCGAAGCTCCCCGACTCTGACACGAGCGCCCTCTCGACTGCCTTCGCCGCCGCCACCTCTCCAACTCTCCCACTCTCCCACTCTCCTCAGCTCCGTCCAGCTGCTTTCTCTGACTCTTCTCTTCTCAACTCTCCTTGACTGACTCTTTCCAACTCAACTACTTTTTCGGCGAGCGAACGCGGCCCTTTATAACCCCCGGGGCTTCGCTCCTTCACCTTCGACCCTTTACCTCTGGCTGGCTCCCCATTGGACAGAGGAAAAGTGGGCGTGAATGCTTTTTGATCCGCGAATCTGCATATAGCGATTATACTCCGACGCACCTGGAGGCGGGGCCAAATCGCCCCATGCTCACTGATAGGACGGAACAGAAGTGGGCGTGAATCGTTTTTGATCCGATTTCTTCGGAAAGGCTGGTGTTTTTGCACCCGCTGCTCGGTGCGCGCCCTGTACGAGTCCAGTATCGGTGCCCACAAGCGGCGCGGGAATGGCGGTGATGCGATGGTTGCGAGGGCGAGATGTGACGGTAAAGGTCGTGGCTGTTGGTGTGAAGCGGCGTTGCGGTTGGTGGTTGTTGTGTGATGGCTGTTGAGACGTGGTTGGTGGTGGTTGTGGTGGTAGTAATGGCGGCTGGTCCAAAATAAAGATAGTAAAAGAAAAACGGCTATCTAAAAGGGTCGCAGCCCAAATGAATGACATTTATTCCCTCTAAACAACGGGTTTGGACTAACTACACATATACTTACAGAGATATCTCACCTACGGGACCTGAATGGTGGTTTGCGAATTACGTCAACCACAACAATATCATCCTCTTTCTTAACCCCACCTTTCTCTTTTTTTATTCTCTCTCTCTCTCTCTCTCTCTCTCTCTCTCTCTCTCTCTCTCTCTCTCTCTCTCTCTCTCTCTCTCTCTCTCTCTCTCTCTGTATCCAAACAGTTGTTATGTCTGGACGATGGTTATGGGACATTTTCACAAAAGCGGGTCAGGTAACGGTAAAGAACAAACTAAAAAAATCAACTTTCTTTGATATTCTCGAAATAGTGCTTGAACCCTTTATAAGGCCTAGAAAAATGTTCAAATGATGTCAGCAACGCAGGATCACCATAAGGCCTCTGCACTGACAATATATGCTTGATAAAAATTCTCGGACAGTCTTTACCGTTACCTGACCCACTTTTGTGAAAATGTCCCTTATGTCCATATATGTCTGGACATTGGGCAGGGTTTGTCTCCAAACGTGTCCGGGTAATATTTGTCTCCGGAAGTGTCCGGACGGGAGTTTGTCTCCGGACGGGAGTTTATTTCCAGACGTGTCTGTGCGGTGTTTTTGTCCATATGGGAGTTTGTTTCCAGACGTGTCTGAGTGCTGTTTGTCTCCGGACAGCTTGGTTCCAGACGCGTCCGGGTGGTGTTTGTCTCTGAACGTATCCGGGTGGCGTTTTCTGTCTGGATGGGAGTTTGTCTCCGGACGCCACGTCCAGGTGGTATAATGTCTGGGTGCTGTTTGTCTCTGAACGTATCCGGGCGGTGTTTATGTCTGGGCGGGAGTTTTTCTCCGGCCGCGTATCTCCACATGTGTCTGGATGGCGGTTATGTCCGGGCGGGGTTTGTCTCCGGACCTGTCTGAACGGTGTTTGTCTCAGGACAGGTTAGCTCCGGACGCCTCCTGGCGGTGTTTGTCTCCGAACGTATCCAGGCAGTGTTTATGTCTGGACGGAAGTTTGTCTCCGGACGCGTCTGGGCGGTGTTTGTTTCTGGACAGCGTGGCTCCGGACGCATCCGGGCGGTATTAATGTCTGGGCGGTGTTTGTCTCCGAATGTATCTGGGCGATGCTTATGTCTGGACGGGAGTTTGTCTCCGGACCCGTATCTCCATATGTGTCTGGACGGCGATTATGTCTGGGTGGGGTTTGTCTCCGGACGTGTAAAGAAAATGTGAGCCTTTTTTGGTGACTTGGGAGAGCAAGTGTGTGTGTGTGTGTGTGTGTGTGTGTGTGTGTGTGTGTGTGTGTGTGTGTGTGTGTGTGTGTGTGTGTGTGTGTGTGTGTGTGTGTGTGTGTGTGTGTGTGTGTGTGTGTGTGTGTGTGTGTGTGTGTCCTCCATAATTCAAAAACAATGAAACCTCGCGGCCTGAAACTTTGCATGCATATGAAAGGAACTCTAAGGTTGTGCATGAGTGAAGATTGGGTGTTTGGGTTAATGTAAACACCCCTTTTGATGATAATTAACAGCCTTATGGAGTTATCCTTTGTTAAGGTGTTATCCTCATTCATCTCGCTGTCCCTCAATGTGGTTTGAATTTGCCATTTTTTTTTTTGGCCTGCTCAACAATGCCTCGACTTGGAACGACTTGTAATGGTTTCTTAATGACGGTTTGTTTTTTCCACTTTCCTCACTCATTGTATTTAATGCCTCATCAAAATACCGACGAATCACTGGATACTTTGCAAAGCTTATAAATGCCCTTAAGGCGCCAGCATTCCTGGCTTTATTTAATTTCCATCCATTCCATAACCTCAAAAATCTCTCATCTGAGCCAAATTTCAAAATTTAAACTTCTTCATTGGCCTCAGCAGCAGTCCCGACTGCTAAAAAATGTTCATTTGTTCAATTCGGATATTGCTTGACATTCCGGGTGTCTCTGGGTACATGTGCGTGGTGTTTATATGACCGATTGGCAATCGCTAATCACTTGCCAAGCCAGCCATTCCTAATCGATTCTTTTGTTGGAGTGCTTGCTTTAGTGCTTAAGCCACTTTGTGAGTGCTCTACAAGCTGCTTGGTTGTTCGTTTCCAAGGCATCGCCAGACATGGCAAAAGTATTCACACTGTCACTGAATATATTGATCGACTTGAAAAAAGTTCAGGCCCCACTCACCTGTGTTGAGCCCCACATTGTCGTGTGGTGCCTCAAATGGTGGCTCACCCGCTGAAAATGTGCAAATTTAATTTACATGACCTTTACCCTTTTTGTATGATATTTCATGATACAACCCATCACTTCGACATAGATTGATTCATATAAAAAAATTAAACATTTCGTTTTTAAAAGTTTATTCAGCTGTTTCGTTGGAGTGCTTGCTTGAGTGCTTAATCCACTTGGCATGCGCTCTTCGAGCTTCGATCTCTACAAACTTCAATGGCGATACCACAGCGGGGTTCTTTGTAGGAACATCTCCAGAGTTATGAAAGCAAAATAAATTAGATGATTACAAAGAGTAAAAATGAAAAAAAATTCGATGATTACTTTCAGTTGTGACAAAGCAATGAATCTCCACATCAAGGTAGGATAGCCGAGAGGTACGCATGCTCGCTTGCTCCAAGCTCTCTTGCTTGGGTTAGAATCCTGACCCAGCAATAAATTGTCTTCCCGAGGTTTTAATCATTATCAATTGATTAATCATCTCAGGTTGATTAATCGATGTGTGTGCCATCTCTCGATGAACACTAAACTGGACGTCACATCTGCCCGAGTCCTCCCTCTCTCCCACCCCTCTCCCTCTCTCCCACCCCTCTCCCTCTCTCCCATCCCTCTCTCCTCTCCTCTCCTCTCCCTCTCTCCAACCCCTCTCCTCTCCCTCTCTCCAACCCCTCTCCTCTCTCCTCTCCCTCTCCAACTCCTCTCCCTCTCCAACTCCTCTCCCTCTCTCCAACCCCTCTCCTCTCCCTCTCTCCCACTCTCTCCTCTCCCTCTCTCCCACTCTCTCCTCTCCCTCTCTCCCACCCTCTCCTCTCCCTCTCTCCCACCCCTCTCCTCTCCCTCTCTCCCACACCTCTCCTCTCCCTCTCTCCCACTCCTCTCCCTCTCTTCCACCCCTCTCCCTCTCTTACACCCCTCTCCCTCTCTTCCACCCCTCTCCCTCTCTTCCACCCCTCTCCCTCTCTTCCACCCCTCTCCCTCTCTTCCACCCCTCTCCCTCTCTTCCACCCCTCTCCCTCTCTTCCACCCCTCTCCCTCTCTTCCACCCCTCTCCCTCTCTTCCACCCCTCTCCCTCTCTTCCACCCCTCTCCCTCTCTTCCACCCTCTCCCTCTCTTCCACCCCTCTCCCTCACTTCCACCCCTCTCCCTCTCTTCCTCTCCTCTCCCTCTCTACAACCCCTCTCCCCTCCCTCTCTCCAACCCCTCTCCTCTCCCTCTCTCCCACCCCTCTCCTCGCCCTCTCTCCCACCCCTCTCCTCTCCCTCTCTCCCACCCTTGTCCTCTCCCTCTCTCCAACTTCTCTCCTCTCCCTCTCTCCCACGATGGAATGGAACGAGCTCGATGTATTTGTCGGGAAGGTCGATAATTCAACACCAAGCAGAAACGGTTTTCTTTTCAAATTGTAATTGATTCACTGATTTAGTCTGCATTTACATTCAGCATCAATTTCCTCAAAAATGTCAACTGCTGTCCCTGTTAAGCCACCATTAACCATGTTACTGAACTCTGCAGATGGAAGATGTATACTCTGCTGAGAACGGAGAATTGCACGTGGGTCCATATCACTGGGAATCTTCGAAGGACGTGATCTTCTGGCTGAGTCAGCCAGATTGTGTCCTGCTGAAGGTGAGAAACCATTTTGGTTTGCCATCCTAACTTAGCAAATCGAGTTCCCCTCCCATTTCCATAAATCCATACTTGTTGCCCTACAAGCATGCTTTTCATTGAATAGTACCAGGGACCCATAGGAATTCTGTGTGATGTAAAATGTGACTAAAAGTCCTCAAGCCTCCCCCGATCATCTCTGCTAGCGAGTGGACTTTGAACTTTGAAAGATTGCCTTGTGTTAAACATGGCAGGCTTGACGATTTATTTAATTTATCGGCTTGACGACAAATCAATTGCGGTTCACCATCTTGAAATTACAACTTTTTCATCTAAATGCTGAAAATTATGTTTAAGACTATTTGAAATGCAGATTTCTCCCAAGCAACGGCAGGTTAAAAGTGTCCAGTGAGCAGAACCGAGTCACTGAAAACGCACACACGGCACATACGCAAAAGGAAACCATCCGTCCGTCATTTTGAAAATCACGTACAGTATTGCTTTAAGAGGAGCATAGTTAACCTCCGCCATCGAAGATCGGAGGTTACTGTTTTCACCCCTTTCTGTTTGTTTGTTTGTTTGTGAACAGTATTATGGAAAAACTCCTCGACGGATTTCGACGAAACTTGGTGGGGGGGGGGGGTTAGGTATGGTCTAAGGATCATGCAATTAGATTTTGGACTTGGTCCCCCCCCCCGCCAAAAAAAAAATTGTTAGGGAAAATTTTTTTTTTTTTGCATTTCTACATGTTTTAAGTGATTTCCAACCCCCCCCAAAAAAATTGTTAGAGAATTTTTTTCGCATTTCTACATGTTTTAAGTGATTCCCAACCCACCCACCTACAAAAAATATTTAGAGAAAAAAATTTTTTGCAACTTTTTTTTCAATAAAATTTCGATTTCTTTTTTTGCATTTCTACATGTTCTAAATGATTTCCAACCCCCCCCCCCCAAAAAAAAATGGAGAAAAGAACTATAACTGTCAGCACTGTTGACATCATATTTAATGAATAAGATATAAGGTTCACTTGAGTGACCCAGCAGTATTGGCAGCGGAGGTTTTGCACTCTCCTGAGTGCGCCCACTCCAGTTTAACATGTGCTTATATCCATTATTAAACATGCAGTTATGTCCATTACTTAACATGTGATTATGTCTGTTATGTAACATGCGGTTATGTCCATTATTTAACATGTGGTTATGTCCTTTATTTAACATGCGGTTATGTCCATTACTTAACATGTGATTAAGTCCATTATTTAACATGTGGTTATGTCCATTATTAACCTCCGCCATCTTCGAAGATGGATTGAGGTTACTGTTTTCACCCCTTTCTGTTTGTTTGTTTGTTTGTGAACAGTATTACGGAAAAACTGCTCGACGGATTTCGACGAAACTTGGTGGGGGGGGGGTTAGGTATGGTCCAAGGATCATGCTATTAAATTTTGGACTTGGTCCCCCCCCCCAAAAAAAATTGTTAGAGAAAATTTTTTATTTTATTTTTGCATTTCTATGTTTTAAGTTATTTCCAACCCCCCCCCAATTTTTTTTACCCCCCCCCAAAATAGAGAATTTTTTTTATTTCTACATGTTTTAAGTGATTTCCAACCGCCCCAAAAAATTGTTACCCCCCAAAAAAAATTGTTAGAGAATTTTTTTTTTTTGCATTTCTACATGTTTTAAGTGATTTCCAACCCCCCAAAAAAATTGCTACCCACCCCCCAAAAAATAGTGAGATTATTTTTTGTATTTCTACATGTTTTAAGTGATTTCCAACCCCCCCAAAAAAATTGTAAGAGAAAAAATTGTTTTTTTGCATTTCTTCATATTTTAAGTGATTTCCAACCCCCCCCCAAATTTCTTTTTACCCCCCCCCAAAAAAATGGAGACATTTTTTTTGCATCTCGACATGTTTTAAGTGATTTCCAACTGCTCCCCAAAAAATTGTTACCCCCCAAAAAAAATTGTTAGAGAATTTTTTTTTATTTCTACATTTTAAGTGATTTCCAACCCCCAAAAAATTGTTACCCCCTCCCCCAAAAAAAATTGTTAGAGAAAATTTTTTTTGCATTTCTACATATTTTGTCTTTTCCAACCCCCCCCAAAAAAATGGAGGAATTTTTTTTTGCATTTTTACATGTTTTAAGTGATTTCCAACCCCCCCCCCCAAAAAAAAATGTTGGAGAAAAGAACTATAACTATCAGCACTGTTTACATCATATTTAATGAATAAGATAGAAGGTTCACTTGAGTGACCCAGCAGTATTGGCGGCGGAGGTTTTGCCCTCTCCTGAGTGCTCCCCCTCCAGTTTAACATGTGCTTATATCCATTATTAATCATGCAGTTATGTCCATTACTTAACATGTGATTATGTCCGTTATGTAACATGCGATTATGTCCATTATGTAACATGTGGTTATGTCCATTATTAAACATGTGATTATGATCATTATTTAACAAGCAGTTATGTCCATTATTTATCATGTGATTATGTCCATTATTTAACATGTGATTATGTCCATTATATAACATGCAGTTATGTCCATTACTAAACATGTGATTATATCCATCATGTAACATGCGGCTATGTCCATTATTTAACATGTGGTAATGTCCATTATGTAACATGTGATTATGTCCATTACTTAACATGTGATTAAGTCCATTATTTAGCATGTGGTTATGTCCTTTATTTAACATGCAGTTATGTACATTACTTAACATGTGATCATGTCCATTATTTAACATGTGGTTATGTCCATTATATAACATGATTATGTCCATTATTAAACATGCGGTTTTGTCCATTATTTAACATGCAGTTCTGTCCATCACTTAACATGTGATTATGTCCATTATGTAAGATGCAGTTATGTCCATTATTAAACATGTGATTATGTCCATTATTTAACATGTGGTTATGTCCATTATTAAACATGTGATTATGTCCGTTATTAAACATGTGGTTATGTCCATTATTAAACATGAGATTATGTCCATGATTAAACATGTGGTTATGTCCATGATTAAACATGTGATTATGTCCATTATTTAACATGTGGTTATGTCCATTATTAAACATGTAGTGATGTAACATGCAGTTATGTCCATTATTAAACATGCGGTTATGTCCATTATTAAACATGTGATTATGATCATTATTTAACAAGCAGTAATGTCCATTATTTAACATGTGATTATGTCCATGATTTATCATGTGATTATGTCCATTATTTAACATGTGATTATGTCCATTATATAACATGCAGTTATGTCCATTATTTAACATGTGGTTATGTCCATTATGTAACATGTGATTATGTCCATTATGTAACATGCAGTTATATCCATTATTAAACATGCGGTTTTGTCCATTATTTAACATGCAGTTATGTCCATTATTAAACATGTGATTATGTCCATGATTAAACATGTGGTTATGTCCATGATTAAACATGTGATTATGTCCATTATTTAACATGTGGTTATGTCCATTATTAAACATGTAGTGATGTAACATGCAGTTATGTCCATTATTAAACATGCGGTTATGTCCATTATTAAACATGTGATTATGATCATTATTTAACAAGCAGTAATGTCCATTATTTAACATGTGATTATGTCCATGATTTATCATGTGATTATGTCCATTATTTAACATGTGATTATGTCCATTATATAACATGCAGTTATGTCCATTATTTAACATGTGGTTATGTCCATTATGTAACATGTGATTATGTCCATTATGTAACATGCAGTTATGTCCATTATTAAACATGCGGTTTTGTCCATTATTTAACATGCAGTTATGTCCATTATTAAACATGTGATTATGTCCATTATTTAACATGTAGTTATGTCCATTATTTACCATGTGGTTATGTCCATTACTTAACATGTGATTAAGTCCATAACTTAACATGTGATTATGTCCGTTATGTAACATGCGATTATGTCCATTATGTAACATGCATTTATGTCCATTATTAAACATGTGGTTATGTCCATTATTAAACATGTGATTATGATCATTATTTAACAAGCAGTTATGTCCATTATTTATCATGTGATTATGTCCATTATTTAACATGTGATTATGTCCATTATATAACATGCAGTTATGTCCATTACTAAACATGTGATTATATCCATTATGTAACATGCGGTTATGTCCATTATTTAACATGTGGTAATGTCCATTATGTAACATGTGATTATGTCCATTATGTAACATGCAGTTATATCCATTATAAAACATGCGGTTTTGTCCATTATTTAACATGCAGTTCTGTCCATCACTTAACATGTGATTATGTCCATTATGTAAGATGCAGTTATGTCCATTATTAAACATGTGATTATGTCCATTTATTTAACATGTGGTTATGTCCATTATTAAACATGTGATTATGTCCGTTATTAAACATGTGGTTATGTCCGTTATTAAACATGTGATTATGTCCATTATTTAACATGTGGTTATGTCCATTATTAAACATGTAGTTATGTAACATGCAGTTATGTCCATTATTAAACATGCGGTTATGTCCATTATTAAACATGTGATTATGATCATTATTTAACAAGCAGTAATGTCCATTATTTAACATGTGATTATGTCCATTATTTAACATGTGATTATGTCCATTATATAACATGCAGTTATGTCCATTACTTAACATGTGATTATATCCATTATGTAACATGTGGTTATGTCCATTATTTAACATGTGGTTATGTCCATTATGTAACATGTGATTATGTCCATTATGTAACATGCAGTTATGTCCATTATTAAACATGCGGTTTTGTCCATTATTTAACATGCAGTTATGTCCATTATGTAACATGCAGTTATGTCCATTATTAAACATGTGATTATGTCCATTATTTAACATGTAGTTATGTCCATTATTTACCATGTGGTTATGTCCATTACTTAACATGTGATTAAGTCCATTACTTAACATGTGATTATGTCCGTTATGTAACATGCGATTATGTCCATTATGTAACATGCATTTATGTCCATTATTAAACATGTGGTTATGTCCATTATTAAACATGTGATTATGATCATTATTTAACAAGCAGTTATGTCCATTATTTATCATGTGATTATGTCCATTATTTAACATGTGATTATGTCCATTATATAACATGCAGTTATGTCCATTACTAAACATGTGATTATATCCATTATGTAAGATGCGGTTATGTCCATTATTTAACATGTGGTAATGTCCATTATGTAACATGTGATTATGTCCATTATGTAACATGCAGTTATATCCATTATTAAACATGCGGTTTTGTCCATTATTAAACATGCAGTTATGTCCATTATTTAACATGTGGTTATGTCATTTATTTAACATGCAGTTATGTCCATTACTTAACATGTGATTAAGTCCATTATTTAGCATGTGGTTATGTCCTTTATTTAACATGCAGTTATGTCCATTAATTAACATGTGATCATGTCCATTATTTAACATGTGGTTATGTCCATTATGTAACGTGATTATGTCCATTATTAAACATGCGGTTTTGTCCATTATTTAACATGCAGTTCTGTCCATTATTAAACATGTGGTTATGTCCATTATTAAACATGTGATTATGTCCATGATTAAACATGTGGTTATGTCCATTATTAAACATGTGATTATGTCCATTATTTAACATGTGGTTATGTCCATTATTAAACATGTGGTTATGTCCATTATTAAACATGTAGTTATGTCCATTATTAACCTCCGCCATCTTTGAAGATGGATGGAGGTTACTGTTTTCACCCCTTTCTGTGTTTGTTTGTTTGTTTATTTGTGAACAGTATTACGGAAAAACTCCTCGACGGATTTCGACGAAACTTGGTGGGGGGGGGGGGTTAGGTATGGTCCAAGGATCATGTCATTAAATTTTGGACTTGGTCCCCCCCCCTCAAAAAATAAATTGTTAGAGAATTTTTTTTTTTTTTGCATTTCTACATGTTTTAAGTGATTTCCCACCCCCCAAAAAAATTGCTACCCCCCCCAAAAAAATAGTGAGAGAATTTTTTTTGTATTTCTACATGTTTTAAGTGATTTCCAACCCCCCCAAAAAAATTGTAAGAGAAGTATTTTTTTTTGCATTTCTTCATATTTTAAGTGATTTCCAACCCCCCCCCCCCCAAATTTTTTTTTACCCCCCCCCCAAAAAAATAGAGAAATTTTTTTTTTGCATCTACATGTTTTAAGTAATTTCCAACCACTCCCAAAAAAAATTGTTACCGCCCCCGACAAAAAAAATTGTTGAGTATTTTTTTTTGTATTTCTATGTTTTAAGTGATTTCCAACCCCCCCAAAAAAATTGTTCCCCCCCCCCCAAAAATTGTTAGAGAATTTTTTTTTTGCATTTCTACATATTTTGTCTTTTCCAGCCCCCGCCCCAAAAATTGAGGATTTTTTTTTTTGCATTTTTACATGTTTTAAGTGATTTCCAACCCCCCCCAAAAATTGTTACCCCCCCAAAAAAGTGATAAATTTTTTTGGGGATTTCTACGTTTTAAGTGATTTCCAACCCCCCCCAAAAAAACTTGTTAGAGAATTTTTTTTGTATTTCTACATGTTTTAAGTGATTTCCAACCCCCCCCAAAAAAATTGCTCCCCCCCCCCAAAAAATTGTTAGAGAAATTTTTTTTTTTTGCATTTCTACATATTTTAAGTGATTTCCAACCCCCCCCCCTCAAATTTTTTTTACCCCCCCCAAAAAAATAGAGAATTTTTTTGGCATTTCTACATGTTTTAAGTGATTTAAAACCCCCAAAAAATTGTAAGAGAATTTTTTTTTTTTTGCATTTCTTCATATTTTAAGTGATTTCCAACCCCCCCCCCCAAAAAATATAGAATTTTTTTTGCATCTAAATGTTTTAAGTGATTTCCAACCGCTCCCCAAAAAAATTGTTACCCCCCCCAAAAAAAAATTGTTAGAGAATTTTTTGTATTCTTACGTTTTAGGTGATTTCCAACCCCCCCAAAAAATTGTTACCCCCCCCCAAAAAAAAAATTGTTAGAGAATTTATTTTTTTTTGCATTTCTACATATTTTCTTTTCCAGCCCCCCCATAAAAATTGAGGATTTTTTTTTTGCATTTTTACATGTTTTAAGTGATTTCCAACCCCCCCCAAAATTGTTACCCCCCCCCAAAAATAGTGAGAAATTTTTTGGGGGATTTCTACATGTTTTAAGTGATTTCCAACCCCTCCAAAAAAAACTTGTTAGAGAATTTTTTTTGTATTTCTACATGTTTTAAGTGATTTCCAACCCCCCCCAAAAAAATTGCTCCCCCCCAAAATTGTTAGAGAAATTATTTTTTTTGGCATTTCTACATATTTTAAGTGATTTCCAACCCCCTCAAATTTTTTTACCCCCCCATAAATAGAGAATTTTTTTGTATTTCTACGTTTTAAGTGATTTCCAACCCCCCCCAAAAAATTGCTACCCCCCCCCAAAAAATTGTTCGAGAAATTTTTTTTTGCATTTCTACATATTTTCTTTTCCAACCCCCCCCCAAAAAAATTTTGAGAAAATTTTTTTTTTGCATTTTTACATGCTTTAAGTGATTTCCAACCCCCCCGCCAAAAAAAATTGTTACCCCCCTCTCCAAAAAAAGAATATTTTTTTTGCATTTATACATGTTTTTAAGTGATTTCCAACCCCCGCCAAAAAAAATTGTTAGAGAAAAAAACATTTTTGCAATTTTTTTTCAACAAAATTTCGATTTTTTTTTTTTTGCATTTTTACATGTTTTAAGTGATTTCCACCCCCCAAAAATGTTTGAGAAAAGAACTATAACTGTCAGCACTGTTGACATTATATTTAATGAATAAAGGGGCTGTCACACCTTGACAATTTAGCCAACCGATGCCGATTTATGAAAAATTTGCCTAATACGCTGGCACACGTCGAATACGTTATGGGTAGATTTTGTATACATTAAGAGCACGCTGAAAAACACTGCCATAAGTCATAGTACGCTGGCTTTAATCGTTGAACTTTGTGGTTTTTCTCAACTTTTCGGATGCTTAAAATTTTACGACGTACTCGGCGTTTGGCTCACACGTTCCGCTACACTGGCCATAAGGTTTACACACGTTATGCGATCGTTGACACACGTTATTTATATGTTACTCATATGTGGAAAGACGTTGAGGTAACATTTGCATACCCGAAACTTATTCATAAACTCTAGGTAACGTTTTATAAGCACGCTACACGAACGTTGTTCACAGCTCGCAACGCGCTACTAGAAAGTTTCTCATACATCGAAACACATCAAAGTAATGTTTAGGGAACCCGTGACTTATTTATAATCTACGAGTAATGTGCTGGGGAATTAGTTGTAGAGCATGTCCTACGAACAAATACTTATGTAGACGTATTTGACGTCTTCATGACCACACAACTTACTGAACACGTTTCTAACAAACAGCTGACGTAGAATGACGTATTCACAGCAATTTGGGGAATTGGTATATAAAAAGGGCCTTCGCAGGAGGAACCCGTCTTTTTTTAGACTTCGTGGTGAGTACATGTTGATGTCACTCTGAGAGGTGGAGGATACGGCAAGGCTGAGACGACAATACCTACCTGTCCTCGAACATCAACATGACCTCATCGAGTTGACACTGCACCAGTTGCGTGCCAATAGAGCCGGGAGAAGAAGACATGAACGGAGGAGAAGGAACTGGGTCAGACCATGGATCGGGAGGCGACGCCATTACGGCATATATGACCAGCTCATGGTGGAACTCCGGAACGAGGACCATGCATCCTTCATGAACTTCCTGCGAATGCTTCCAGCGATGTTCGACGAGCTGCTAGCCAGCGTGGGTCCAAGGATAACCAAGGATTATTATGAAATCATTTCAATAGTCCAGTGGAAGCGATTTAACTCGTTCAATGGAAACGATTTCAATTGCCGAGCACCAGCGTCCAAAAACAATAGGCAAGTGACAGCAAGTTAACTCGTTCAATGGAAACAATTTGAATTGCCGAGCACCAGCGTCAAAAACACAATAGGCGAGTGACAGCCGTTTCTTAAAATAGTTTAGTGGCAGTCAATGGATAGCAAACGTCACGTAATCGTAAACGATGCGCTCCCACGTTATGCATGCTCTGGACTATCGTTTGGCATAGGCTGTGGGCGCCTAAAACACGATAAGCAATCGTTGGTATAACTCATCTTATAAGTTATCGAAGCCTTCTGTGTTCATTACTAGTACATTATGCATTTGTCAAAGTTTTTTTTAATAATTTCAATAGTAAAACAAAGAAATATTTCATCTTCGGAATGAGGAAAAAAAATTAGCCCTTTCAGAACATTGAACAATGGTGCAAAGTATTCTCCTATTCGTTGATGCAACGAGGATCCATCATCCCCCACATCACGCTCACATACTACTACTGACATAGACATACAGCTACTACTAATGATACTAACACTACCACTACTACTACTACTATTATTACTGTCACGCACACCTACTACTAGTAAGAGTACTGCTACTATTGATACTACCGGCGTTCACATCTACTCACCATGGAGTCTGGAACAATGATGGGTTTTTATTGTGAAGCCCATTTGTATAGACCAATTCCCCTAAACGCTGCCAATATGCCAGTACACCGTAGAAGTAAGTTAGAAATGCTTTCAGTAAGTTCTATGGTTGTCCGGAAGACGTCAATTTAATTCGTCTACATACGACAATGTGCGTTTTACATACGTTACAAATAGGTTCATAGCATGTTCCTCAAAGGTTATAAGCACGTTTTACTTAAGTTCAAAACATGCTACTCATAGGGAAAACGCACGTTACTCTTACGTTAATAGCACGCCAGTCATTATACATAGTTTCAATGCACGTTATACATAGTTTATGTATAACGTGTTATACATAGTTTCAATGCACGTTACTCATAGTTTCGAAGCACGTGAAACATAGGCTAAGCTGACGCTACTCATTTGTTCAAAGCACGTTACTCATCGATTAGAAATTTGGTTTCAAGTATGTTGGCCATTACCTTGACGTGCTTCGACTTATGAGTAACCGACAAGTAACGTGTGTTCGCCGTGTTTAAACGATCGCGGAACGTGCTAGGAACAGATGCCAACGCATACGAAACGTGTGAGCCTTACGTCGAGTATGTCTTAAAATTTTCAGCGTGCTTGAAATTTCACGAGGTAATATGCCAGCGTACTTCAATGATTTCCAGCATACTCTAAACATATACACAACTTACCTGTAGCGTATCTGACGTGTGCCTAGCGTTGTAAACACATTTTTCATAGAATGGCATATGCTGGCAAAATCGTCAAGGTATGACTGCGATGTTGACACTTCAAATTCTCAGGCAGTTTTGATTTCAATCGGCGTCTGGCAAGTTCTTAACTGGCTACGCCACGAGTTCACCGGCGATACGTATAGTGCGCAAAGGG
Source organism: Eptatretus burgeri (assembly GCF_056783735.1). Taxonomy (NCBI): domain Eukaryota; kingdom Metazoa; phylum Chordata; class Myxini; order Myxiniformes; family Myxinidae; genus Eptatretus; species Eptatretus burgeri. The sequence goes on from NC_140966.1 coordinate 54,262,126, forward strand.
TAAGTTAAACTCTCGTTTGTCATAGGTTTTGAACGCCGACCACAAGGTAAGCATTCGTTGGTAAAAGTTATGTATAACACAATGAAACTTTCTGTGCCCGTTACTAATATGTTATGCAAACGATCAACACGTTATGAATACGCCAAAAACTTTAAAAAAAAACATCAAAATTTCAGCGTACGCCAGCGTTTTACATACATTTTTATACGTTGCCATTGCTGCCTAAAACGTGAAGGTGTGGCAGGGCCCTAAGATATAAGGTTAACTTGAGCGACCCAGCAGTATTGGCGGCGGAGGTTTTGCACTCTCCTGAGTGCTTCCCCTCTTGTTTAACATGTGATTATGTCCATTATTTAACATGTAGTTATGTCCATTATTAAACATGTGATTATGTCCATTATTTAACATGTGGTTATGTCCATTATTAAACATGTGATTATGTCCTTTATTTAACATGTGGTTATGTCCAAAATTAAACATGTGGTTATGTCCATTATTAAACATGTGATTATGTCCATTATTTAACATGTGGTTATGTCCATAATTAAACATGTAGTTACGTCCATTATTTAACATGCGGTTATGTCCTTTATTTAACATGCAGTTATGTCCATTACTTAACATGTGATTAAGTCCATTATTAAACATGTGATTATGTCCATTATTTAACGTGTGGTTATGTCCATTATTTAACATGTGGTTATGTCCATTATTAAACATGTAGTTATGTCCATTATTTACCATGTGGTTATGTCCATTACTTAACATGTGATTAAGTCCATTATTTAACATGTGGTTATGTCCTTTATTTAACATGCAGTTATGTCCATTACTTAACATGTGATCATGTCCATTATGTAACATGTGGATATGTCCATAATTAAACATGTAGTTACGTCCATTATTTAACATGCGGTTATGTCCTTTATTTAACATGCAGTTATGTCCATTATTTAACATGTGGTTATGTCCATTATTAAACATGTGATTATGTCCATTATTTAACGTGTGGTTATGTCCATTATTTAACATGTGGTTATGTCCATTATTAAACATGTAGTTATGTCCATTATTTACCATGTGGTTATGTCCATTACTTAACATGTGGTTATGTCCTTTATTTAACATGCAGTTATGTCCATTACTTAACATGTGATCATGTCCATTATGTAACATGTGGTTATGTCCATTATTTAACATGCTGTTATGTCCTTTATCTAACATGTGGTTATGTCCATTATTTAATATGCAGTTATGTCCATTATTTAACATTTAGTTATGTCCTTTATTTAACATGTGATTATGTCCATTATTTAACATGTTGTTATGTCCATTGTTTAACATGCTGTTATGACCATTATTTAACATGCTGTTATGTCCATTATTTAACATGTGATTATGTCCATTATTTAACACGCTGTTATGACCATTATTTAACATGTGATTATGTCCATTATTTAACATGCTGTTATGTCCATTATTTAACATGTCCTTATGTACTTTATCTAACATGTGGTTATGTCCATTGTTTAATATGCGGTTATGTCCATTATTTAACATTTAGTTGCGTCCATTATTTAACATTTAGTTATGTCCTTTATTTAACATGTGATTCTGTCCATTGTTTAACATGTTGTTATGTCCATTGTTTAACATGCTGTTATGACCATTGTTTAACATGCTGTTATGACCATTATTTAACATGCTGTTATGTCCATTATTTAACATGTGATTATGTCCATTATTTAACACACTGTTATGACCATTATTTAACATGTGATTATGTCCATTATTTAACATGCTGTTATGACCATTATCTAACATGTGGTTATGTCCATTGTTTAATATGTGGTTATGTCCATTATTTAACATTTAGTTATGTCCATTATTTAACATGTGCTTACGTCCATTATTTAACATGTTGTTATGCCCATTATGTAACATGCGGTCATGTCCTTTATTTAATATGCGGTTATGTCAATTATTAAACATGCCGTTATGTCCATTATTAACCTCCGCCATCTTCGAAGATGGACGGTGGTTACTGTTTTCACCCCTTTCTGTTTGTTTGTTTGTGAACAGTATTACGGAAAAACTCCTTGATGGATTTCGACGAAACTTGGTGCGGGGTTAGGTATAGTCCAAGGATCATGCCATTAAATATTGGACTTGGTCCCCCCCGCCCAAAAAAAAAAATTGTTGGAGAAAAAACAATTTTTTTTTTTTTTGCATTTCTACATGTTTTAAGTGATTTCCCATCCCCCCCCAAATCTTTTTTTACCCCACCCCCAAAAAAAGAGAATTTTTTTTTTGCATTTCTACATGTTTTAAGTGATTTCCAACCCCCCCCCAAAAAAAATTGTTAGAGAAAATTTTTTTTTTGCATTTCTACATGTTTTAAGTGATTTCCAACCGACCCCCAAAAAAAATTGTTACCCCCCCAAAAAATTGATAGATAATTTTTTTTTGCATTTCTACATATTTTAAGTGATTTCCAACCCCCCCCCCAAAAAATTGTTTGAGAAAAAAAGATATTTTTTTGCATTTTTACATGTTTTAAGTGATTTCCAACCCCCCCCCCAAAAAAAAAAATGTTGGAGAAAATAACTATAACTCTCAGCACTGTTGACATCCTATTTAATGAATAAGATACAAGGTTCACTTGAGTGACCCAGCAGTATTGGCGGTGGAGGTTTTGCACTCTCCCGAGTGCTCCCCCTCTATTTTAACATACGTTATGTCCTTTATTTAACGTGCAGTTATGTCCATTATTTAACATTTAGTTATGTCCTTTATTTAACATATGATTATGTTAAATAACAAATTTAACATATGATTATGTCCATTATTTAACATGCAGTTATGTCCTTTATTTAACATTTAGTTATGTCCTTTATTTAACATATGATTATGTTAAATAACAAATTTAACATATGATTAGAGAAAAAAAAAACATTTTGCCCCTTTTTTTTCAAAAAAAATTTCGATTTTCTTTTTTTTGGGCATTTCTACATGCGCGTCGATCTAGTTTAGTTTATTCAATCGTGGTTCAGTGGAGTCTGATCCGTTTTGACCTACAATGAATAGGATATCAGGTTCACTTTAGTGACCCAGCAGTATTGGCGGCGGAGGTTTTGCACTCTACCGAGTGCTCCCCCTCTAGTTTTCTTTGTTTTGGTGATTCCTGAAACGTTTCAGGTTCCTCCTCATCACAAGTAAAGGTTGGCCAGTAATGCAACACATTGCTCACGATATTTTTTTAAAAAGAAGAAATTCAAGGGTCAGTGTTGCACCAAGTATCATTTGAAAAAAAAATCCTTCACATTTTATTCTTCTCCATAATGCTTGAATCCACATTCTCCCTCCTGTCTTCTCCTGATAATTCTACCTCCGTCACCGACTTGAATAGCATCAGTTAGTGGACGTTAAAGATCCCTTGGTGACCTTCATGAAGTGTCCTTCAGTTGGCAAGTTATCACTAGCAGCCAAAACAAATTACAAATTCCTGCCATAACCTACAGAGGGCACCACATCAGTGGCACAGCCATGCTCCCAGCAATTTATTTAGTCATATGCAGTCTGGCTGCATCATTTTCTGGGGGCATTGGGCCAGCACTGATTACCAGTAAGCTGTAGCAGGGGGTGTTGTATCAGAAGTATAAAACGTACTCATTTTGCCAACCTAGGAACAATGACAGGCTGTCAAACCCACCTGTGTTAATTCAACGGCACAACAGGAGCTTGAACTCAAGACCCTAACATCTTAAGCCAGCCCCCTTAACTGTTAAGCCAGCACCAGGTTTCTCAGGTAATGATGCAAACACACACCTATGTGCTGCATATAAAATGATGATGACCTGCTTGAATCTCTCCATGTATCCTATTAGCATCTCTCTACTTCACCTGCCGTGGAACCACCAGACTTCGTGTCCAGATTGCGCGACCAGCTGTGTTTCCTTCTCGAGCACCCAACACCACACAAGCTCTTCCCCCATGGCAAGGCACGTATCTATCGCCGGAATGGCGAAGGTTTATGGGAGCTGATGCAGTAATACATGCATATGCTACAGACTGTAGAGGACCAAAGTGTTTTTCACTCGATTTGCTTGCTTAAGCAAAGGCCCTCACTTCTGTGAAGCGTAATTTATATTTGCAGGAATGACACTGAGATGCCTTTTAGTTTCAACATGGACATGCATTTTGAAGCTTGTACAAGTAAAAGTTTATTGGAGTTGCAGAGGTGGGTCCTGTCATGGATTGCTTTTCGCAGCTCTGAAACTCGACCTCATTTGAAGCTATGGGATCCTGAAAACATTCAACGTAATGTATTTTAATAACATGTGACTTTGCCTCTGTGTGTGTGCTGGTCTGAGGAGGAGGCTGCAGAGATTTTTTGTTTTGATTATCACTTTGATTGAAGTGTACAGCCAATCCACCATTGTAAGCATTCCATTTTTAACTCACCTGGACTTTAATTAGGTGAGCTTATGTGATCGAGCAGTGTCTGTCGGTGAGTGAGTGAGTCACTCAATCCGTAAATACTTGTCATTTACGCTTGAACCACACACAATTTTAATGAAACTTGGCCACAAGCTTCATATGTGATGCCTAACGAAGGTGTATTGACCGCATCAAAATCTGCACTCATTAAAGGGGTCTACGGGGTTTTTTTTTGACCCCCCCACCCCAAAATATGTATTTGCTCTCTTCTCCGAAAACTACACACACGACTTTGATGAAACTTGACCACAACCTTCATCATCCGTGATGTTCCAAAGTGAATTGACTGCATCAAAATCTGTGCTCATTATGGGAGTCTACGGCGGGATTTTGACCCCCTAAGATAGGTATGTGCTCTTCTGAACTACACACACAATTTCAATGAAACTTGACAACGACCTTTATCACCTGTGATGTACCAAAGTTTGTTCACGGCATTGAAATATTCATAGTCTAAGGGGGTTGCGGGGGTGGGGTATGAATGACTGTTGCTCCCGATCCAGGTGAGCTTCAGGTCAGGAAGTTCCTATTTTTTTTCAAAATGCATTGTTTGAGTTTTGGTCACAAAGGATTAATGACACACAGTGGCTGTGATGTAGAAATACAACTGGTGGATCTGCCAAAAGATTACATTTTAGGATTAATCAAAATAAAGAGCAAAAGCACTTCTTCCAGTCAAAGCCCTTTTATTGGAGAGAAATTAAATATTGTGGGTTGGGTTGAATAGGATTGAAGTTGGTTGTTCAAGCTAAATTTATTGTGGAAATATGAAATGCCTTACTGGGATCAACTAATGCAAAACACACAATGACCTGCATTGTTATCAAGCCTCTGTTTAAAACAACACTGCATCGCCACTCCCATCCAGACCAAACTTAGCTCAGAAATACCACGGTCTCATTCACACAAAAACCTTAACGAAAGAGCCGATAAAAAACAGCTTTTTGTTCCCTAACTTTCTGGTGTCTGTCTAAACAAGGGACATGTACGTACATATCGGTATTGAATAAGGAAGGTGAGGAAGAATTTTAATTTCAGGTTTTCTCCACAAGACATTTGGTAGGATGGGTCACCGAGCATAAATTTTCCTTTTCTTTACTTTCTATAAGACGGCACTTCAACAATCCGACACAATTACAAGCACACAATAACGTTTTAACTTCAAGTCGGGCACAAATATAGTTTTGGTTCACCTACAGCATTGTAAGGCCAAATAAAGCAATCTTTCATCTTTTAAAAGCAAAACCACACCAGGAGATGTGTTGTGTCGAGTCAGATTGTAATCTTGTGTGTTTCCAGTTGAGGGGAACACCAACAAAACATGTAGGTGGCCACTTAGTAACTGAACCAGCCTGCATCTCCACAAGCACCCAGAACATGTGCTTTGGATTCATCAAGTAAGCAGTCTTCATGGTTTGTAAAAGGAAGAATGCAATGTGCAAGTAGAAGCAAGATTTAAAAAACAATTTTTTTTTCTTGCCCTGATGTCAATACTGGTCGGTCCTTCATTTCCATCGCTACTGATATTAAGACTGCCTGGGAATCCTTCCATACAAGCTTGTTTTCTCTTATGTACAGATTTATCCCATCTCGTCTGCAGTTGTCATAACTATCCTCTCATCCCCGGTACACCGAATCCCGTGGTGAGACAGTCGCCTTCAAACAACAAGTCTTCTCTTCCTGGAAGGCAAACCTGACCAAAGGAATACTGTTCTTTGATCAATTGCTTTCTGAATGACTGTTGCTCCCGATCCAGGTGAGCTTCAGGACAGGCAGTTCCTATTTTTGTTTCAAAATGCATTGAGTTTGAGTTTTTGAGTTAATACTGGTCGGCCCTTCATTTCCATCGCTCCTGATATTACGACTTCCTGGGAATCCTTCCATACAAGCTTGCTTTCCCTTATGTTCAGATTTATCCCATCTCGTCTGCGGTTGTCATAACTATCATCTCATCCCAGGTATAACGAATCCCATGGTGACAGTCGCCTTTCAAACAACAAGCCTTCTCTTCCTGGAAGGTAAACCTGACCAAAGGAATACTGTTCTTTGATCAATTGCTTTCTGACCAAATCTTCCTGCAGCTCCATCTGGTTTCCTCAGCAGATCTAGTTGCATTCTGTCAGAGGCAGTCTATATGTTACATGCAGATGGTGAAGGGATAAGGACGGTAAATACAGAGTGCAGTCAAAGGACAACAGCTTGCAAGTGATGGGATTAAAGCGAGGGAATGTAAGATAAGTCAAATTCTATTAGGAATTGTATTGTAATGGGAAAAATGTAATCTTTTATATTAAATAAGTCCTTGGCAGGGTAAGGCTACTTTTGATGAAAATTGTACACCGAACATGGAATTGTTTGCCTTTTTGAAATTTATAAGTTTAATCCGTTAATCCATTGTCAAAGATTGGTTGTGAATGTATCTTTATAAATGCATCATTAACAGCTACTGCCCATTCGAGGTGGTGGTCCTTGGTGCTGACCTATGGAGACGATCTTTGTAAATGCATTATTCTCCATTCTTATCTCACGTTGGTACCTGGAAATAAACGCTGGAACTATCGCTCGTTATTTTGGTCATTTCATAGTTCGTGCAAATAAAGCGATGAAGGATAAGTTAGTGCTTCAAACCTTTGTGATTATGGGACATTTTCACAAAAGCGGGTCAGGTAACGGTAAACACTGTCCGAGAATTTTTATCAAGCATATATTGCCCAGTCAGTGCAGAGGCCTTATGGTGATCCTGCGTTGCTGACATCATTTGAACATTTTTCTCGGACTTATAAAGGGTTCAAGCACTATTTCGAGAATATCAAAGAAAGTTGATTTTTGAGTTTGTTCTTTACCGTTACCTGACCCGCTTTTGTGAAAATGTCCCTTATAAGACTAATGTTCACATTTTGTGTTCGTGGTCTGTGATGCTAAATGACTGAATTTTCTGCCTTAATAAATTATCTCATCATGCTGATGATGGCGGTCTAAAACTCACACCCAGTACAGTAATGGTGTAACCCTTTTAACCTTGTCAAGCTGCCCTCTTGTGTCCCACTTCAAGGTACTGGCTTCTTGAGATTACCCTCTATCCTCGAAACGATGACGAAGCAGTCTTTGGTTTCAGCTTTTCCTATTCCATCACTAGTATAAACTAGTCGTCCAGCCAGTTACGTGAGCGGGGCTTTTTCATTACAATGACAATTGGAGAAGCTGAGTCTCTACACCTGGATGTTATATGCAGTTGGTCTTTCTTAAATTACAGTTTGAAAATCAAATATCGATCAAACAGAGCAGTCGCAACAGGAGCAGAAATGCAGGTGACCACGATGTCCAAATACAGAATTATTCTTCCATGAGACAAACAAAACTTAGCTGTGTTGTAGGAGGAAGCTCAAATGGCAGATCCGAACACAGAACTCCACCGTCCCTCACTGCTCCCAGTCCTATCACAATCTTATCTTTACCATGAACCATTAAAAAACTTTTCATCATTAACTATTTGAATAAACAATCGATAACAGCAGTTTCTTCATGTTACAACCAGACTAATAAACCCAGTGTCTCAGAATGCTGGCACGAAGCTTGTGAACAAATAAAACTATCAACCACGAGGGCAGGGAACGATCGACAAGTGTAACTAAAAAATACCGACTGCATGGGCCTTCTTACGCTCTCCTCAAATGGATCAAGCTGGCCTACAACAATCCACAAATGATGGCAGCAACGTCCCGAGCGCACTCCCCGTGAAGAATGCTCTGATGATCACCGGGAATGAGGTGTGTTTTTATCTCTCCATCGCATACCTGCAGGAGGATAGGGGATATTAAAAAGAGGGAAAGAGACAGCAAAACATTAGCGATGAACCACACATGGTATCACATCAACTTTTAGTGACTTCCTTGTTTGTGAACGTCAGTAACAAGTTGATTCTGCTTTTATTTCATACAACTGCACATATATTGCTTTATGCTCATATTTTCTCTGAGGAGGTCTTCGTGTGGCCTTCAACATTGAAGTTCATTACGGTGAAATATATATATATTTTTCTTTGTCGTTGAACTCCCTCATCAACAGAATAGCGCATCGGACAATCCTCACACGTTCCATTAGAAACTAGGGAATCACAGTCTTGCAATTTGTGTTGTTTGTGAGAGACATTTGGTCAACTAGCTCTGCATGTCACCCATATTGGTACATTGTTGGTGGTGTGTGGTTTCCTGAGTTTCATCGTTTTCTATTTGGAAAGAATAAGAAATCTCGACCGACTACAATAGATGTCTACGTAATCAAAATTAATGTGCATAATTGGTCTGCTGCTGGCATTTTATTTTTATGGCGATGCTGGTTACTGAGACATGTCGAAGCAAGTTAAATGGTTACAATGGAGCACTATCCTCTTGAGACTAGTATTGATGTGTGTGCACATAAAATAAACAATAGATTTTATCAACAAAGTTACCACCATAGGAAATGAGGTGCAGCTGATGTTGAGTGTTGGTCCTTCGTTTGGGCTCACGTTCAAAATGTCAGCCGCACCTCGTTTCCCACAGCAGTAAAATAAACATCAACTTTTAGATGGTAAAATGTATTATTGAGCAAGACATTCAATTCTGATTCTCTATTGATTGATCAATCCAACCTGACCTCACTGATGTATGCAATTTGGTCAATAATTTTGCATTACGGAGACAGGTTGTTACAACAATGACTTCAGAGTCAATTAGTTATTGCATATCCAATGTTGGAATAAGATGTCCCATTATACCCAGATTAGCACTGCCATGATTGGATGTGCACAGAGAATCGGGTCCCCTATATCAGTACTGGTCACGCTTCTCCCATTCCATTGTGTTTAATTTCATGACCACATGGTTATCCATAATTGTTGCTTGGGAAAAACAGAGCCAGAGTCCTGATTTTGTGGAGGGACCATGTGGCCGTTGGCACAGTCAATGGGAAAGGCCAGTGATGTCATGACCCAGGGGGGAATTAGATAAGAGGCGGGGCTTTTCATCAAGGCTTTTGCGGAGTTTCTTGGCGGCGAGAGACTAGTGGATTCGAGCTTCTCAGTGCACGCAGAATGAGCGGGATGGGTGAGCCGATCGACCTTGTGAGGAGTGTTACACATAGTGTTGGTGAGTTGTCTGTTGGTCACACTACCCAAGCACCCACAATGCGTGCTAGAAGCAGTGGCAATTGGGTGCCGCATCGAGCTCATCCGACTCCCACCTTGCTTCACTGACCAACCACACTGTTCCGCGCCATTCTGACGATCCCCATTCTAACTCTAGAGCTTCTTTTCTTTTCTTTATTTCCCCACACTCCCCCTTCATTTTGTATTCCTGAACAAGCTTGCATATGTTTAGATTAGAAGCCAAGGTCGCTAATTTAGCCCATAAATGTTTAGAACTAAGCATGCTGCTGGTTTCCTGTGTTGCCCTTTTGCACCGAGTTTGATTGCTGTGCTATCCAATTTAAGTGAAACCATTGCACCTCCAGTATTTGTACAGTGGTTATGGGTTACGATTGGCACCACCTGCACAACAAATTATCAATTTGAAATCTATTCGAAGCGTGCCACCACCACGGTTTTGGTGCGTGAAGGAAATGAAGTCAATTTAACCGCTTCCAATGGCGGTCAGCACGGCGTGCGGTTTCACCTCTTTCTCATGACTTATTCTGCAGTCTACCTTCGGCAGGTCACGGTTCACCCATAAGGGACACCAAACCTGTTACAATTGAAATGCAGCATTTGCTAAACATATTCTTCATACATTCCTCTATTTTCCCCACCTGTGGAACCAACTTCCACACTCTCCTCAATCTCATTCTTCCCTCCAGGTCTTCAAAACAGCTGTTCACCACCATCTCAAATCATTCCCTATCCAAAACTGATATATATATTTTTTACACTCATTGAACCGGGATCCCCCACTGAGCATCCCCCACCCCTCCAAAATATTTGTTTCTGTATCTATCTTGTCAACCCCTCGTGTTCTCCCCTACCCCTCATCCGTTACCTGCATCCCTTGTCTGTCCATCTCAGTCTATTTTCTCCCTTGGCCCTGCTGTTGGCATTTCCCCCTTCACCTGCTGTTCCTTTTCTTATGCTGTGTCCTGATTCATTCTGTGTTCTAGCTCTTCCAGAAACCTTGATGATGTTTACAAAAAAAAAATTATATATATATATATTTATTGTGATGACAAAAAGTATGCACGCTTTGTATGTTAAAGCTTATTTTTAGTTTTGCTGATTATGCCATTAAGGCAGAAGCATGTTTTGTGAGATGGGAAAATTAAAATGCTGACTTGAAAACTGCCACCCAGGAAGCGTTGTTGAGTCTCTGAAGATACATCTTTCAGGATTGTTGAATTTTGTTTTTGTCCAATCACATTCTCTTTCGATTGATTGGTTAATCACAGTGTGTCAATTTAGAATTCAGTCAAGCTTCCAGCCCAAAGGAGTCCTTCAAAAGATTGTTTGTTCTTTAAAATCCACAAGGGAATGCGAGCACACAAGCTGGTTTAATGTTCTCTCCAAAGGGTGATGTAAATCCTCAATACAATGCTCCTTGTATGGCCAGCACCAGAAAGCAGTTTCAATCAAGTAAATTCTATCTCCACATCAAATTTCAGACTTGGCAGCTTAGAAACAACCAGGCTATCAATGAAGTTATTCTGCTGCTTAAAAAAAAAAAAAAATTATAACGGCACTCAGGTAAAGCACATACTTCCACCAAGCTGAACAGTTTACATTTTGAATTCCACGGATTGGCCAGATCTGGAGCGAAACTGCAAATGCCGAATCTGTGAATGTCACGGGTGGAAACCCTCACATCATTTCAAGATTACAAGGAATTTTTGCACAGGAGGAGGCCATTCGGCCCATCATGCCTGCACCACACCAATACTAGATTTTAATAAATCCATCAATACCCTTCCCTTCGTGTGCAGCCTTTTGGCTGCTACACTGGTACTCATTTTGCTGACCTCAGAAGGATGACAGGCTGAGTCAACCCCATGGAGTTAATTCAGCAGCCAACGGGGCTTGAACTCAGGACCCTAGGATCCCAAGCCACCACCCTAACCACGAAGCCAACACCAGATTTCCTTCGCCTTTAAACTCAATCTCTCTATATTTTCATCCAAACAGTATAATTCCAATCACAAATTAATACTTCACCATTAACAGCCGTTTTTACAGCCATTTTTCCCTGCTGAGCAGGGGTTAGCTTTCCTTGAGGCAATATTTTTTTTATGGCCGGATGCCCTTCCTGACACCAACCCTGGTCGCCCCTTACGACACACAGGGATATGGTACACATATTCTAACCAGGGCATACACTGGGACCAGGACACTGGTGCTCATTTCGTCGACCTCAGAAGGATGACAGGCTGAGTCAACCTCCTGGTGTAAATTCAGCGGCCAACGGGGCTTGAACTCAGGACCCTAGGATCCCAAGCCACCACCCTAACCACTAAGCCAACACCAAGCTTTAATAATACTACACCATTAATATAACAAAATACATTATTACAAACACTCCTGAGGTAAACTAATAGAAATGCCATTCTGACATTACATCCAGAGAGGGAGCAGCTTCATACGGATCAAAACTCAATATCATTGTACAATACATACTGAAGTATTTATGAAACCTCTCACCCACCTTAGGACACTGGTTGGGACCCCAAAAGGTTCCACTGTAGGTTTGGCGGGGCAAGCCCCAAAACAGAGTAGTTCGGTGTCGGACAGACACTCCTGCTTTATAATATAGATATATCGTTTTTGGCCCCATCTTTCAATGGTGAAGAATCACTTTTATATCCACATCCAGAAATTTTTAGTATCTGCACGCGGATCGAGATCTACACCAAAATCTAATCGATTAGTCCTCGTCACACACCAAGCATGTCCACCAATTTTCTTCAAAATCCATGCACAACTTTTTCAGATTTTGTGCTCGCAAACAAACCTTCAGGGGTGAATCCATAACCATTGGTGGTGGAAGTAATCAATTACTATCATAATTACTATTGCATGCACATTATTTTGCCTTAAACTATGTTGTCAAAATTATTATGGTGGACATATCCAACCTCAACTCTCAAACACATCATGGCTGACTCCAAATATCCCACGATGGAGAGAGAAAAAAAGTTTTTATCAACTGAGAGTTGACGATGATATGCTGTGTCATAGGAAGCAAAGTTAAACTGTTTCTGGCTTGGTGGAGCAAGAGGACTCATCGGACCGAGTCACCCAACATGAAATATCAGCTTTACCCAACTTCTCACTGTGGGATACACACCTTTGTCAACTTAAAGTTGACTAGCAAAGAACTGTCCTTGCAGACTGATTAATTCCCCCAGACTAAGGTGTATTTTACTCTGACTTGCAATACAAGGGAGCGGCGTTATGCTTTACGTATCTACAGAAAGAGAATTTGGGTCCTCCCACCCTGAACTATTGTTTTTTTTAAACCCCCTAATACCTCTTAGTGCACACCACAAGTACAACCCATCAGTTTAACTCATTCCATCCAGCAGTTAAGGAATACAGAGTCAGTCAAACAAATCAACACCTCTAATTATAGACAACTTAAAGATGATAAAACCTATCATTCGAATTGTTCACAGATGCAGACTAACAAAGTCAAGTACAGTATTCCTCTGCAGAGAAAAATTGCCAGGCAAAGTTTAAAAAAATATATTTTTTTTTTGAAGGGGCCCGAAGGCTCGTAGAGGAGCTGCGACACAAATCACGCACACTTGCAGACACATACACGAGACAACACCAGACGACTTAAACACAGCCGCTGAGAATGGGGGAAGTGAAGTCTCTTCCCAAAACACTGAGTACCAGCGAAATTCATCTTTATGACGTCACTTTTCTCTCCGTACTCAATGGGACATTCAAGTAGGCATTTGCTCCTCATGGATGCCAACATATGGGGTTTTTTTTTCTGTGTTCTATCCTTTAAATGCTGAGCATCAAACAAGGAAGCAGCACATACCTGTTTAAAAATCTTTGTTAAGATTCAGCCAGGGTTTCAACTGCCGACCTCCAAGACTCAGAGAGGACATTCTAACCATTGTGCCACCGAGTTTGGTTAAAAATGATAACAGCATTGCACGATCGAGTTTTTCAAAGAATTCATACATGATCATGAACTGGGACTATCAACAAAAAGTTTTTTTTGTTTATTTTAAGGACCACAAGAAGGAACGGCAGCAAATTCCTGAGTGGATGTTGAATTTCTAGGCCTGGTACAAAATGTGGGTTCACCA
>NC_140966.1:54280907-54295907 GCF_056783735.1 Eptatretus burgeri
TTTTTTTTTTTCCTCTAACAATTTTTTTTTGGGGGGTTGGAAATCACTTAAAACATGGAGAAATACAAAAACAAAAATTCAAATATTTTTCAAATAAAATGAAATTTTTTTGAAAAAGTTTTTTTGGATCAAGTCCAAAATCTAATGGCATGCTCCTTGGACCATACCTAATCCCCCCACCAAGTTTCGTCGAAATCCGTCGAGGAGTTTTTCCGTAATACTCTTCACAAACAAACAAACAAACAGAAAGGGGCGAAAACAGTAACCTCCGTCCATCTTTGATGGCAGAGGTTAAAAACTTTCTCAGCACATTCCACAAAATCATCCTTTACTGAACAAATTCTTGCAAATCTAAGTAATGTATCTGAGAAGAGAGGACATTGTAACCCATTTTAATTGGTATATTGCTACCTGGAAAGGTGTGCAAGACTGCAGGGAAACTGAAATCATCAACTTTATGTTATACACTTGCACTAAAACCATTCTGTCAACTCTTACCAACACATCCAGATACGCAGCAACTGTACAATCATTACTACTCCTGTTTGCAATCAGGCTATCTGGATAAATCTTGTGAACCTGCCTATCCAAAAAATTTAGAGTTGACCACACAAATATCATCTATATACGACATGTATGACATAATATTTTAGCTAATCCTAATTTTTTTTGTCCTTTATCAGTTTCTGCATGAATGATAATTCACAGAAAAGAAGAAAAGTGTCCACTAGTTGAGGTAAAATTCCCACCCATGGGAATACCCTTAACCTGCTGAAGCATTATCCCACAAAAAGCCACAAAAGTATAAAATAAAATTAAATTAACAGCATCCTTAAACTTCTGCTTATCAAAACAATGAAAACTTGAGTATTTATTTTTTTAGAAAAGAATGGTCTATCAAACCTGACACATAAAAACTTATTAAAAGAGTTTAAAACATTGTCAATCACTTTGAAGAGTGAATCCCTCAATCGTGCTAAATCCAAACTTGTATAAAAAGTTGAAAAATAGCACCGCAAAGCAGGCGTAACCCCTCAGCCCCTTGACGCAAACCAATTTCAAGATGGTGGCCATATTGAAAACCGCAGCATGCCCATTTCTGAAAGGAATCTTCCTCTACTCAACCCCAACACACCCAGCAAAAATGGATTTAATCGGACAAGGCGTTCTCGACATTGACGGAAACAAATTTCAAGATGGCTGCCGTGGCGGCCACAGTGAAAATCGCAGCGCGCCCATTTTGGAAAGGAACCTTCCTCTACTCAACCCCATTATACCTCGCCAGAATAAGATCAATGTGTGAAGCCGTTCTCAAGTTATTGTCCGGAAACCAAATTCAAGATGGCTGCTCGAGCCACCATATTGGATATCGGATTGCGCTGAATATCGAAAGGAACCTTCCTCTAAACACCCCCATTATATCACACAAAAATGAAATCAATAAGTAAAGCTGTTCTCAAGTTATTGTCCGGAAACCAAATGCAAGATGGCTGCCCTAGCCGCCATATTGGATATCGAATTGTGCTGTATATCGAAAGGAACCTTCCTCTAACCACCCCCATGAAAATAAAATCAATCTGTCAAGCTATTCTCAAGTTATTGTCCGGAAACCAACTTCAAGATGGCTGCCCCAGCCGGCATATTGGATATCGCATCGCACTGATTATCGAAAGGAACCTTCCTCTACCCAGCCCCAACACACACTGCAAAAATGGATTTAATCGGACAAGGCGTTCTCCTCGAAATTGACGGAAACCAAAAGTTGACAGACGCCCGCCCGACAATGGCTATGATGACAATACCCCTTAGCCAATTCAGGCTGAGGGGTAAAAACCAAATACTTCAACTGACTTGATATTGAGGCATTCAATTCTACCTAAGAACTCTAAAGAAGAATTAATGCTCCAGAAAGTGTGAATACCAGAATTCTTCTCAATTGCTAAAAAATATTTCCTAAATTGTTCTCTAACAACTTGGAAACCTGAGTTAACTACAACCGATAACTGTTTGGTGGAACACTGCCTGGCACCTGCTGTAAACCTATACTTGTATGGGTTCTTATGAAGCTTCGGGATCCAGAAAAGCCGAGGAATACAAAGATTTATCTCTTTACATTTAATACTGAAATTATTAACTAAAACTTCCTGATGCTCAGAAATAATATCTTGGAGTGACTATGACAAGGAACATACATGCTATTACCTATACCAGTGAAAGTCACCGTATCAATGCCAAACTCTCTTAATAAAACCTCCACATAAAACTTTTTACAAACGCTTTATCCTGCACAGTCTTGAGAAAAAGGACATGGTAGAGTGTGTTGAGAGGTGCCATTTCGGGGTTTAGGTTTTATTTATTTCCCTGCACATAAGTTGCATATTACCTTCTCCCTGCTCGTGTCTGTTGACTCGTTTGGTTTGTTACGTTTTGCACGTCCCTCAACCTTTATCCCGGTACTCCTAAACCCTTATAAAGGAAAGAAACGTTTTCCATCTTTCTGCCACAAAAATTCGGTTTTCCATTCGGAGATGGTACTGAACGCAGTAGTTAGAGACCTTTCGGCCATTCACGAGATCAAAGATCCCGGCACCGAAGCATATCGCGTTGGCGAGCGTTCGACATGACAGGACTGAGATATATCAACGATTCCAATCATCTGGCAAGTTTTCTTTTTCGGCTTAAAAATTCATCACCAAGCTTCAAACTATCAAACTTGTACAGTATACATAACAAATAGAACATGACCTGTGAAAGACCATAGTCTTCTCCAAGACTATCCCCCTGCTGGCTCCTGGAAGTTGCACGCAACAACGTAGCTGCACCACAAAGGTGCCTGGCTGGTCGATACGTGTCAGCTGCAAGCAGTCTGTGGAGGAATGCCTTGCAAGCAAATCCAACATCTGCTTGAACCAGGCTTGGGTGGGTTGCAATAATTTCATTACACGTGCTTTGCACTCTGGCGTCAAAGTTTGGTTGTGTCAGAAGGGACTTGAAGAACTGGGGAGGGAGGAGAGGGATGGAGAAATGATATGCGCATCAAATGTAAAGAAATGTAGTGACCAGATAATGTGGTACAGGGTGATCATTCAGAAAATTATGTGCATGATATGACAAAGCATAGTATAGAATGAAATCATTAATAAGTTTTTCAAAGTAATCTTTTCAGGACCATCAAGCACAATCCATAAGGAACTAGAGGGGGAGCACTCGGGAGAGTGCAAAACCTCCGCCGCCAATACTGCTGGGTCACTCAAGTGAACCTTATATCTTATTCATTAAATATGTCAACAGTGCTGACAGTTATAGTTCTTTTTTCCAATATTTTTTTTTGGGGGGGGGGGTGGAAATCACTTAAAACATGTAGAAATGCAAAAAAAGAAATCGAAATTTTGTTGAAAGAAAATTATTTTCTCTAAATTTTTTTTGGGGGCTCGGGGGTTGGAAATCACTTAAAACATGTAGAAATGCAAAAAAAGAAATCGAAATTTTGTTGAAAAAAAAGTTTGAAAAATTTTTTTTCTCTAACTTTTTTTTTGGGGGGGGGGTAGGGGGTTAGAAATCACTTAAAACATGTGGAAATGCAAAAAAAAAATTTTCTCTAACAATTTTTGGGGTGGGGGGGTTGGAAATCACTTAAAACATATACAAATGCATGAAACAAAATCTTTTTCTCCAACAATTTTTTTGGGGGGATAACAATTTTTTTGGAGGGGGGTTGGAAATCACTTAAAACATGTAGAAATTTAAAAAAAAATTTCTTGAACAATTTTTTTTGGGGGGGGGGTTGGAAATCACTTAAAACATGTACAAATGCATGAAACAAAATCTTTTTCTCCAACAATTTTTTTGGGGGGGATAACAATTTTTTTTGGAGGGGGGGTTGGAAATCACTTAAAACATGTAGAAATGCAAAAAAAAAATTTTTTTGGTGGGGGGGGGTTGGAAATCACTTAAAACATGTACAAATGCAAAAAAAAAATTTTCTCTAAGAATTTTTTGGGTGGGGGGGGGGTTGGAAATCACTTAAAACATGTAGAAATGCAAAAAAAAAATTTTTTTCTCTAAATTTTTTTGGTGGGGGGGGGGGGTTGGAAATCACTTAAAACATGTTCAAATGCAAAAAAAGAAATCGAAATTTTGTTGAAAAAAAGTTGGGAAATCTTTTTTCTCTAACAACTTTTTTGGGGGGGGGTAGGTGGTTAGAAATCACTTAAAACATGTAGAAATGCAAAAAAAGAAATCGAAATTTTGTTGAAAAAAAAGTTTGAAAAATTTTTTTTCTCTAACTTTTTTTTTGGGGGGGGGGTAGGGGGTTAGAAATCACTTAAAACATGTGGAAATGCAAAAAAAAAATTTTCTCTAACAATTTTTGAGGTGGCCGGGGGGTTGGAAATCACTTAAAACATATACAAATGCATGAAACAAAATCTTTTTCTCCAACAATTTTTTTGGGGGGGATAACAATTTTTTTTGGAGGGCGGGTTGGAAATCACTTAAAAAATGTAGAAATTTAAAAAAAATTTCTTGAACAATTTTTTTTGGGGGGGGTTGGAAATCACTTAAAACATGTACAAATGCATGAAACAAAATCTTTTTCTCCAACAATTTTTTTGGGGGGATAACAATTTTTTTGGAGGGGGGTTGGAAATCACTTAAAACATGTAGAAATGCAAAAAAAAAATTTTTTGGTGGGGGGGGGTTGGAAATCACTTAAAACATGTACAAATGCAAAAAAAAAAATTTTCTCTAAGAATTTTTTGGGTGGGGGGGTTGGAAATCACTTAAAACATGTAGAAATGCAAAAAAAATTTTTTTTCTCTAAATTTTTTGGTGGGGGGGGGGGGTTGGAAATCACTTAAAACATGTTCAAATGCAAAAAAGAAATCGAAATTTTGTTGAAAAAAAAGTTGGGAAATCTTTTTTCTCTAACAACTTTTTTTTGGGGGGGGGGGGTAGGTGGTTAGAAATCACTTAAAACATGTAGAAATGCAAAAAAAAAAAATTTTTTCTCACAATTTTTTTGGGGGGGGAGGGGGGGTTGGAAATCACTTAAAACATGTACAAATGCAAAAAAAAAATTTCTCTAACAATTTTTTGGGTGGGGGGGGGGGTTGGAAATCACTTAGAACATGTTCAAATGCAAAAAAGAAATCGAAATTTTGTTGAAAAAAAAGTTGGAAATTTTTTTTTCTCTAACAATTTTTTTGGTGGGGGGGGATAATATATATATATATATATATATATATATATATATATATATATATATATATATATATATATATATATATATATATATATATATATATTATGCAGTCATGCGCCGAATTACGACGTTTCGGTCAACGACGGATCGCATATACGACGGTGGTCCCATAAGATTATAATGGAGCTGAAAAATTCCTATCGCCTTGTGATGTTGTCACCATCGTAACGCTGCCAGTTGTATAAAAGTACAGTATAGCACATACAATTATGTACAGTACATAATACTTGATAATGATAATAAACAACTACAGTGTGGCCCCATTATAACGTAATTGTTGAGGTCCATAAAATGTCATCGTGAAAAAAGCGGGTTCGCACTAAATCGGGATTCAAGAAAATCAGCGTTCAAACTGACCCAATGTTGACCTAACGTACTAAAACACCCCTTTTCACCCTTTCTATAATATATAATATATTTATTCACCTTTCTATAATCGATGCGAGAGGAGATTGTAAGCAGCTGCTAACAACACACATTGCTGTCATGAACAGAACAAAGGTAAAACTAACGCATCTTCCGTCTATCTTGGATGTGGGACTGTGGGACAAGATGTGGAGATGGAAGACAGTGATATTGATGATCCTGACCCTGTATAGGCCGAGGCTAATGGGTGTGTCTTAGTTTTTAACAAGAAAAGTTTAAAAAGTAAAAATAAATACATATATTTTTGTACAGCTGTACAATGTGTTTGTGTTTTAGGGTTAGGGTTATTACAAAAGTCAAAAAGTTAAAAAAAAATTAAAAAGTTTATAAAGTAAAAAAGTTACACTAAGCTAAGGTTAATTTATTACTGAAGAAAGAAAAATATTTTTTTTATAAATTTAGTGTAGCCTAAGTGTACAGTGTTTATAAAATCTACAGTGGTGTACAGTAATGTTGTAGGTCTTCACATTCACTCACCACTCACTCACTGACTCACCCAGAGCAACTTCCAGTCCTGCAAGCTCCATTCATGGTAAGTGCCCTATACAGGTGTACCACCTGCCACATTCGGTCTTTTGGGTGGTCGCTAGACGATCGTTATTCTCAGGTTTTCCGTCTGTCTGTATGTATGTAATGGACAGCTCTGGAGGCCAGAGGAGTCAACCGATTTTGATGAAACTTGACTGGTAGGTTCATAACAGGATATAGTTGTACGCTTTTGAGTACCGTTGCCATGGACACCACCGTTGCTAAGCAACGGGACTTTGAAATTATAAAAAATCCGAAATTTTTTTTTCCCCAAAAATCAAAAATCTGCTTCCGCGCTTTTATGCGCACTATAATCAAACTCTTTCTCAAAAATTTTCATCCCGATCCGTCAAAAACTGTATGACTAGTATGCAATTATATAGCGACCACCCATGTCGCCTACCGGCTTGTATCTTTTATACCGTATTTTTACTGTACCTTTTCTATGTTAAGATACACAAATACTTACCATTGTGTTACAATTGCCAACAGTTTTCAGTATAGTAACATGCTGTACAGGTTTGCAGTTGAGGAGCATTCGGCTATAACATATAGCCTTGGTGTGTCGTAGGCTATACCATCTAGGTTTGTGTAAGTACACTATGATGTTCGCACGAGCCTGGTGTTGGCTCAGTGGTTTGGGTGGTGGTTTGGGATCCTAGGATCCTGAGTTCAAGCCCCGTTGGCCGCTGAATTAATACACCAGAGGGGTTGACTCAGCCCGTCATCCTTCTGAGGTCGGTGAAATGAGTACCAGTTCCAGTGTGTGTACTGGTGGAGGGGCACTGCATCAGCGACATAGTCGCGCTTCAAGAAATGATAGCTACCCTGGCAGCTAAGCTGCCATACGACCACCACCATGTTCGCACTATGACAAAATCGCTTAATAATGCATTTCTCAGAATGTATCCCCATCATTAAGTGGCGCATGACTATATATATATATATATATATATATATATATATATATATATATATATATATATATATATATATATATATATATATATATATATATATATATATATACACATACACACACATATACATATACATATAAAATCTTAGTTGATTTCAACCTAACTGGGGGCCAAACGCAGAACCAGACAGTTGTGAATACATTATGAACTGAGCTATCCATGTTGAACCAATATTACGAGACTTTCAAAGTCATGCAGGAAAGCAAAACAGACTAAACATTGGAAAGGTAAATTTATGTATAAGCATTGAAACTAATGGTGGAGTGAAACACCGATGTTGCAATGGTGGAAAAAAATGCTTGTAATTTTTATTCACCTTCTGAAGATCGACGTGTTTGAAAAGTTGCACAAATGCACAAAAAGCTTCACTCTCCTCTGCCGCCTTTCCGCTCAGTCGTGCTCGGTACACCTGGAAACAAAAGAGATCACGCAAGTAAATAATCTTGCTTTTTATCGTGAATCGTTTAAAATATTTACAAGCTGTCATGGATCTCAACAAAGACCTTTCTGACTGTGCAAACATGACTTCATGAAAAATTCCGAGTCATAAACAGTAGGGTGTACCACTTTTGCAAAAGTAGTTGCTGGAATGAAGCACTATGTGCCTATCGATTCCACTCGTGAAGTTAGGTGATCGACCAAAGTTTGAAAATTTTCCCGCCTTTTTTGACCGCGGGCCGGCATTTTGAAATTCCAGGAAAAATCCATATTTTGACAATTATTGCATGGCACATTGTTAGGCATTTACAGAATATCAGTAGTAGTGTTTTCATAAAGACATTATTAATGACAAATGAGAGCATGATCAATTAATTATGAGAACAACCAAATATGTTTTAAGCGACATGGTTTTCATATATGACAACATAACAATCTAGCAAACAAGCAACCACACAGACATCTTATAGAGAACATAGCGTTTGTTTTGTATAGTCTGGGTTAAGCTTCCTGTGCTCTTCCACGCACTGTAGCAATGCTTGACGTTGTTTCTCATCATTGCACATATGAATAAAGTCAGACACTGGCTTAATTCCTCTTTCAGCTAGATCATTTACGACATGCAAAGAATTAGCACTTTCGCAAAATTTTCTGTAACTTGCGAACTTGTCCCACATAGCCACAGGAGCTCTGACCATTGGTCAGTCAAGGTTTATCTGCAAGTACACAAAGAATAAAATAAAAAATATATTTCATTAGATATACACAAAATATACGATTTTCACTGAATTTCCAAAATGGCAACCCCTTCTCAAAATGTCGGGACAAGTTTGTGAATAATATTTACGGGTACTTACTATCATACTGGTGCCTACTGAAGTGCATTCGGCCATCTAAACACAGAGAAATATCTATTTTAAAATATTCAAAAAAATCAATATTATTTCCAAAAATATGGATTTTTCCTGAAATTTCAAAATGGCGGCCCGCGGTCAAAAAAGGCGGGAAAATTTTCAAACTTTGGTCGATCACCTAACTTCACTAGTGTAATCGATAGCCACATAGTGCTTCATTCCAGCAACTACTTTTGCAAAAGTGGTACACCATCATAAACAGTGCTGTTGAGAATGGTGGTGGTACACGGAGTCTAGACACCTTGGTATGTGCTGCCACGTAGGTGTGCGAGCCGTCCAACAGGATCAGCGGCTTAACCTGCCCAGGCTGGTCACCTGCAGCCTGCTCAAGCTGGAGTGCCATCTCAAATGCGACACAAGCTCCAAACGAGTATCCAGCAAGGCGGTAAGGTCCTTGTGCTTGCACCTTGCGAATGCAATCCAGGTAGAATGCAGCAAGGTTGGCGATACTGTCCAGAGGAGCAGCTGAAGAAATGTTCAGGAGGCAAAGGGAATGATGGCATGAGAGCAAAATAAAATTGGCACTGATTGCTCCAATTATCCTTTTTTGCTGTTGTAATTGTTTTGATTTTTTTAAAGGTAAAATTATAATAATTATTCAATTATCTCACATTCAAAGCTAATATGCAATAACATACCCTCAGTGCACTGAATACCGTAGCAGGGAACCGGCAGCAGGGTGGTGAGTTCACGAAACACCTCAATGCTGCCCTCGATAGGGTGGATGAAGAAAATAGGAGATTCTGCACTGACAGCATTATTGAGCTTTATGAGTATTTCACTGTCTCTCCCAATCAATGGTAACGTCATGGGTATCTCAGGTTTGGTGGAGACCGTTGACAGTGATGTTGTATCAGGTGATTCTGTTGATATGCGAGGTTAGGTACGAAAAAAGGATTGGGTGGCAACATTACAGAATAACAAACCCTCACACGGAGGCAGAATGTAAGATGGATAACGAAAGGGAAAGATGCGGGTACCTTTGTGCGTTCCACTCTCTATCTCAGTCAGCTTGTTGAATGTGAGCTGTCGGATTTCTCGTGAGGACAGTGCCACTCCCTGCTCTCTCTCCAACATTTGCTGGACTTCAACACCCATGAGCGAGTCCAGGCCCAGCTCAGTTAAAGAAGCTTCCTTGTTCACACTTGTGACATCACGCACACCTGATATGGAAGAAAAGGGAAAACAGGTGAGAAGGGAAGTAAAGAATGAAAGGTTTACAGTCAGATAAATAAAGTATGGTTTGATTTTTTGGGTGAGAATTTCAGTGTAGATGACAGTTCAGCATTCGTCCTTAACGAATCGATTCAAAACAAAGTATACAATTATATTTCTCTGAATAAAATATAGACCCCAACCTGAACCCCCGGAATTACTTATCAACTAAAACATTCCCATGCAACACCAAACACCCCCCCCTCCAGTACAACTACTGGTTTTCAACTCATTTCTTTCAGTGGTTGAGGGGTGCTTAGAAGTCAAATACACAAGCACACAAACAAGCACTTCTCAAATGATATACATTGCCTTCAGAAAGTATTCACACCCCTCGATTCGACTCGAGTGGGTCTCGGTATTGGCCATATGTATGCACGTCCTTTAACATTTGACTAAAATATCTTCTCCTCACAAACTACCTGACTGATATGGACTAAATTTGAGACGATGCATCAGGAAAGCAAGGTCTCATGGGGGTGTGCTCCCCATCCTGATGTGCCCCCTATATAGGGGATTTCACCTTAAATTCAGGTAATTTATTTTAAAATCTTCTCGGAAAGCAATGGCCAGATGTCTCTCATACCTTTAACCGAAACATGCCGATATCAGTGTGGCTCAGATCAGTAATCTTCTTTTAAGAAACTGCCAGACAGATGCAAACCAAACTCTCCATGAAACATCAGGACCATGCCGTTTACTTAAGTTGTACTTCCCATGACCGTACGACTTCAGGTAGGGTGGGGGGGGGGCATCACCCCTTCCCTCTTATTTACCCCCACCTGTTGGGGAAACAACTATCAGTCCCTCACAGGGATATATTTTTACTTCTGTAACCTGACATGTTTCCACTTATTTTTCAAGGCTTAACAGGTACTTTGAAGATGGATAAATGGCAAAAAATAAGAAATTCCCAGGAATCCCACATGACAGAGCAACATGCCAACAACAATCATGAACCAAAAAAGAAGGATAAATAGATGCAGGAGATTGAAGAAGATAAAAATTGAGTTTAAATAGCGAATTAAAAAATTCATAGGCGAAGGTGACATGATTCAGATTGCCACACTCAGATGTGCTTGTATCTTGGCAAGACGAAAAAGTCATTTTCGGATGCAGAGCTGTTGAAAGAAACCCTGCTGACAGCACTGGAAGTACTTGCGTTTGATTTCAGTGTAAAGGAAAAACTGACCAAAAGAGTAAAGATGATGCCCTTGATCCGCCAAACGGCAGCTAGAAGAATTGTAGATTCGGCCGAGAACATTGAAGAACAACTGAACTCCTGCCTGGCGTTTGGTTTTGCACTTGATGAGTCCACAGACACGAGAGACACAGCACAGCTGTGCATCTGGATTTGACTGGTTACTGAAAACTTTGATGTGCAGGAAGAATTACGAGCCTTGTCCCCACTTAAAGACAGCACTCGAGGCTGTGATATACTGGAAGATACCAGTAAGGGATTTGAGAAGTCTGGTCTGAACATGGAAAAACCGAGTTCACGTGCCACAGATGGGGCATCTGCAATGAAAGGAAAAAAAGTTTGAAGGTTGCAGCAGTTTATTCAGGTCAAAAGAGAAGGTTGGTGTGCCCAGGTTCCATTGCATCATTCATCAGGAGAGTTTGTGCTGTGAACTTTGCAAGTCAGGTTCATTGCACGATGTGATGGAAGAAATGATCAATATTGTGAATTTTCTTCACGATCGTGCCCAAAATCACCAGTTTATGGGATATTTGGAAGACGTTGAAGCAGAGTATGGAGATTTAGTTTATTTTAATGCAGTCAGATAGCTAAGTCGTGGAAACTTGTTGAAGAGATTTACTGACCAGGTAAATCTGCCCTGTCAGTGTGGCTCAGTTTCAAGAGGAACTGATTGAGTTGAAAGTGAACTCTGCCCACCAAAGAAGACACGGTATTTCTGGAATTTTGGACGTGAGTATATGAATCCCCGAACTATCCTGAAATTTCTTGCTATGTGGCCAAACTCTGGGTCCACCTTGCTTTGTGAAAGTACATTCTCTTTCATGAAACTGCTGAAATCAAATCTGAGAGCCACCATCAGTGATGCAAACCTGGAATCAGAATTGAGATGTGCCCCGACTGAATATATCCCACATTTCACAAAAATAGTTCAGTCTGTTTAAGACCCATATTCTCATTGACTTGATCAAAGTTGATCAGTAAATAGCAGGAGGTTTATAACTGTGCACTTTTGTATGAATAAAGTGGCTTAAACTGTTTTTTGAACTACTTTTGTATTACTGATAAAAAATCCATATTTTTGAAGAGCCAACAGGCAATACTTCGCCACTGTTATCAATAATAAATTAATGCATCTTCCACACATGTGGATTTCTGATCATGTGGCCCACTATTAAAAAAAACTTGGATTCCCCCATGTGAAGTGCAATAGAAAGTGGTAGTGAAAACAAAAATTAACAAAAAGATCAAAAAAAGCCAAAAAGCAAACAATTAATATCACAATGACAACAGTCAAGAAATATTTGTGGAATAAATATTAGTGTCCGTGTCATCAAGAAGAGGCCTGTTTTAAAAGCCACTCTTTTCGGGATTGAGGAAGAAGACATGGGAATGGAGCTTAATGCAGCCGTTCCAACGGTAACATTTATTTATGAGCAAATACAACCCGTCACTTTGCTGATGGGGATATTGACGGGAAGGGGGGGAGGGCGAGACAGAGAGAGAGAGAGAGAGAGAGAGAGAGAGAGAGAGAGAGAGAGAGAGAGAGAGAGAGAGAGAGAGAGAGAGAGAGAGAGAGAGAGAGAGAGAAAGAGAGGAGAGAGGGAGGAGAGGGAGGAGAGGGGAGAGAGGGGAGAGGGACAAAAAAATACCCCCGAGCAGGAGTGCCGGTCATCTCTGCCAGAGGTCGAAAGTAACTCTGTGCCAGACTGGAATAGGGGCAGTTCATAAAGTACGTACGCTCTACTTCCGGGTTCCAAAACCACCTACCCCCCTCTGTATGCAGGATAGTGACCACTCAACCACCCCCCTCATACATCGCTAATCGCTTGCAAAGCCAGCAGTTCATTATGAACCGATGTTTGTAAGTCATGACGATGCAGTCCCTAGCGGTGTAATTTACCTTTTTCTTTCAATATCACAGCACGTCATTTATGAAAATAAAAGTACAAATTGACATTCAAGACAATGTTAATGTCATAAATGAAAGTAAGTGTAAATATAAACTTGTGTTCCATTGTTTTAGTTAAATCTGACAAAAGCTTCAAATGTAATATTTGTCTCGGAGAGTTCCGGTTCTCAATTTAATACTTTTATTTTTGTATGTACTTTATGTACGGCCCATATGGGAAATCAGAGCGAAGTTTGAAGGGCTATAAAATCGGAACGAGAGCAAATTTCAAAAAAAAATGGCTCGTGTTGTTCCAGATAATAGTCCGTAGTATCTGAATCACTAATAACATTTGATCTCGCTTGATAAATGAGGGAGGAGATACGATTTGAAATCGACGATTTTCGCAACTTTTACAGCCTCGTGACGTTGACCTCGACCTTGGACGACCTTGAAAGTTATATCGTTGTGCATGTCTCATCGACCTCTATCCATTCCACTATTGGTTATTTGTCTCCACTAGGTTTGATCGTGGACCTACGTACGGACGGGCGGACGGACAGACTTCGAGACTGTTATTATTAGGTCATCTCTGCTGAGATGATAGAGATGACCTAAAAAGACAAAAAGGTAAGGGTTGGAGGTGGCGTTAGCAAAGAGAGTGATGTGATATGCTTTATAACCAAAAAACCCCCCTATGTCAGAACAGCTGTACACACAACAGAATTTATAATGTAATCCGCTGGCACATCTGCAAAAACTTTGATATTCCAGTTCCAGAAAATTTGTGGGAACATGAACCAAAAACAATAATTGAATAGATGGAAGTACCTACTGCTCACGTACAACCTTATGATCCCATAGAGCGTGAACATCGAAAACAAAGCATTGCCACCAGATATCACACTTGAATACAAATGAAGAGAAGTGGGCATTGCTAATTGAGGTGTTAATAACAGTAATTTTGGACTAACGATGTGGAAATCAAGAAAATGACCAAATATCAAGACCTCAAGAATGAAGTGAAAAGATCCTGGAAACTGAAGAATGCCAAAGTTGTACCAGTGATAGTTGGAGCTACGGGAATGATGACGAATAACACGCACAAGCATTTTAAGGCCATTTTTGTCTGAGAGCAGGAGTTAGCCTTGCAGGCCCCGTGACAATCATGTTTCCCTTTTTGAGGAAATGTTGACGGTTATGAGGCAATGTGGACGGTTATGAGGAAATGTGGACGGTTATGGGGCAATGTGGACGGTTATGAGGCAATGTGGACGGTTATGAGGCAATGTGGACGGTTATGAGGCAATGTGGACGGTTATGAGGCAATGTGGACGGTTATGAGGCAATGTGGACGGTTATGAGGCAATGTGGACGGGTATGGGGCAATGTGGACGGTTATGGGGAAATGTGGACGGTTATGGGGCAATGTGGACGGTTATGGGGCAATGTGGACGGTTATGAGGCAATGTGGACGGTTATGAGGCAATGTGGACGGTTATGAGGCAATGTGGACGGTTATGAGGCAATGTGGACGGTTATGAGGCAATGTGGACGGTTATGAGGCAATGTGGACGGTTATGAGGCAATGTGGACGGTTATGAGGCAATGTGGACGGTTATGAGGCAATGTGGACGGTATGAGGCAATGTGGACGGTTATGAGGCAATGTGGACGGGTATGAGGCAATGTGGACGGGTATGGGGCAATGTGGACGGTTATGGGGCAATGTGGACGGTTATGAGCAATGTGGACGGTTATGGGGCAATGTGGACGGTTATAGGGCAATGTGGATGGTTATGAGGCAATGTGGACGGGCATGGGGCAATGTGGACGGTTATGGGGCAATGTGGACGGTTATGAGGCAATGTGGACGGTTATGAGGCAATGTTGACAGTATGGGGCAATGTGGACGGTTATGAGGCAATGTTGACAGTATGGGGCAATGTGGACGGTTATGGGGCAATGTGGACGGGTATGGGGCAATGTGGACGGTTATGGGGCAATGTGGACGGTTATAGGGCAATGTGGATGGTTATGAGGCAATGTGGACGGGCATGGGGCAATGTGGACGGTTATGGGGCAATGTGGACGGTTATGAGGCAATGTGGACGGGCATGGGGCAATGTGGACGGTTATGGGGCAATG
>NC_140966.1:54300907-54305907 GCF_056783735.1 Eptatretus burgeri
GACAAATGGAGATGGGCATTAAAATGCTACATATGAAAATGTCATGCCACCACATCACTCCAACTAAGGTAAAAACAAAAAGGTAAAAGTTCATTCATCATCTACAAATAAAACATTTGTGTGAAATTAATCGGTGTCCAAGTAATTGGCCTTATGCTACAAGAACCTTTGGTACAAACAGAATACTTGAAAACATGGGTCCTTCAGACATGTTGACAAACAATGCTGTGAATAATGCTTACCCGTTCGAACCCCTGATCGTGACGTAAGAACAATTTTGGAAGCTCCACGGGATACAAGGAAAGCCGCGAGTTCCAGTCCAAATCCGCCAAGACCTCCTGTTATCACGTAGACCTTGCCTGGTGGACAGCAGGCTCTTGTTTGAGCTGACAGGAGGAGATGGGATGGTGGACAAAGGCGGGCCTCCTCTTCTTCTCGAATCTGTACACAAATAAACGATGAGCCTTTTGAAATGAGATTATTGATATTGAATTTAAACCTGCATGAGCAGATTTTACCAACCTGCAGCAGAACCTTGCCGATGTGCTTTCCTTGGGCCATATAACGAAAGGCATCTTCAGCATTACCATGAGGAAACGTCACACAGCTTAGTGGCTGAACCTCTCCACTTTCAAGGCCCTGGGTCATGAGATTGGCTACTAACGTCCACTCATCATTCCCTTGTTCAAATAGGGCATCCAGCAGGATCCCGTGGAAAGTAACATTCTTCAAGAATATCGCCATACCTAATGAAAAATGAGATGGAGTGAGAGGTGAAAGCAGTTTGAGACAATGGACAATAAAATGAGATTTGAAGCTTATACAATTTTTTTGAGCTGTTACAAAAGTTGAAAAAGCATCTTGTTTAAACTGCAATTCATGAAAAAGCATGATTATTTGGTGTGGCCACTTTAATGAGGTTGTGACGATGGTAGATTTAATCTTCAACATGTATTCCAAATCATGAGAAGTATGCTTTGGGTATGAAAGAAAACAAACCTTTAACTATATTAGAAAGCATCTCAAAATGCAAAGCCCATCCACGTCCACTTGGGCTCAAACTAAACTTGACAAAAACAACAACTAAACACAACGGCACTCTTTGACGTCATGACGTCAAACAATTATATTCTTCCGCCCACATTACAACATCATACATACTTGTACCACCAAGTTTGATTTAAATCTCTTGAGCTGTTCTCAAGTATCATATTTTAACCTTGCATGACATCTGACCTTTGACCTCATGAACCCAAAATCTAATCAGTTCATCTTTACATCAGTATACATACTGTAATTGTATCAAGTTTAGTCAAAATCCAATCACTGATGCACAAGTTAGCACGGCAACAGAATTTTTACATTACATGACCTCTAACCTTTGACCTCTTGACCCCAACACATAATGAAAGGAGGTTGTTGTGGATATGAAAGGGAGTGGTTGTGAGTTTTTACTTTGTGACAATTTGCCATCAAAACCAAAGAAATGGTGTCTATTTAGATCTTCATCTGCTTGGTCAGCAAACTTCTTCTTTTTCACAGCCACAATTATTCCAACGTTCTTGCAGAGTCGGCCAGGGGGAAGTTGGCTGAAGACTTTCACGAAGCGGGTGGCCAGGCCTGATGTTCAACTAAGGCAGGAATTTGTAATTTGGCCCGGGTGCCAGCGAAAACTCGCGTACACTTCGCAAAGGACACCGTTCGAGCTTTAACATCCACCAACTCATGCCAGCAGATGGGAAGCCCAG
This sequence comes from Eptatretus burgeri, assembly GCF_056783735.1. Classification (NCBI taxonomy): domain Eukaryota; kingdom Metazoa; phylum Chordata; class Myxini; order Myxiniformes; family Myxinidae; genus Eptatretus; species Eptatretus burgeri. The sequence continues at coordinate 54,302,656 of NC_140966.1, forward strand.
TTTAATGATGGCACACACCCTGCCTGTGAAAGCCCATGATGGCAGTTTATAGCTGGGCTGAAATTCAAACCCAAGCGAGACAGCTTAGATTGGAGTGTGCATCCCTCTAGGGCCAAGGCTATCCTGAGGTACGCACATCACTATATATATATATATATATATACATTCACTACCGGTCAAAAGTTTTAGAACACCCCCATTTTTCCAGTTTTTACTAAAATTTAAGCAGTGTAATGTTTCAATGTACTCTGAAATGAAAGCATCGAACAAATAAACAATTGCAGATAAAAAATAAATCATGGAATCGTTTTGTTGAACAAAATTTAATTTAAATTTTTGACTCATCAAAGAAGCCATCTTTTGGAGATATAACAGCCAAACATACTCTTCTTTCTACAATGGAAATCTACAATGGCATTCTTTCTACAATGGAAATCAAATATTATTCGGAAAGTACTTCCCAACACTGTTGCAGAAGTTCCCACAAATGTGTTGCACTTGTAGGTTGCTTTGCTTTTGCCCTTCTGTCCAGTTCATCCCAAACCAGCTCCATGGGGTCTAAGTCTGGAGACTGTGCTGGCCATTCCATGATTTGAAGCCTACCGTCTTGTTCTTTTCTTCTAAGGTAGTTCTGATAGACTGGAGGTATGTTTTGGGTCGTTATCTTGCTGAGGGATGAACCGCTGACCAACTAGGTGTAAACCAGAAGGTATTGCATGGCGCTGCAAAATGCTGTGGTAGCCCTTTTTGTTCAGGGTGCCAGTCACTCTGTGCAAGTCGCCGACTCTGGATCCAGCAAAAGATCCACAGATCATCACGCTTCCTCCTCCATGTTTGACAGTTGGTGTCACACTGAGGAACCATCATTTCGCCTACTCGACGGTGTACAAAAACCCTGCGTGATGAACCGAAGTTTTCAAATTTTGATTCATTGGTCCATAAGACCTTCTAGTTTTCAGTAGTCCACCGGCGGTGCTTCATGGCCCAGGCAAGCCTCTTTTTCTTATTTTGCCATCTTAGGGCCCTGTCACACCTTGACGTTTTAGCAAGCAATGGCAACGTATAAAAGTGTATGTAAAACGTTGACGTACGCTGAAATTTTGATGTTTTTTTTTAAGTTTTGGGCGTATTCATAACGAGTTGGTCGTATGCATAACATATTAGTAATGGGACAGAACGTTTCGATGTGTTATTGATAACTTTTACCAACGAATGCTTAGCCTGTTGTCGGCGTTCACAACCTATGCCCAACGATAGTTTAACTTACGCATAGCGCGCTAAACGTATCGCTGGCGTACTCGTGGCGTAGTCTGTTAAGAACCTGCTGGACGCCGATTTAAATCATAACCGCCTGAGAATATGAAGTGTCAACATCGCAGTCACACCTTGACGATTTTGCCAGCGTATGCCGGCCTATGAAAAATGTGTCTAAAACGCTAGGCGCACATCAAATACGGTATAGGTAAGTTGTGTATACGTTAAGAGTAGGCTGGAAAACAATGAAGTACACTGTCATATTACGTGGTACGTGTTATACGTCGTGAAATTTCAAGCATGCTGAAAATTTTACGACGTACTCGGCGTATGGCTAACACGTTCCGCATACGTTGTCATATGTTCCTGGCACGCTCCGCGATCATTTACACACGACGGACACACGTTACTTGTAGGTTACTCATAAGTCGAAACACGTCAAGGTAATATTTAACATATCCGCAACCTAATTTTCAACCAATGGGTAACGTCCTTTTAACCTATGAGTAGCGTGCTCTGAACCTATGTTTAACGTGCATTGAACCTATTTGTAACTTGCCTTGAACCAATGACTAGAGTGCTATGAACCTATGAGTAATGTGCGTTTAACCTATGTGTAGCATGTTTTGAACCTAAGTATAATGTGCTTCTAACCTTTGAGTAACATGCTATGAACCTATTTGTAACGTATCTAAAACGCACATTGTCGTCTTCCGGACGACCACAGCACTTACTGAACGTGTTTCTAACTTGCATCTACCGTGTAATGGCGTATTGGCAGCGTTTAGGGGAATTGGTATATAAAAATGGGCTTCACAGGAGGAACCCATCATTGTTCCAGACTCCATGTTGAGTAGATGTCAATGCCAGTAGTATCAGTAGTAGTAATACTATTTGGTTGTTGGTAGTTGGTGTGCGTGACAGTAGAAATAGTAGTAGTAGTTGTAGTAGTAGCATTGGTAGTAGTAGTATGTCTATGTCAGTAGTAGTATGTGAGCGTGATGGGGAGGGTGTGGGTGATGATGGATCTTCTTATCGTCCACGAATAGGAGACTACTTTGCACCATTGTTCGATGTTCTTTTCGGCTAATTTTTTTTCCTCATTCCCAAGATGAAATATTTCTTTGTTTCACTTTTTAAAGTATTAAAAACGACTTTGACAAATGCATAATGTACTAGTAATGAACACAGAACGCTTCGATAACTTATAGGTAAGTTATACCAACGATTGTTTATCGTGTTTTAGTCGTCCACAACCTATGCCCAACGATAGTCTAGCGTATGCATAGTGTAATAATTCCCAAGCACGTTATTCACAGGTTATAAATAAGTCACGGGTACCCTCAACATTACCTTGATGTGTTTCGACGTATGAGGAACTTTCAAGTAGTGTGTTGCGAAGTGTGAACAACGTTCGTGTAACATGCTTACAAAACGTTACTCATAGGTTAGAAATAAGCTTTGGGTACGCGAATGTTACCTCTACGTGTTTCGACTTATGAGTAACATACAATTAACGTGTGTCAACGATCGCATAACGTGCCTACAACTTATGGCCAGCGCAGCGGAAGGTGTGAGCCAAACGCCGAGTAAGTCGTAAAATTTCAAGCATGCAAAATTTTTTGGACAACCAAAAAGTAAAACGTTTTAAACCAGCGTAATACCACCTATGGTAGTGTTTTTCAGCGTGCATCTAACGTACACATAACGTACCCATAACGTATTCGACGTGTGCCAGCGTTTTAGACAAATTTTTCATAAATCGGCATATGCTGGCTAAATCGTCAAGGTGTGACAGCCCCGTGAGTAATGGCTTTCTTACTCCCACTCAACCTGTCAAACCTGCAGCTCGAAGCTGCTGTCCTGTGAGTCGCCTATCACGCAAGCTGTTGACTCTCAGAAACTTGTCTTCTGATTGTGTTGTGGCTTTGGGTCTGCCAGACCTCTTCCTGTCAGAGGAAGACTCTTCCTCGTTTCCTGTCTCTTCCTGTGTTCCTT
>NC_140966.1:54310907-54375907 GCF_056783735.1 Eptatretus burgeri
AATATAAGGTTTACGGCTCAAAACCAGCAACAGTCGATGAGCTGAAAGAGGTAATTGAAAGACAATGTCTTGCAGTTCCAAATGAAATGATTCGTAACGCTGTTGAATCCATTGGTCCGCGTTATCGGCTGTGTTTGGAACGTGATGGTCGTCAGTTTGAACATTTGTAAACATGCATCGATCCATTTATACATTTTACCATTAATCTTGTTTCTAAGTCAATAAACAATGCATTTATTATCATTTAAAGAGCGAGTACATTTTTTTGGGACACCCTGTATATGTATATGCATGTATATATATATATATATATATATATACATATATATATATATATATATATATATATATATATATATATATATATATATATATATATATATATATATATATATATATACACACACATATATTGTTGCCGTTCTGGGAACCGCATCCCTCCAAAGCAAGAGCAACCATCATACAGCGGATCCGAGACAGTTATTCCATTAATATACATTCAGACAGACCCTTCCCTTTTGTCTCGCAGGACAACGGGACAGTGCATTGTGTAAGCTTCATAGCTAGGTATGATTAAATCTCTGCACTCATTCCTATTATTTTCTCTACTCTTCTACTCTTATTCCTGAGGTAAATCCCAGGCACATGTGCCCTTCGCTGTGAGATGGGTCCTCAGCAAAGGCCAAGCAGGCATTACGCCAGACACCTCTCTGCAGAAATCACAGCTTATCAAACCCACGTGCAGCGATAATTTCCACGCACTGGACAGAAAGCGCACCCAACACGACACCCACACTGCACGGAACACGTACCGAGGAGACGGAAGAAACGGCACCCTAAATGCTGGTAACTTGCAAAGCGCACGCGGCTGCGCCCTTTCCAACCCATTTCCAAATCTCCATCTAATAATGATTCCATTATATCCAATCTAATTATGATTATATCCAATCCTTCCCCTCAATTCCCTGAAACAGATCAGGGCTGGCAACGTGCATCCCACTGCCTCTGATAACCATGAACAGCATGCTTGATTGCGGGCGGACCCACGCGCTGACCACGTGTACAATGGCGGACCCGCGCGCACTGTACGGGGCATGCTCGATGGCAGACGGACCCGCACGCTGACCACGTGTACAATGGTGGAGTCGCGTGTAGCCCGTGATACTTTATCATCGTACAGAACGACGCATGAATAACACACATCTTTGGTCAGGTCTGCGCATGGGGTTACAATAACATCTTGCCATCGGTCTTCACTCATCACGACGGACACAAATGTCTCCCGCAGATGGCAGACATCCTCGCGCACCTCCGCCTCGATGCAGCTGCTACCAGGCAGAGGCATGCTGTGCGGCCGGATCGCTCGGGCCGCGTGGCGCACCATGGAGCAGGCATATTGACCAGCACCAACCGCGGGAGGCCGGGGCACGGCACGGGGTTCGGTACAAGGCGATTCATGTCACGGTGCTCAAAGCGAGATGATTCCGCAGCTTGGAACCATCTGGCCGGAAGTGAAGTGGAGCCGCTTCCGGTCATGGCGGCCGGCCCATGTGCTGGCCGAGGCCCAACCAGAGTGCCCGATTCGGGTGACGACATCACTTTGGGTCGTCACCCTCGCCCCGCACCACCAGATCTATAAAAGGTAGGGTCGCAGGGCGATGGGAGAGTCGTCGTCATTCCCGAGTCATTAAAGTGTCGTCGTTCCTGCTTGCTCAGTCCTGTCGATTTGTCTTGCTCGTCCTGGCCTGGAACTCATCTTCAACCATTCGCCTGCGGACTCCGCCTTTCTGCACCAACTCGTTGCTGACTCCGCCTTTCTGCACCAACTCGTTTCTGACTCCGCCTTTCTGCACCAACTCGTTGCTGACTCCGCCTTTCTGCACCAACTCGTTGCTGACTCCGCCTTTCTGCACCAACTCGTTGCTGACTCCGCCTTTCTGCACCAACTCGTTGCTGACTCCGCCTTTCTGCACCAACTCGTTGCTGACTCCGCCTTTCTGCACCAACTCGTTGCTGACTCCGCCTTTCTGCACCAACTCGTTGCTGACTCCGCCTTTCTGCACCAACTCGTTGCTGACTCCGCCTTTCTGCACCAACTCGTTGCTGACTCCGCCTTTCTGCACCAACTCGTTGCTGACTCCGCCTTTCTGCACCAACTCGTTGCTGACTCCGCCTTTCTGCACCAACTCGTTGCTGACTCCGCCTTTCTGCACCAACTCGTTGCTGACTCCGCCTTTCTGCACCAACTCGTTGCTGACTCCGCCTTTCTGCACCAACTCGTTGCTGACTCCGCCTTTCTGCACCAACTCGTTGCTGACTCCGCCTTTCTGCACCAACTCGTTGCTGACTCCGCCTTTCTGCACCAACTCGTTGCTGACTCCGCCTTTCTGCACCAACTCGTTGCTGACTCCGCCTTTCTGCACCAACTCGTTGCTGACTCCGCCTTTCTGCACCAACTCGTTGCTGACTCCGCCTTTCTGCACCAACTCGTTGCTGACTCCGCCTTTCTGCACCAACTCGTTGCTGACTCCGCCTTTCTGCACCAACTCGTTGCTGACTCCGCCTTTCTGCACCAACTCGTTGCTGACTCCGCCTTTCTGCACCAACTCGTTGCTGACTCCGCCTTTCTGCACCAACTCGTTGCTGACTCCGCCTTTCTGCACCAACTCGTTGCTGACTCCGCCTTTCTGCACCAACTCGTTGCTGACTCCGCCTTTCTGCACCAACTCGTTGCTGACTCCGCCTTTCTGCACCAACTCGTTGCTGACTCCGCCTTTCTGCACCAACTCGTTGCTGACTCCGCCTTTCTGCACCAACTCGTTGCTGACTCCGCCTTTCTGCACCAACTCGTTGCTGACTCCGCCTTTCTGCACCAACTCGTTGCTGACTCCGCCTTTCTGCACCAACTCGTTGCTGACTCCGCCTTTCTGCACCAACTCGTTGCTGACTCCGCCTTTCTGCACCAACTCGTTGCTGACTCCGCCTTTCTGCACCAACTCGTTGCTGACTCCGCCTTTCTGCACCAACTCGTTGCTGACTCCGCCTTTCTGCACCAACTCGTTGCTGACTCCGCCTTTCTGCACCAACTCGTTGCTGACTCCGCCTTTCTGCACCAACTCGTTGCTGACTCCGCCTTTCTGCACCAACTCGTTGCTGACTCCGCCTTTCTGCACCAACTCGTTGCTGACTCCGCCTTTCTGCACCAACTCGTTGCTGACTCCGCCTTTCTGCACCAACTCGTTGCTGACTCCGCCTTTCTGCACCAACTCGTTGCTGACTCCGCCTTTCTGCACCAACTCGTTGCTGACTCCGCCTTTCTGCACCAACTCGTTGCTGACTCCGCCTTTCTGCACCAACTCGTTGCTGACTCCGCCTTTCTGCACCAACTCGTTGCTGACTCCGCCTTTCTGCACCAACTCGTTGCTGACTCCGCCTTTCTGCACCAACTCGTTGCTGACTCCGCCTTTCTGCACCAACTCGTTGCTGACTCCGCCTTTCTGCACCAACTCGTTGCTGACTCCGCCTTTCTGCACCAACTCGTTGCTGACTCCGCCTTTCTGCACCAACTCGTTGCTGACTCCGCCTTTCTGCACCAACTCGTTGCTGACTCCGCCTTTCTGCACCAACTCGTTGCTGACTCCGCCTTTCTGCACCAACTCGTTGCTGACTCCGCCTTTCTGCACCAACTCGTTGCCGACTCCGCCTTTCTGCACCAACTCGTTGCCGACTCCGCCTTTCTGCACCAACTCGTTGCTGACTCCGCCTTTCTGCACCAACTCGTTGCTGACTCCGCCTTTCTGCACCAACTCGTTGCTGACTCCGCCTTTCTGCACCAACTCGTTGCTGACTCCGCCTTTCTGCACCAACTCGTTGCTGACTCCGCCTTTCTGCACCAACTCGTTGCTGACTCCGCCTTTCTGCACCAACTCGTTGCTGACTCCGCCTTTCTGCACCAACTCGTTGCTGACTCCGCCTTTCTGCACCAACTCGTTGCTGACTCCGCCTTTCTGCACCAACTCGTTGCTGACTCCGCCTTTCTGCACCAACTCGTTGCTGACTCCGCCTTTCTGCACCAACTCGTTGCTGACTCCGCCTTTCTGCACCAACTCGTTGCTGACTCCGCCTTTCTGCACCAACTCGTTGCTGACTCCGCCTTTCTGCACCAACTCGTTGCTGACTCCGCCTTTCTGCACCAACTCGTTGCTGACTCCGCCTTTCTGCACCAACTCGTTGCTGACTCCGCCTTTCTGCACCAACTCGTTGCTGACTCCGCCTTTCTGCACCAACTCGTTGCTGACTCCGCCTTTCTGCACCAACTCGTTGCTGACTCCGCCTTTCTGCACCAACTCGTTGCTGACTCCGCCTTTCTGCACCAACTCGTTGCTGACTCCGCCTTTCTGCACCAACTCGTTGCTGACTCCGCCTTTCTGCACCAACTCGTTGCTGACTCCGCCTTTCTGCACCAACTCGTTGCTGACTCCGCCTTTCTGCACCAACTCGTTGCTGACTCCGCCTTTCTGCACCAACTCGTTGCTGACTCCGCCTTTCTGCACCAACTCGTTGCTGACTCCGCCTTTCTGCACCAACTCGTTGCTGACTCCGCCTTTCTGCACCAACTCGTTGCTGACTCCGCCTTTCTGCACCAACTCGTTGCTGACTCCGCCTTTCTGCACCAACTCGTTGCTGACTCCGCCTTTCTGCACCAACTCGTTGCTGACTCCGCCTTTCTGCACCAACTCGTTGCTGACTCCGCCTTTCTGCACCAACTCGTTGCTGACTCCGCCTTTCTGCACCAACTCGTTGCTGACTCCGCCTTTCTGCACCAACTCGTTGCTGACTCCGCCTTTCTGCACCAACTCGTTGCTGACTCCGCCTTTCTGCACCAACTCGTTGCTGACTCCGCCTTTCTGCACCAACTCGTTGCTGACTCCGCCTTTCTGCACCAACTCGTTGCCGACTCCGCCTTTCTGCACCAACTCGTTGCCGACTCCGCCTTTCTGCACCAACTCGTTGCCGACTCCGCCTTTCTGCACCAACTCGTTGCCGACTCCGCCTTTCTGCACCAACTCGTTGCCGACTCCGCCTTTCTGCACCAACTCGTTGCCGACTCCGCCTTTCTGCACCAACTCGTTGCCGACTCCGCCTTTCTGCACCAACTCGTTGCCGACTCCGCCTTTCTGCACCAACTCGTTGCCGACTCCGCCTTTCTGCACCAACTCGTTGCCGACTCCGCCTTTCTGCACCAACTCGTTGCCGACTCCGCCTTTCTGCACCAACTCGTTGCCGACTCCGCCTTTCTGCACCAACTCGTTGCCGACTCCGCCTTTCTGCACCAACTCGTTGCCGACTCCGCCTTTCTGCACCAACTCGTTGCCGACTCCGCCTTTCTGCACCAACTCGTTGCCGACTCCGCCTTTCTGCACCAACTCGTTGCCGACTCCGCCTTTCTGCACCAACTCGTTGCCGACTCCGCCTTTCTGCACCAACTCGTTGCCGACTCCGCCTTTCTGCACCAACTCGTTGCCGACTCCGCCTTTCTGCACCAACTCGTTGCCGACTCCGCCTTTCTGCACCAACTCGTTGCCGACTCCGCCTTTCTGCACCAACTCGTTGCCGACTCCGCCTTTCTGCACCAACTCGTTGCCGACTCCGCCTTTCTGCACCAACTCGTTGCCGACTCCGCCTTTCTGCACCAACTCGTTGCCGACTCCGCCTTTCTGCACCAACTCGTTGCCGACTCCGCCTTTCTGCACCAACTCGTTGCCGACTCCGCCTTTCTGCACCAACTCGTTGCCGACTCCGCCTTTCTGCACCAACTCGTTGCCGACTCCGCCTTTCTGCACCAACTCGTTGCCGACTCCGCCTTTCTGCACCAACTCGTTGCCGACTCCGCCTTTCTGCACCAACTCGTTGCCGACTCCGCCTTTCTGCACCAACTCGTTGCAGACTCCGCCTTTCTGCAGCAACTCGTTGCCGGCTCCGCCTTTCTGCACCAACTTTGCTGACTCCGCCTTTCTGCACCAACTCATTGCTGACTCCGCCTTTCTGCACCAACTCGTTGCTGACTCCACCTTTCTGCACCAACTCGTTGCTGACTGACTCCGCCTTCTTCACCACCTCGCCGCCTCTCTCCACCCATTGGCTTCTGGCTTCACCAACGTCCCTCCCTTCACGCCTGACGGTTGTGTCTCATTCTCTGGACTGACGCTAGCTGCACGAAGCAATAGCGACATGCCAGATGTCAGGGAGGTATCGCCCAGCGGAGCATCCCCCCCAAATGTATTGGTGGCACGGTTGGGCAATCGTGCAAGGTATTGAGAGACTGTTAGCCTCATCTCCTCTCCTTTTTCTCTTCATTAACTACTCTTCTTCGGTGTGTGTGTGTGTGTGTGTGTGTGTGTGTGTGTGTGTGTGTGTGTGTGTGTGTGTGTGTGTGTGTGTGTGTGTGTGTGTGTGTGTGTGTCCTGGTGCCTGTCCTCGTTCAAGTTAAGAGTGTAAAAGAATTATATCAGGATAACTCTGCTCTGTGTCTGCTTTTTTAAGTTGCTTGTATATTGCCACACCTTTCACATGTCTTCCTATTCCTGCTACAGAGAACAATAAACAACATTCACTGTGCCACATATCTTTCCTCGCCTGCCTGTTCATAAATCCTTTGTAGAAATGTTCCCAGCTCATTTTTGTCTTTTCTTTCAATGATCCAACATGGTCCGTATCCTAACTTAGCCGGTACTTTATTCCCAACGATCCGTTCCTTTTAGCCGGTACATCCTTGGCAGTGTCGCTCAGCTACATCTGATTCGGTAAAGTGATCCGGTTCGGACAAGGCGTACCGAGGACGTGTCCCCCGGTAATGAGGTCACGTGATTAATTAGGTAACCCGATTAACTCACAGACGGGAGGACCCGAGATCACGTGGTTGAGTTGTTTCCGTTCACGGTCGGTTGGCAACCTGCTGCGTCACGGAATTACCAGTGTGCGACCGCACGCAATTCTGGGGAGTCTGGTAGGAACCCGAGTTGCTTCCCCCCTGGTGGTCTTCTCACAAGACCCCCGGCCCGCAACAATATATATCTACACACACACACACACACACACACACACACACACACACACACACACACACACACACACACACACACACACACACACACACACACACACACACACACGTCTATACCCCCTTTCAAATTTTTCACCTTTTGTTGCCTTATAGCCTGGAATTATATTGCATCAAATCAGACTTTTTCCAACTTTATTTACATATCGTAACCCACAACTTCCAAGGGAAAAAGAAATTTTACAAATTTCAGAAAATTAGATTAAAATACATTACGAGATATATTGGTTGGATAAGTATCCACCCCCCTAATAGTAGCAATTGTAAATTATCTCAGGTGCAACCAATCACCTTCAAAAATAATCACACAAGTTAATTTGCCTCCACCTGTGTTAAATTGTAGTGATTCTGATTGTTTCAAAATAAAATCAGATGTTCCTGAAGGTTTCCTCTGCTGGGTAGTGCATTTCACAGCAAAGACTCAACCATGAGGCCCTGGGAGTTTTCAAAAGACATCCGGAATAAAGTTGTGGAAAGGCATAGATCAGAGGATGGGTATGAAAATATTTCAAATGCCTTGAATATCCCTTGGAGTACAGTTAAGACAATCATTCAGAAGTGGAAGGCATATGGTACCACCAAGACCCTGCCAAGATCAGGCCGTTCCTCCAAACAGGATGACCAAGAAAGGAAGAGACTGATCAGAGAGGCCAATAAGAGGCAAATGGAAACTGTGAAAGATCTACATGCTTTTATGGCAAAGACTGGTTACTGTGTGCATATGACAACAATATCCCAAACACTCCACAAGTCTGGCCTGTACGGTAGGGTGGCAAGAGGAAGCCATTACTCAAAAAAGCCCACCTTGAGTCCCGTTTGAGGTGTGAAAAAACCCCTCCATAGATTCTGAAGCTATATGGCAAAAAGTTTTGTGGTCTGACGAAACCAAGGTGGAACCTTTGGCCTAAATTCAAAACGTTACATTTGGCGTAAACCCAATACAGCACATCACCCAAAGAACACCATCCCTACATTGAAGCATGGTGGTGGTAGCATTATGTTGTGGGGATGTTTCTCATCAGTAGGGACTGTGGCACTCGTCAGGATAGAAGGGAAAATGGATGGAGCAAAATACAGAACAATCCTGGAGGAAAACCCGCTGCCCTCTGCAGCAAAGCTGAAATTGGGACGGAAGTTCACCTTTCAACATGATAACGACCCGAAGCACACAACCAAAACTACACTGAAGTGGCTAAGGAACAAAAAGATAAATGTCTGAGTGGTCCAATCAGAGCCCCAACCTAAATGCAATTGAAAATCTGTGGAATGACTTGAAGATTGCTGTCCATCAATGCTCCCAACACAACTTGACTGAGCTTGAACAGTTTTGTGCAGAAGAATGGGAAATATTGCCCAATCAAGGTGTGCAAAGTTGGTGGAGACCTATCCCAACAGACTCACAGCTGTAATTGCTGTCAAAGGTGCTTCCACCAAGTATTAATTCAGGGGTTGGACACTTATCCAACTGAGATATTCTAATTTTGTATTTTTAATTAATATTCTGAAATTTGTAGAATGTTTTTCCACTCGGAAGTTGATGGTTACATTGTGTTAATAAAGGTGGGAAAAGTCTGATTTAATGCAATTTAATTCCAGGCTATAAAGCAACAAAAGGTGAAACATTTTAAAGGCGGTGTCAACTCTCTTTCGGCATTGTAATGTGTATATATATATATATATATATATATATATATATATATATATATATATATATATATATATATATATATATATATATATATATATAATTTGTAGTTCCATTTGGAATAACTAATTGATAACGCCAAAGTATATCAAACATAAAAACAGGCACAATAGTCTGTCAAAAGTGAGTTATTTGTCATTATCCATCAAAGTGGATTTTTTGATGGATAATGAGATCCAAAGATTTTTTCTCATTATCTCATTATCTCAAAAATTATCTCAAAAAAATCTCATTATCCAAAGATAATGAGATTTTTTGATGGAGAGATCCAAAGTATGTATAAATGGATGGTGATTTTTCACTTGATGGTCTGCTGGAACACAAGATAGTACATGGAAACAGGGGTTCTCAGCTTAAGAGCTTGCGTGTGAAACTTAAGCTTTCCCTGTGAAGGTGATACTAAGGTTATGTGGAATGGCATTACACTATTGGCTGCATCTCACCAAGTGGCGCATTGTTAGAGAGGTCGTATTTTCCAATCTCCAGAAAACGACCATGACGTGCCAAGCAGCGCAAGCTGGCCTGCAGCTTCTCCTCCGCCAGCGAATTCAGCACTATGTCCACACCTGCACAATATCATCAAAATAAAAGGATAACAGACATTCATTCAGCAACTTCCCCATTATGCCAAAATACCAAGTATGCAGGTGCCAATAGATGCTTACCTCTGCCTTTGGTGCTGCAAAGAACATGATCCTCAAAAGTTGTATCACGCGAGTTGGCGAAGCAATCGTCAGAAAGTGCTGGAAATCTTTTTTTCAAGAATTCCCGTTTTTCCATCGAGCCTGTGGGACAATACACACTCTATTAACTATGTGATGTTGTCATGTACACTGAACTGAAGCCTACTGGAGCCATGGAGGCAATGATCAAACAGCAAACACTCAACACTAACCAGACCTTTTGGTTGGTGTATTTCTTTTGTTTATTCTGCATACATAGTCGAGGCTCGTGGAAAAGCGAGTACTAATACATTGAACGGATCAAAATGCACCAGGACAAAAGGAACAGCAGAGAGAGAGAGGGAGAGGGGGAAACACCAACAGTAGAGCAGAAGACCAAAACAGAGGGAGGCAGACAAACAATGCAGGTGGGAAGGAATGGGAGACAGGAGACTATATATGGGGTGGACAATATGGATACAGAAGAGAACTCTCAAGAGGGAAAATTGGAAATTTGGAAGGAATAGGGATTGGGTTGTGGTTTACAAGGGTAGAAGAGATCATGGTTTGGATTGGGGACGATCTGAGATGTAGTAAACAGCTGTCTTGAAGACCTGTAGGGAAGCATGAGATTGAAGAGAATGTTGGAGTTGGTTCCACAGGTGGGGAAAAAGAGGAGCAAATGAGTGTAGGTGAGCAGTGATCCTGGATTTAGGTAGTTTCACCAGAAGGGGGTTGATGGTAGACAGTGCGAGCCCTGCAGAAACTTTGGGGCACAGAAAGAGCAGAGGGGAAACTTGAAGGCCTTGGTTTCCAGGACATCAAGCTGAGTAAGACTTAGGCAGGGAAGCCTGCCCAGAGTGCAGAGTATTACTCCATCAAGCTGCATTTGAAAGTCTTGTCGGTGGATAGGAGTTAAGGTGTGCCAAGGAAAGACTTTGTATGACAGAGGATGCCCAATTGGTGGCTGCTTTGGGGGCCAACTTTGAAATGTAGTTTGCTCAAGAAAGATCATGGCTGATAATGAGACCCAGGAGTTTGAATGACTGAACTTCCTCAAGAGGATTTTTTAGAAGATAGATAGGAGGGTTTGCCAGACGGTCTTTTCGGAGAGAGAGAGAGAGAGTGAGTGAGAGTGAGAGTGTGACATTTGTCAAGATTTAAAAGACAGATTCCAAGTGTTTGAACAGCTTGTGATTTTTAGCACACCTGAATATAGTTCAGGTGAGGTATTAGCATCGCGTGTCAGTCAGTTAGTTTGTAAACACTTGGATCTTCTTTCTCTGAAATAACACACAATTTAGATGAAACTTGTCCACAAACTTAAATCACCCGTGATGTACCAAAGTTTGTTCACAGCATTCATAAATAATAATAATAATAATAATAATAATAATAATAATAATAATTTGGGGTCTAAGGAGACTGATGTAGGGGTCAAAGTTGGTCCAGGTATGATACCCCCCCTCCCCCCAAAATAGATATTTGCCACCTTCTCTGAAACGACACACAATTTCGATGAAACTTTACCACAACCTTCATCACTCATGATGCTAAAACTCAAAGTCCTATTTTCACCAAACTTTGTAGAAGTTCTGAGAACCAAGGCCTCCTGATGCCTTGTAAATCCCATCAAAAATTGCATATTAAGAAGGTAAATTGAAAGGTCAAAGGTCATAGGTCATTACGATACCAGGATCATTACTTTTGACTTTTAAAATAGTATTCACACGATTCAGATGCAACTTGGTATAAATAATCTCTGCATTGTGCTTTCACAAGTTTGTCCAAACCATCAGCTAATTTACATATTTTGTGGGTCATCCACACCTACCAGTGGTTCCCTTGTTCTACCAGGTGAGCGCAGGGGCATTGCCCCTATTTTTCAAGGTCTGAAAAGAGGGAAGAGGCTGCAGGATGTCTGAAGGATGAAGTGATGTCATGGCAGAGGGTGGAGTCATCATAAAAAATATAAAGAGAATCTTCCAGAGAGAGAGAGAGAGAGAGAGAGAGAGAGAGAGAGAGAGAGAGAGAGAGAGAGAGAGAGAGAGAGAGAGAGAGAGAGAGAGAGAGAGAGAGAGAGAGAGAGAGAGAGAGAGAGAGAGAGAGAGAGAGAGAGAGAGAGAGAGAGAGAGAGAGAGAGAGAGAGAGAGAGAGAGAGAGAGAGAGAGAGAGAGAGAGAGAGAGAGAGAGAGAGAGAGAGAGAGAGAGAGAGAGAGAGAGAGAGAGAGAGAGAGAGAGAGAGAGAGAGAGAGAGAGAGAGAGAGAGAGAGAGAGAGAGAGAGAGAGAGAGAGAGAGAGAGAGAGAGAGAGAGAGAGAGAGAGAGAGAGAGAGAGAGAGAGAGAGAGATCGTTGATGCAGACCAAGAATAAGACTGCCTTGGGGCACTCCAGCCTTGACAGAGGGATGAGATGAAAGGATTGCGTTGAGTGCCATATTTTGGCTACAAGAGTAGAGGAAGACAGTAAGCCATGCATGGAGTTGGCCTTGGATGCCATAGACAGAGAGTTTGGAGAGCAAGGCAGGATGCCAGACTTTATCAAAGCACGATATATGTCCAGAAAGATGACCCTGGTTGCATGTCTAACATTGAGGGTCTCCATCCATTGTTGCGTGAGTAGAAGCAGCATGTCCAAGGTAGAGTGACCTGGTCTGAATCCATTTTGGTAATCTGAGATGAAGTTGTTGGAGAAAAGGAAGGTTTTCATATCAACTGTGATGATGGATTCCATGACCTTGCTTATGATTGGAACGAAAATGATCGGTCTGTAGTTTAGGGGATCAATTTTTGCACATTCTTTATGTAATGCAGTTATGTTGGTGGATTTCCAAGCAGATGAAAGACTTCAACAAGTGATGAACAAGTACATGTTTTTGATGTTAATCAAAAATATCAACTGCCTTGCAGCGTTCTTATGGTTCCTAGACCCCAGTGTGACCGAGTGTTATAGTCGGAGAGTTTTAACCACACCGACCAGCACCCAGGCAGGTAGAGGACAAGAGGTAGCTGTGTCCACCTGTAATTTGGTGCTGGCCAGTGGTTTAAGAATGATACTGTTCCAAATCTGCGCTCTCAAATCTCAAATTTGGCTAATTGATGCCGGAGGACAGTTTGGTTTTAACCAATGGCATCTTAACACGCTGATTCCAAATTGTTCCCACGTATAGATTTAATTGACCAATTAAGTAATGCGCTACAGAGCACCCATTCCCTCAATGACAACAGACAGGGTTTTCATTAACAAAGGAAGTTAATAGCCAAAAAACTGGGGCGGTGGAGAAGGGAAATGAACATGACTGCATACGTGGTGAAACAAATGAATAAGTAATAAACCCTCGTGCATATGGTAATTGATCGGCTTACTTATCCAATCTTAACTGCCTCACTCACTCAAGTGACAGGACAGATAGAAGGAGAAGATAGGACATAAAGGAACCAGGGGTGCGAGCGGGCCTTGCTAGTGCCTGGTTTTGATGCCAAGATGTGCTGGTGCATGGCCTTGAGGGGCTTTGTCCATCATGTGATCTCTCGGCGTTCACACTGCAGCATACCACAGCACACTATGGACAGCCGAAAACCACGCCGAGATAGCTGCAAGACCATAGTGTTGGAATCTGAACCTGGGTGCAGAGAGCAGAGAGTAGAGAGAAGAGAGCAGAGAGTAGAGAGAAGAGAGCAGAGAGAGAGAGAGGGCGATTTCTGCTTTTTGTGATCCTCTTATGGCCTGGTGCGTGGTTATTGGCCCCTCTCGATGGAGGCGCTACACCCACCTTCTTGGAGACTCCATTTCTTCTATGGCCAATGCTCATGCCAGCCACATTGACACCTGGTTTTCCATGATTCTGCTCCACATTGTCTGGGGTCCACATGGAAGGCATGTGGACCCAAGTGTTGGTATTATTGAGTCCCCGGACTCTGTATAGAATTGATTGATGAATTTTGTGTGGACAGTGGCGAAAAACACCTCAATGGATAGGTTATGAGCTGTAGTTGTGCACCTTGATACTGGTTTTTTGACAGACATGAAGATGCGAGGAAAAAACGGTATTTTTAATCACGCTAATATATTATATTGCGAGACGCCAACCATGATGACGCTGCTAAACATCTACTCGCCTAGCGGCAGCAGCTACCGCTATGTATCTATTCATGGCGCCACCTGGTGGTCCTAGGGGACTCATATGTTCAAAAGAACATACCCTTATATTTACCTTCGCAAACTTCGTTTGACGAAGGTATTGTATTGACCCCTGTGTATTTATTTATTGGTAAATATGTGTGCGGACAACATTGCGCAAAAACTGCTGGACCGATTTGCATGAAATTTTCAGAGATGATGTGCAGTTACTCAAGGACGCCAGGCGAAGCTTTTGGGAGCGATCGGATCAAAGGTCAAGGTCAAGGTCACAAAAAGGTCAAAATCGTTTTTTTGCGATTAAAGTGTCAATTTTGTTCCGATTTACATCAAATTAAGTCCAAAATGTTTAGTATTCAAATCCCGATCCACTCATATAGCGTATGGTATAGTGTTTGCAACCCTAGTTAGTCTGTGGAAGTCAAAGGTCAAGGGGTCACCAAAATGGAGTTTTTGATTGGGAAGCGTTGTGGACAACATTACACAAAAACCACTTCGCAGATTGTCATGATATTTTGTGGATGTGTTTGGCATCACGAGAGGACAAATCGATTAGATTTTGGGAGCGATCGGATCAAAGGTTAAGGTTTAGGTCACAAAAAGGTCAAAATTGTTTTTTCGCGATTAAATTGTCAATTTTGTTTTGATTTACAGCAAATTAACTCCAAAATGTTCAAAATTAAATTCCCCATCTAATATGACACATGGTATAGTACTTTTGTCACCCAAGGCAGCGGTTGGGGGTCAAGGTCAAGGGGGTCACACAAATTCACATTTATATCGGAAAGCGTTGTGGACAACTTAACGCAAAAAAAAAAAAAACGCAGAGAGGCTTTAATTGTTTTGGATTTGTTTGGCATCATGAAAGGACAAATCCATTACATTTTGGGAGCGATCGGATCAAAGGTCAAGGTCACAAAAAGGTCAACATCGTTTTCTTCATGATGAAAACGGTTAATATGTTTCCGATTTACATCAAATAAACTCCAAATTGTTCAGTGTTCAATTCCCCATCTTCTGAAATGACACAAGGTATAGTACTATTGTCACCCTAGGTAGCAGTTGTGGGTCAAAGGTCATGGGGGTCACGAAATGCATATTTGTATTGAGATGCGTTGTGGACAACTTAATACAAAGGTAACTAGTGGCTGCGGAGAAGGTATGCGCTCTACGAGTGTCCGTTCTAGTTTATTTTAAACGAAAATATAATGACAGATCACAATGGGGAAAACCACAGTAAACACTAAAGTGGCAATATGGGTGTGACACAAACATTTTGGGAAGTGAGATGAAGGGAACTTCACTGAAACAAACTCGACACTGCCTGTCGTACACTTATTACATACGCTAATGCTGAACATGTACTATGGAAATAACTATTATCATCTACTCTCCTTCAGTGATTTCCAGAACAATATTAACTATCTTGCATCATTCTTCTGATTTGCCTATACCCCAGTGTGACTCACCAACAGTTATCAGAACCCGACAGCCTCTGCTGAGGGCAATTTGGATGGCTGCTTGCCCAACGCCTCCTGAGCCAGAGTGGATGAGTACAGTGTCTCCCTTTTGCAACCTACCACGAACCACTAGTGCATAGTATGCTGTGGAGTATACAACGGGCACTGTAGCAGCCTCTTCGATGGTCCTAAGGAACAAATGGGTAAAATCACAATGCGAAAGGTAGAAGGGAGTAAGGTAAAGAGGGATGAAGAAGAAAGTTACTCAGGTAAGATACAATAGTGAAAAACATCCATTCTCTCCTGAAACACAAACTACATTTGACCATTCACAAGAGCAAATATACAGTATATTAGTTAATAATGTAGGTAAAAACAAATACAGAGTTGAAAAAATTGGGGAAAAAAGGCTAAATACTTTTGCATACAATTTTTTTGCGATATATACTGTATCTGTGGGGATATGTCAACGACAATGTCCATCAGGGGAGGCCAAGCACCATCCCTGAGCTGAAGGAAGCCATCACAGTCAAAACCATTATCGATCAGTGCGACCGAATGTTATCGAGTTATCAACTATTGAGATCAAATAACTTATACAATGCTACTTATAAGACAGGTGCCACACACTCAGATACACACTCGGACAAAATAAACCCAGTTGAATGGCAAAGGACTTTTGCAGCCACGGAGGGAGGGAGCTGAGGTCGCAGTTCTTTCGGTACCTGAACGTTCCGAGAGAAGGGCTGCTCCGTGGTGCGGCACCCAAAAGAGGCCGTGCAGTTCGGCCCACAGCCGCACGTGTGGAGACCGTGTCTGCGAAGGAGCCCGGGTGGAGAGCGCGGAGTCCAAGGTAGAACGGGGCAGCAGACAGGACCCAATGAGAGACCCGGTCAAGGTCGGGTATCTTCGGACCAGCACAACAGACGGGCCGCCGAGGCGAGAAGTGGGCAGGCACTCCACGATCACGACCTTCCTTCTTCAACCAACAACCAAGGGACCAACTCAACTGACGACCTTCCTTCCTTCTTTGCAACCAGCCAACGAACCCACCAAACTCTCTCACCCAACAACGAACTCTCAGGTCCTCTCACTCTACCCTGAGGATGGTGTTGTAATTTATAGATCCCGAAGGTCGGGGAGGTGCCTTGGTGAAGCTGATGTCACCGTCCGCCCTGAATGGACAGGGCCTTCATGGGGTCTGCCCTTTCTGGGCGGTATTTTGGCCAATCCGGGAAAACCCGCCCATTCCACGCATGTTTGAGGAAGGTGGACGGTGGTACAACCAAGATTGAATTGGAACGTTTGGGGAAGCCGAAAAGGAACTGCGGACGTGAAGATTCTGCCTTGGAACAACGAGGCTCTGGAGACGCAGGTGGACAGTGGATCGTGATGGAGAGGATATAAAGATTTATTAATCGAACTAAAAACCATCACAACGCACCCCTTTTGCTTTCCCACTACACACAAGGAAGGGATGGATCTGCACATATACTTAATGGCATAACTAACTTCGGGACAACTGTATGTATGCATACAGTTCTAGGAACCGTAACACTACCCCCCTCCCTTTTGCTAGACTCAATCCGAGTCGTTAACATCCATGTGGCATGCAGGTGCAGGTTTCCCCGAGAACATTTTACCTACGGATCCCTGAGTGTGACATTTTGAATACATGTCCCCAAAAAAATAACCTAGTGCGTTGCGTAACTAAACTAACAGACTCAATCGGACAACTAAACTACATCGCCGGCACTAAACAAACAGCAGGTGGGTTAGGACGATACATTTCTAATATTTACACTACCCATGGCCCAGGACCTGTGATTTGAGGAGAGAACACAACAAAGGTAACATTCATGGATGAGTGCACAGCAAGGAATCGACGATCGGGCGTCTTCAGGGCCTTCAATGGTCCCTTGTTTGTCACTGATTTTTTTATTTCATTTGGTTCCTGGCTGCTGGAGGCAACTCACCCTAACATGGCAAGCCATACGCCATTTCACAGGCCATTTGAACTGGCCTTTATGTAACAAGGAGACATCCGGGCTGCTTAGTGCAGTTCTCTGTCCATTTGAACTGGCCTTTACACAACAAGGACATATCCGGGCTGCTCAGTGCAGTCCCCGGTAACGCGGCTGCCTGCAGGGCAGTCCTTGCAAACACTTTCAGAGATGGTCCTGGAGCACATGGTGAGGTTGAATGAAATGGTAATGCAAACAAAGGCATGGGGAGGTATGGCAACTGGAGTCAAGGCAAATGCAGAAAAAGGCATGACAAATACAGACCAGGTAAGGTGCGATGCAACAGGTTGGCACATGAAGCTGACCGGCTTCGGCGTGGTCTCGTGAGATTGTGGAGGGAGTGTGGTGGCGTTGGCAGATCCGAAGACGGGCTCGGTCCTACCCTACGATCTCCCCCCAACCTATTCCCTATGCCTGTCCTTGTCCATACCCACCCCCATTAGCTTGCACCAAAAAAACAACAAAATTGAGACTTTTTTATTTTTAATTTTTTAATTTTATTTATAATTTTATAATTACGTACAGTGGGGAGAACAAGTATTTGATACACTGCCGATTTTGCAGGTTTTCCCACTTACAAAGCACGTAGAGGTCTGTAATTTTTATCATAGGTACACTTCAACTGTGAAAGACGGAATCTTAAACAAAAATCCTGAAAATCACATTGTATGATTTTAAAATAATTAATTGGCATTTTATTGCATGAAATAAGTATTTGATACATCAGAAAAACAGAACTTAATATTTGGTACAGAAACCTTTGTTTCAATTACAGAGATCAGACATTTCCTGTAGTTCTTAACCAGGTTTGCACAGACTGCAGCAGGGATTTTGGCCCACTCCTCCATACAGATCTTCTCCAGATCCTTCAGGTTTCGGGGCTGTCGCTGGGCAACACAGACTTTCAGCTCCCTCCAAAGATTTTCTATTCAGGTCTGGGTTCAGGTCTGAAGACTGGCTCGGCCACTCCAGGACCTTGAGATGCTTCTTACCGAGCACTCCTTAGTTGCCCTGGCTGTGTGTTTCGGGTCGTTGTCATGCTAGAAGACCCAGCCCCGCCCCATCTTCAATGCTCTTGTTGAGGGAAGGAGGTTGTTGGCCAAGATCTCGCGATACATGGCCCCATCCATCCTCCCCTCAATACGGTGTAGTCGTCCTGTCCCCTTTGCAGAAAAGCATCCCCAAAGAATGATGTTTCCTCCTCCATGCTTCACGGTTGGGCTGGTGTTCTTGGGATTGTACTCATCCTTCTTCTTCCCCCAAACACGGCGAGTGGAGTTTAAACCAAAAAGCTCTATTTTGGTCTCACCAGACCACATGACCTTCTCCCATTCCTCCTCTGGATCATCCAGATGGTCATTGGCAAACTTCAGACAGGCCTGGACATGCGCTGGCTTGAGCAGAAGGACCTTGCGTGCGCTGCAGGATTTTAATCCATGACGGCGTAGTGTGTTACTTTTGGTTTTCTTTGATACTGTGGTCCCAGCTCTCTTCAGGTCATTGACCAGATCCTGCCGTGTATTTCTGGGCTGATCCCTCACCTTTCTCATGATCATTGAGGCTCCACGAGGTGAGATCTTGCATGGAGCCCCAGACCGAGTGAGATTGACTGTTATCTTGAACTTCTTCCATTTTCTAATAATTGCGCCAACAGTTGTTGCCTTCTCACCAAGCTGCTTGCCTATTGTCCTGTAGCCCATCCCAGCCTTGTGCAAGTCAACAATTTTGTCCCTGATGTCCTTAGACAGCTCTCTGGTCTTGCCCATTGTGGAGAGGTTGGAGTCTGATTGATTGAGTGTGGACAGCTGTCTTTTGTGCAGATAACGAGTTCAAACAGGTGCAGTTAATACAGGTAATGAGTGGAGAATGGGAGGGCTTCTTAAAGACAAAACTAACAGGTCTGTGAGAGCCGGAATTCTTACTGGTTGGTCGGTGATCAAATACTTATTTCATGCAATAAAATGCAAATTAATTATTTAAAAATCATACAATGTGATTTTCAGGATTTTTGTTTTAGATTCCGTCTTTCACAGTTGAAGTGTACCTATGATAAAAATTACAGACCTCTACGTGCTTTGTAAGTGGGAAAACCTGCAAAATCGGCAGTGTATCAAATACTTGTTCTCCCCACTGTTTGTCCCTAACCCTCTTATTGTCTTTGTTTGGCTAACCTGTCCTGACTGTCCATCCCCAATTCCCAAGATCCCTTTGGAAAGGATTAAGGAAGAGACAACTGAATCTGTCTCGAGGCCCAATGCAGCCTCAGAATAACTCCCACAGATTTCAGAAATTCCCAAGGTGATTCCAGCGGCCTAAGAACAGTGAAGGGATGGATGGTGCGAAGGGGTACACGTTTCCTATGTATTCTAGCACTTATTAAACGTTAATCTATCCCCGGGGCTTTTTAACACGCCAGTCTCTTTAAACTATTGGTTCTAGCAACCAGGATTCCTGTCGCCTGTGTTGGTGTTCGTTATTAATTTGGGCCTGGCCCGCAAATTTTCTCTCGTGCTTTTGCACAATTTCGTGGCTGGGCAGTGTGGCTCCATTGGCAGGGATACCCATCTGCCCAACTCGATCTTCGGCACCCCCGGGTCGCTGAGGCTGTCTCCGAGCCTACCTACTCCACATGAACGTGGGGGATGCCCTTCCTGGAATCTTCCCCGTCGATGCCCACGTGGCATTTTGGTGCTCCGGGTCCCGTTTCCATGGGCTACCCGTGCCCATTACACTAACTCGGTCCCTTGGAGCCATGGCCTACTCTGGCCGACTACTTCGGTGCCCGGGGTGCCCTCTACTCAGTACGCACATTTCATCAGCCACGCTCCCAGCCGGTCAATGGTCTCCTGCACCCTGCAAAAGGTTTCGTGCCTTCGTTCAACACCAACAACCAGAACGACATCTGTTTGGTTAATTTAGCTAACCCGCTAAATAACATTACACTAACCTCGGGTTCCCTTGGGTGGGATTCACTCCTCCCCCCAATCATTCGTTCGTACCATGCATTCCACATTCACTTCATTCATACTCGGGCCCGCTGACCCACGTTCACTTATCATGTTTTTTTCTCTTTTCAATTCACACCAACACTCACACTAACTACGTTCCCCTAACTACCTCGTGCTCCCCGTCATCCCTTACTCAAATGCATGTTCCATTTTACTCTACATTGCTAATCTATGTCCCCACTACACATTCCATGTCTCCAATCCATTTCTAATTCTAAACTAAATTTACCTATCTCGTGTTACCGGGCCCCGTGGAGGACGGCTCATGCCCCCATGAGGCCGGTCTATCTAACGCTAAACCCCTCCCCAAACTAATGCTCCTTTGTCCCCGACGAGGATGTTCGCTACATCCTGGCCTGGGATCTTCTACTTGTGGCAAGGCTCTGCCAGTCTTGCGTCGCCAGGGAGGCGGTCTACAACTCGCTCGTCCCCTTTGTTTGGCTGATACCTGAGGCTGTAACGTCGCCCCGCCAATTACCTTACATGCTCGCTTTTGGGCCATCCACCAAGTGAACCGCTGTGGGCTACTCACCTGGCCTTTGTGCTGTGTGATCCCTAATTATGTCACTCGCACACGGACCGCTCCACGTGGCTTGCCATGCCCACAGGCCCGGAGGTGTCGTCGGGACTCGTTCCACGCGTCCTGCGAACACCTCTCGCGGCGCGCAGCACGTCGAGCCTCGTGCACGTGCTCACATGGGGATTCGTGCTTTTCAAATTCACTCGACCCAATTCGCCTCCATTTTAGCCATCCACGACCTGGTCTTGGACCAGACGCAGGTCGTTTTAACGCCGGCTTCCATCACGCAAACGTATCCGCTTGGGCCGTTCGTAAAACACGGAACGGATTTCGCACGTAGCGTCCCGCGGAGCTGGAGCAGTCTCCGAAATAACCCCGCAGAGCGCGGAACCATCCGTAACACGACCCACGACTCCCGTCTGTGTCGGTCCGTGTCCCATTTCCTCACATGCATTCATACATGCCATGTCATTTGCACTCCACTCACGCTCTGACACAATCACGCTGGAGGTTTGTGTTAGCCCACGAGAACCCGGGGCTTCTATCCCTCCAAAGCTCGGCATGTGCTTTTTCGCACCATGCAACCACTCTACCTCGTACAGCCTTACCGGACTCACCTCGTCACGGCCTGCCTCAAGAGAGCATACAGTCTCCCCTTGTTCCTGCGGGAGGTTAATCTGACCCTCGCACTGGGTCTCAAAACATTCCACATGCTCATTCTCAATGTCCCCTTCCATTTCTATTTGTATACTCCTCTTTTATTTTGTGCAATTCTTCACCTCTATTAATTTATTCATCTCTGTCACCTCTTTTAATTCCTGCGATTCTACCTGTCCGAGTTTACAGGTTTCACTCGTCATCTCGACCTTGCCCGTCGTTATCGTGGTCCGAACAGCCTCCACACTCCCCCTCGACTCGGTCATTTCCCCATGTAGTGCACTGGTCCCATTTGTAAAATTCCGGACCACGTTTTCCATTTCGCCCTTTACCTCTGCCAGCCCTGCCTTCCAGCTTGTTAGTAAGTTTCTTCCCATGTTTTGCATCTCCCCCTTCATTTCCTCCTGACCCGCCTTCATTGCTTGCGCATTCGCATTCATTGTTTGCAAATTCCAGTCCATGCGTTTTTCCATTCATGTTAACATCTCCATCATCTGGCTCATGTCAAATGGCCTCGGCGGAGCCGATCCACCACGATCGGGCACGGCTCCGACAGGGATTGCCAGGTCCTCCGAGGGAGAAATTTGATGCAGGGGGTGCCCGAGCATTAACGCTGTCAAAGTTTCCCACAATGTTACCCCTGGGTTTGGTTGCAGGGAAAGGTCTTCCTCACAGGTGTTGTCCTGAGCCACGGATTCCTCTTAGATTATTTCAGAACCCACCTGTACCAGCTCATCTTGGTCCACCATGGTTCGTACCAATAATTAAATAAAATTTGACTGCTGCTCTTAATTTCGGAGGGAAAGGCAGAGGTTGCCAAGCACACCCCTGGTCCAAATCCCATAAATTTCTCTATTGGGGTGGAGGGGTTCGAGATCCCACTCCTGACACCAAACTGTTGCGGGCCGGCGGTCCGGTGGCGAGAACGACCGCTAGGTGGGGGAAGTTACGTCGTCTCCCACCAGACTCCCGGAATTGTAGGCGGTCGTTCACGGATAATTCCGTGACGCAGCGGGTCGCTGAACCGACCGTGGACGCCAATATCTCAACCGCGTGGCGTAGGGTCTTTTGTCTGGAATCAATTTACGTAATTAACCACGTGGTTTCGACGACCGGGGAACCGCACCCTCGGTACGCCTTGCCCGAACCGGATCACTCTACCAACTACCAACTCCGGATCGGATGCAGCCGAGCAGAACTGCCAAGGACGTACCGGCTAGAATGAACAGATTACACTGAACAACAAAATTTTTTTACTGGAGATGTGTAAAGTGATTTAGACTAATTTGGGTACGCTGATTTCAAAAATCATAACCGTTTTGCTGTATCACGTCAGGATTTTCAGTAACAGAAATATTCCCATTGCCTAGAAGTCAGGATTTCAATGAAATTTACAAAAATTCATTTATTCATTTATTTCATCATGAATGCTTCAAAATTATAGAAATTACAGAAAAACTCCACTAGAATGTAATTAAAAATGCTTTAGGCATTTGGCTTTGCGTTTGTGCTGCTCTGTGTCAGTTTCACGATGCAGGAACCAGCAGAAATCGCCCATCATGTTCGGGTTGTGCCGCCCTTGGTAACGCGTCTCCATGAGTGAAATCTCTTGGTGGAATCGCTCGCCGTGCTCGTCCGAGACTGCTCCCAAGTTGTCAGGGAAGAAGTTCAGGTGCTGGTGTAGGAAATGGATTTTCAGGGACATCCTGGAGCCAAGTTTCCTGAAGGACTCCAGCAGCTGCTGCACTATTTCTTCATAGTTGTCCGCGCGCTCGTTCCCCAAGAAGTTGTCCGTCACAGCTTTGAAGCTCCTCCACGCTGCCAGCTCTTTGGGGTTTAGAGTTGTCGGAAAAGTTTCGTCCTTCATAATCTGTCGGATTTGCGGTCCAACAAAGACACCAGCCTTGATCTTGGCCTCCGACAAGGTGTTGCCAAACTTTTCCTTGAGGTATAAAAACCCACGCCCATTCAGATCCATTGCCCGTACAAAACTTTTCATCAAGCCGAGCTTTATGTGGAGTGGTGGAAGGAAAACCTTGGCTGGGTCGACAAGGGCGACATGCTTCACGTTGTGTCGACCAGGTACATGCTCTTTTCGCTCTTCCCAATCTTTCTTCGTCCAGTGATTCTTGTCGTCTCTGCTATCCCAGAGACAAAGGAAGCACATGTATTTCGTGTAGCCTGACTGCAGCCCTAACAACCGCGCCACCACTTTCAAGTCTCCGCAGATGTGCCAGTTGAAGTCATTGTACTTGATGGAATCAAGCAGCTGCCGCATAGTCTCATAGGTCTCTGTCATGCCGAACGCGTGAGCCAGTGGGACTGATGGTTTCTCGTTGCCATTGTGGAGCAAAACAGCCTTCAAGCTGTTCTTCCCCGAGTCGATGAAGAGGCGCCAGTCTGCAGGATCGTGATCACACCCAAGTTCTTTCAACAGACCGTTGATGTCACTGCAGAATGTCATCGTGTCTTCCATCTCAAAGAACTCAGCCATGTCTCTGTGACGTGCTCTGAACAAGGATATCTTGGTGTTAGGTTCAAGTAGATTCCACTGCTGCAGCCTTGATCCAAGCAGCTCTGCCTTTCGCCTTTGACAGCGAGAGATCTCTTACAAGATCATTTAAGTCTCCCTGGTTCAGAAGGTGTGATTCTTGAGTGTCGGGTTCAAAAGGTTCATCATCACCATCCTCTTCACCACTGCTTACAGCTATGTTCTGATCAGCTGGAGGTGTTGGAACGGGGTTCTCGTCATCATGAGGCACAGGTTTACGAGCAGAGACGCAGTCAGCGTACTTGATGTGACCTTTATTCTTCTTGTTGAAGCCGGCGATGCTTGTGCAGCAGAAATAACAATCATCATGATGATTCTGCGGCTCACGCCATATCATGGGCACCGCAAATGGCATGCTCGCGCGCTTGCCCACCAACCACTGAGTCAAGGTTGTGTGACAGCTTGTGCAGCAGATGTGTGGTGCCCAGCTCTGTTCTTGGTCCCCCACCTTACACCCGAAGTAGTGAAAGTAGGCGGCCTTCATTTTCACTGCTGTAGATATACTTCGCTGTTGATCTTTTTTGGTATACCGACCACAGACATAACAGAAGTTGTCAGGATGATTGCTACAGGAACGCCTACTCATCTTTATCTGAAAGAAAGAAATATAACACAAGTTAACAACAATTGTACGAAATAGACATGTTAAAGACATATGTAAATTTCATTGAAATCCTGACTTCTAGGCAATGGGAATATTTCTGTTCCTGAAAATCCTGACGTGATACAGCAAAACGGTTATGATTTTTGAAATCAGCGTACCCAAATTAGTCTTAATCACTTTACACATCTCCAGTAAAAAAAACTTTTTGAAATTTGTTGTTCAGTGTTATCGGGGATTAAGACCCGGCTAAACTCAGATCCGAACCATGCTGGACCAATGAAGGAAAAGACAAAAACGAACTGGGAACATATCTACAATAATTTATTTACACTAGGCGAGGAAAAACATGTGGTACAGGAACAGGTTTATTGGTGTGTTATGCAGGGGACAGAAGAGAGAGATGTAGTGTGACAATTTTACAGCAACTTACAAAAGAGGACACAGAGCAGACTTGTCACGGGAATAATACAGGCAAGAATTACAATGATGAAATAACTTATACAATGCTACTTATAAGACAGGTGCCACACACTCAGATACACACTCGGACAAAATAAACCCAGTTGAATGGCAAAGGACTTTTGCAGCCACGGAGGGAGGGAGCTGAGGTCGCAGTTCTTTCGGTACCTGAACGTTCCGAGAGAAGGGATGCTCCGTGGTGCGGCACCCGAAAGAGGTCGTGCAGTTCGACCCATAGCCGCACGTGTGGAGACCGTGTCTGTGAAGGAGTCCGGGTGGAGAGCACGAAGTCCAAGGTAGAACAGGGCAGCAGACAGGACCCGAGAGACCCGGTCAAGGTCAGGTGAACTCAGACCAGCACAACAGACAGGCCGCCGAGGCGAGATGTGGGCAGGCCCTCCGTAATCACGACCTTCCTTCTTCAACTAACAATCAAAGGACCAGCTCAACCAATGACGTTCCTTCTTTCTTTGCAACCAGCCAACGAACCCACCGACTCTCTCACTAAACAACCAATTCTCCGACTCTCACGCAACAATGAATTCTCCGACTCTCACTCTACCCCGAGGATGGTGTCGTAAATTATAGATGGCTCTGGGCGGGGAGGGGCCTTGGCGAAGCTGACGTCACCCTCCACCCTGATTGGACAGGGCCTTCATGGGGTCCGCCCTTTCTGGGCAGGATTTCGGCCAGGCCAGGAAAGCCCGCCCACTCCACACGTGTTTGAGGAAGGTGGTCGGTGGTACAGCCAAGATTGAATTGGAACATTTGGGGAAGCCGAAAAGGAACTGCGGATGTGAAGATTCTGCCTCTGAAAAGCGAGGTTCAGGAGACGCAGGTGGACAGTGGTACGTTGTTGCCAGCGAACCAAAGACTGCAAGTGCTATGGTACTGTGGATCATAATGGAGGGGACATAAAGATTTATTAACCTAACTAAAAACCATCGCAACGTACCTCTTTTGCTTTCCCACTACACACAAGGAGGGGTTCTATCTGCACATATACTTAATGGCATAACTAACTTCAGGGCAACTGTATGTTTGTATGCATACGGTTCCCAGAACCGTAACAATATATATATATATATATATATATATATATATATATATATATATATATATATATATATATATATATATATATATATATATATATATATATATATATACACACATGTGCGGTTTTAGGCCTCAGCTCTCTGAACAGCTCAGTTCTGCCATTCACCCTTTCCCTGTGACTCTTGTCAATGGTATCCAGTGTACCTTGAAAGACAAAATTCTTCTTCGCCCTATGGTCCAGCGATGAGCCTGTCAGTGCTGAAACCATGAACCAGCCACCCTAAGTCCACAACTTCATGCAAAGTCAAGGAACTTAGTGCTAATCTGGTTCACAGTTCCAGACCCATGGGGAACAACACATATCTCATAACCATCCCTATCAGTTCCAGTCGATGCATTGAAATCCCCTAAGACTCGAAGTGTATCTCGTCTGGGGCACTGATCAACCACAGACTCGAGAGTGGCATCGAATGCGTCCTTCACGGTAAGATCACTCGCCTCAGTCGGAGCATATTCAGAGACCAGGAAAATGACACCCAAGGGGTGACAAATCCTTGGTCTCACAATACACTCGTTGACCAGTCTCACCTCAATTGTCATTGGAGTCAGCTTGTTTGACACAGCTACAGCAACTCCTTGGGCATGGTAACCATCAGAGCAAACAGAACAATATAGTAGGTGTAACCACCCACCATGATTTCACTGCAAACTGGTCTCCGAACCTCAGAGAGTGCAGCAATACCAATGTCCACACGCTTGAGCTGAGATGATAACAGAGACAGGTGATCCTCCTCTCTTAGGGATAGGACATTCCAGGCACCCACCCGAAGGGACCGCCTCAGATTAACCCAAGGAGACTGCTGTCTGTTGGACGATACCTCAGCACCACCCAGACACAAACTACCGCAATCTAACTCAGAAAGGTTACCCTGTGGTTTTCCTCCTATCATCAAAGAGTGGGGGTCCTGAAGGCTTTGCCCCAATCCCGTCATCCGGTGAGCTGCCCTGCGGAGGGCAGCTGCACAGGAGGTACTCCCACGGAGTGGGTTTTCAGATTTCATTGTAGTATGTTTTGCGGAATGAAGGGTTTTACGGTGGCCGGAGTGCAAATCCTGCCACAAACCTACTAAAAAAAAATAACAGTAACCCAACTGCAGGAGGACATCCACAGACACAGTTGAGCACTAGATATGGATGGACGTTGGCTCACAAGGAGCTCCTCCGCCCTTTGACAGGTTTTGTTTTTAATCCTGCTGGGCGTCCATATCCATACACCCTCCTCACCAGAAAACCTGGTAGGGGAGACAGTTTAGTCACCACAGAGGGCAGAGCTAAAAATGATACTGCTCTTGTGTCTTCATGCCATGTGGTGATCATAATTACCAAGTTTGGTGAATTTCTGCACAACCGTTTAGGAGAAGATAGTGTGATGGACTGACAGACGGAGCAAATTGCAATACACCCCCCCCCCACCCCCCACCCCCCACTCCGTCTTTTTTTTTCCAAAAAGCGTGGGGATATCTAGCAAGGATGTTGCATCTCTTTCCTGATGACGATGGTAGATTGTCCATTTAATAACATGGGGGAATTTAATTCTCACCAGGTATCAGGAACTTCCCACAAGAAACGGCTATCAGCCTGGACAGCAGTCGCAAGAGCTCGAGCTGGAAGTAGGCCCATAAGTCTGTGGCCAATTTCATCACGGCCAGAAAACTCCATCCCGAGCAAGCAATGCTGCAGGGCAAGGTCACCTAGTCCAAGGGGAGAACGGACAGGGAAAAGTATGATCATCAAAATGGGCTTTGCCAAGGGGCCACAAAATGCAAAGTTCAAAATGCAGTCAAGCCAGAAGAGAAAAAGGTTTTACACTGAACTGGATAAATTGTGAATTAAACTTCATCCGTTTCCCTCTCAACTTGTTCAGCATTCTTTCCCCATCTGAAATCTGTTTATTGTGATAAAGAATTAGAAATAAGTATATAACTAAAGTCCATCTCCTTTTTGTATGTCCACACATCATTTGTGCTTTACGTGTATTAAAACCACTGCACAAACCTAATTCTTGGAATGATGATAATAATTTGTGGATTACAAACAAACTATGGAATTTTAAGTAATTGAAATGCAAATATTAAAAAAAAATAAGTGTTAATGGATGATTGACTATTGCTCTGGGTATTCATTTATCTTCAAGTCTGCAGCATGTGCATGGTTTAATAAAGTAATTTACAATTTTCATCACAGGACTGGCTCTGTTCTTTATTCTGTGTGTTTCTGTGGTGTAAGGTTGAACATCTCGCAGGGTAATTTGGTGATTTTTCGACTGCAAGAGCTAACTCACTCAGCCGTTCTTGGGATCAGATTTACAGCAAGTACAACATATGAGTCCAATGGGGGGCTGTGGCACAACCTTCCCCAAGATTGTCAATTGGACTTCTGGAACCGCGACGGCATCCCTGGCTCACGACATCGTAATGAAGATAGTACCATTGTGAGCACCTGTGCATATTCTGCATGAATAACGATTCAGTTACTTGGAGGACTTGTTGGAATATATCCTCATAAATGAAACCACAACATGATATTATCAAGTATAGACTTCAAATCACAAGAAAGAACAAAAGTCCTTTGGTATGGATTGTGGTGTTTCACATGAGGTTTATAGTTGTAATAGTGACTGCAGAAAACATTTTTGGGGAAAGATTATGCATATTGTATAAAATATCTTCATGGGAAAACCTGGGAGGATTCTGCTCTTTTTGCATCTCAACTCAGTATA
Organism: Eptatretus burgeri; assembly: GCF_056783735.1. Classification (NCBI taxonomy): domain Eukaryota; kingdom Metazoa; phylum Chordata; class Myxini; order Myxiniformes; family Myxinidae; genus Eptatretus; species Eptatretus burgeri. Next base: position 54,339,653 of record NC_140966.1, read on the forward strand.
CTCAATTTGGAGAAATATTATGAACCATGTTTCACAATGTGTTAATGCTCTCAAATAACTGCCTGGGATTCACAAGGGACCAATCCCCATAATGTACATTTAGTGGCTTAACACTGACAATTTATTCGGTTATTTCTCAGATATAAGCTCATAGTGTGGGTCCCAGTGTCTGACCATACATACATACGTCCGTTAACATTTGCAAAAACATTTTCTTCTCACAAACTACCTGACCGACATGGACCAAATTTGGTATGATCCATCAGGAAAGCAAGGATTGTGCTCCCCATCTGGATATGCCCCATAAGGGAGGTAAATAGGGGGGGGGGGTGCCCCAAATATTGGTATTTTATTCAAAAATCTTCTTCTCAGAAAGCACCAGACATATCTAGACTAAACTCGTCATGAGGAGTCAGGACCATGCCCTAATCTTAAGTTGTGCTCCTCATGGCCGTATCTCCACTGGAAAGGGGGCCACGGGCCACCTCCCCGAATCCCTCATTTTGATTAAAACATCTTCTCCACAACTACCTGAGCGATACGGACAAAATTTTGTGCAATACATCAGGACAGTAAGGTCTCATAAAGTTGTATTCCCCATCTGGATCCACCTCCCATAAGAGGTTGAAAAGGGGGTTTTCGCTCAAATTCAGGTAATGTATTTTAAAATATTTTCATAAACCGACGGACAGTTGCAGACGAAACTTCATGACACATAAGGACCATGCTGTTAAGTTGTGCTCCCCATGACCATGCCACTTCAGGAAGGGGGGGCCATGGCCCCTTCCCCATAATCCATTATTTTCACCCTGCCTGTTGGGGATATAACCATCAGTCCCCCACGGGGCTATTATTTAAATTTCAACACCGAGTTGCTTTTTGAGAACCATTTGTTCAGCACTGAAAACTGGAGAGCATTTGATTAGGAATAAAAACTTTAAATTACAGGAAAAAAAGAAAATATTTTTTTTAAATCAAAAGACTTAAACGTTTTGAAAAGTACTTCAGAAAAGAAGTCATTATTGACACGGGGTTTGGACCGATATGAGGGAATGCAATCAATATTTTTCTTTCAACAGTGGTTTTCCCAGTTTCACCCATCGGTAAAATGATGTCTGTTTGCAGTAAATCCTCAAATATCACGGGTTCTAATATCGCAGGCAATCTATTGTGTTCCAATTTCATTATCGTGGCATTTCATTTCGACCAATCATGGTTTTTGAGCTGAGATGAGTCATTGCTTACATCCGTCCTGTGCGTGTACGATTATCTACCATTACTCGTCTTACCTTGTGTTGTTTCTCATGCACCGCTTTTAATGGCACCAAAATGTAAAGCGATGGACAAAGATAGTTGTGCCAAAAGGCAGAAAAAGGTTATGATGTTGGGTGAAAAGGTCAAGTTGTTCGATCAGTTGGCAAGAGGTGAAAATGAGGCATTTGTGGGCCGCCATTACGGGGTCACCGATTGCAGATAAAACCTTCCCCGTTGTTCTCTTCCTCATTCCTAAACCTTCATTTTCCTTCAAATCTCATTCCCAAACCTTCATTTTCCAACTCCGTATTCAAACCTCATTCCCAAATCCTCGCTTTCCGACACCCGTACTCGTTCCCCCATTCTCAAACCTTATTTTCCGAGGGTTAACGCAGCTAATAGAACTAATTGAGGCAAAGGGATTTATACTGGAGCAGGTCCAACACTGACGAGACGGGATTATTCTGGAAGAGGATGCCACCTCGTACCTTCCTCTTCAAGCAGGAAAGATCGGCATTCAAGGTAAGGTGGGTAAGGGTCGTCTTACCCTTCTCTTATGCGGCAATGCTGCAGGTGACTTCGTAGTAAAACTAATGCTGCTCTTCCGATCGCTGAATCCCGATCCCCCCGACCCATTTACCCTTCCCCTGCTCTGCCCTCCCCCCTCCAACAGCAATATCCTGAGCTAAATCTTGTTTTCTATTTACGGCAGAGTACAGTGCGAGTAAATAATGTTCTTACCCTCACCCACCTCACTGTTTTGTAATATATAAAAAGGTAAAACTCTTGTCTTTGTTTATTTTACACCATATTTATTTTATATTCATGTTGATTTCAATGTCAACAGCATTATATCTATTTTACATGTTTATTTCAATTAGGATATGTTTATTTCTGACTGCCACCCACCTTCCTTGATATTTTCTTGAAGTCCGAGAAACGAAACCCCCTTTTCCCATTGGCCCTTGGTTTCCACAATCGCGGTTTTAACTATCGCGGAATTTTCCAGGAACCGAACCCTCGCGATATTTGAGGGTTTACTGTAATTTTAAATTATTGATTCCATTGATAAGTGAAGTTTAATCAAGGCATGAGCCACTACCAAATGGATGTGTCGAGTGGAGTTGGGGAAAGAATTTGAGGTGACATACCGGGAATTGCATCAGGTGGGAGCTTCCCGGTGGCGAGCATAACATCACGGAAGTTCAGTGAGGCATAGTAGACCATGCAAAGTGGAGACAAGTCAGATTTGTGAGCAGGCAAAGTGTGACGGAGTGGAGATGTGATCCAGCAGAGCGATGACAAGTCTCCTCGTGTAAGGGCATTGATGTAAGCATATGGTGTCTGCTCGAGTACACCACCTGCAGAGAGAAGTGTGTGAAGGTCAGGGTGTGTGGCACAACCTTTTCATTATTAAAATCGTGCTCCATTAACTGTAACTAAATTTAGGATCCTGATGCAATTTTGTACTATTGCAGTCTTTAAAAAATAAAACAAATACTTTTATTTCACATTTACTGACCTGTGTTTAATGGCAGGTGTCGAAATGAACCCCAGCAATCATTACGCTTGATGTTGACTGCAAGGTCATGGTGCAGGATGGTATGTAGTACATTAAGGTTGGAGAGGTTGGGGATATGATGGTCGATGTTGAGTTCATTAACCATCACACAGCTACATACAGAAAAGATTTTTAAAAAATCAAACATTTTGCTGGGTAAGATACAGGAGCACAAGGAGGAACTGCACAGATGATAAATGTGTTAATTCCATGGTGTGATCATGTATCCAGTGGTCCAAGGTATTATGGTAGAGTCTGCATATGTTACCGGAGTTTCTGACCACCGGGTTCAGCACGTAAGCAGTTGAACATTCCAACTAGACCAGAGTGCTGGCAGGATGACGTCAACACGAGAAGGTCTGTGGTGGGTTCCGTCTGCCAAGCCTAGATGTACAAACAAGGATATACAAAGAAACTTGAATAAATTAAGAAGGCATTTGGTCCATCAGGTTAGTGCTTTATCCATCCCCTATAAATTAATGTAGCAAATAACTTATTGTAATATCCAAGTGGATGGCAAAGAAATGGCACACGATCTGATCCAATCTGGATTTGATCTGCCAACCAACTATAAACTGTCTGATTGGAGCTTCAGTGACAGGGTGTCCCATAGACTAGTAGGTGGATGCTAAGGATCCCATGGTGTCTCATCGCTGGCACACAGTCAAGTTCCAAATTCCTGCCCTAATGTGCAAGGACACTGCATCAGTGGCACAGTCACCCTTCCACCCATACAACCAGCCATTGGGACCATACTCTGTGCAGAGCGTTGGTGCTGCCTAAGCAGTCTCCTTGGTGATTGGGCACAATCCCGGATGGATCACCACTCCGACATAGGATATCAGCAAGTTGGCACTCATTTTGCCGACCTCAGAAGGATGACAGGCAGAGTCAACCCCACCTAGTATTAATTCAACAGCCGAGTGGGGTTTGAACTCAGGATCATAGGATCCTAAGCCCACCACCCTAACCATTGAACTAACACAAGGCATACAGTCACCCTTCAATAATGGCACAACCTGCCAGGTGAATAAATAATTGAATTGCAGTCCACTATGCATTCACTGACAAATTATTTTGCTCTGTACTAGCCCATTCTCACCAAGGAATCAAACTATAATTTAAGATGTCTCAGTTTGTGCGTTTGACTTCTATGTACTACTGAACCGCTGGACTGAATGAGTTTAAAACTGGTGGTTGTATTCTGGGTGTGCACAAGAAGGTTTTAGGTGATTAATTTTTTTTTTTTAATAGCTCTGGGGGTTCAGGGTGGGAGAAGCAAATTCTCAATGTAAATGTGTATCGTGTGGCACCCCTTGTGGTATGAGGGGGTATGACAAGTCATAAGAAAATCAATTCTCTACAGGAAAACCATAGACATCATTGAAGTGGGGGGTTATCATACTAAACATCGTATGGTTTGTGTGCTGCATGACTCCTATGTACTCCTGAACTGCGAGACGGAATGAGTTTAAAACCGGTGGTTGTACGAAGAAATATGCCAAGACATCACTGAGCAGTCGGTCCAGTTCGCGGTGATAGTGGATGGAACGCAAGATATCCGTGGCATACGGCAAGAGGTGATATGCATCAGATACGTGGGATCGGACCTCGACGTTAAGGAGGATCTCATTGGCTTGTACGAAATAAACGCTACCACGGGAGTTGCTATTGCTACGATGTTGAAAGACGCACTACTGAGACTACAGCTGTCTATTACAAATCGCCGTGGACAAACGTACAATGGAGCCAGCAATATGTTAGGATCATACCTCGGATGCCAAGCTGAAGTGAAGAAGGTTCAGCCACTTGCGAAATACGTCCACTGCGGCGCGCACATCACTCACCTGATCACTTCAAAGGCGATGGCGAGTGCGAACTTCATTTGAGACGCTCTAGACTGAGTACAGGAACTTGGCAAACTGTACTCGCAACTGGTCTGGAAAGTTCAAACATCTGTACCTCAATTTGCACTCTGATGACACCATCTCCGCCTCACCGACCGGACTGAAACCAATTTGCCCTACGCGGTGGCTCACTCGCGTGAATGATGTTCGCGCAGTCATCCAGAACTTCGGGTCCATTTTGGATGCACTCGAGAAGGCCTCCACGGAGTTCGGCTCGAACACTGGCTGTCGTGCAAGCGGCTTTCGAGGAAACCTTGCGACTGGGAAGGTTTTGCTCAGTCTGCATGCATCGCTACCGCTCTTACAGTGCATGCAAGTGTTTAACAGAGCCTTGCAAGCGCCAGCGCAGACTGTAGCGGGTATGCTACAGTTGGGTGAGAGTGTAAAAGAGCAGATACAGCACCTTCGCAGCAATGAGGGCTTCCATGACACATTCGTCCAAGTGGAGAAACAGATGAAAGAACAAGGCATTGACCCTTTCGCTCCGCTTCGGAAGAGGAGAGCTCCTCGTAGAATGGATACTGAGGCGCAACCCCACGAGTTTTCGATGAATGAAGATGCGTATAGAGCAGAATACTTCGCAGCGCTCGATTCAGCTACGTCAAACACGACTACGTACTTCACCTCAACAGACTTGCAATGGTACGGCGGCCTCGCAAAGATGTTACTCTCTGGAGATTATGACCCTGACACCGTTACCATTTATCAAGAATTGGGCTTCTTCAAGAAGCAGTACACTGGTTCCTGTTTTCAGGATTACCAAGCCATCTTCCAAAAGATTGTACCGGAGGTGCGCCAATTGTTCCCACAGGTTGAACGATTGCTTTGATTGCTCATGACCTCCCCAGCAAGCTCCTGCTCGGCTGAGCGCTCCTTCAGCGCACTCAGGCGTCTGAAAACCTGACTGAGAAGTACGATGAGTCAACAAAGACCGAACCATCTCATCATTTGCCACGTCCACAGTGACGGTTGGCAGCACTGAATCCCCACGAGTTGGCAAATACGTTCGTTTCCAATGTTCCGAACCGTCACACTCTATTTAGATAAATACAGTCCAGTATATGTACCTGTATGTGTACATGTATTAATACACTGTATTAATATACCGTATCTGGAACTGAAAAAAACGTTGGTCCATTGTTCATGTCGCCTAATTGATTCGTGGGGAGCAGTTGTCGTGGTGATCTATTGCCTGGGCACACCTTGGGAGGAGGGTCCAGTTACCTGTCCCCCCACCCCCCCCCCCACCACAACACTTTTTGGCTTGGATCGATGCCCTTATTGGCTCAGCAACAACCAGCCATGAGATTGCAGAAAAGACGTCTGTGGGTTTGACCCAATCCGCAAACTCCCCAACCCAGATTTCTCTGACTGGTATGTCCTCCTTCTTGGACAGAGTAATGACTAACTTTCCATCCAATCTCTCTTCTTCCTCTTTTGCCCCCATTGGCTCTTTTGAATCTGTTCTTGTGAAGACCCATATCTCTCTGGCTATTGTAAGGGTGCAACCTCAATGTCTCAGGATGTGGTTGCTTGCACAGGCTAACTGGCAGTGACGTCTTTCTGCCCTCCCACAAAATAATTGGACCACCATCTCCACAACACCCAATATAGACTCTGCATTGGAACACTTTCACAAAAGTCCAAAGGCAACTGCAAACTCAGCATCCTCCATCGACCCAAGTCTTTAGTTGGAAAATCAGAGTGACTCAATCTACAAGGCATTTGTTCTTTGCTCAGCAAAGTACTGCTGTCTGCTATGGGCTGGTGCTCCAGCTTCACACATATCTCTCGTCGATTCTGTGGAATCTAAAGCTCTCCAAATTATTGGAATTTCCCGTGATGGGGCCGAAACACAAGATCTGTTGCTCTCACAGTGCAGGCAGGTCGGCGGTCTCTCTCTTATCTACCGTCTGTCATTCACCAATAATCCCTCTGTCCTCTCAGCCCTCAGACCCCCAGCAACTCCAAGATGCATGCATTATTCCACTAACCCCCTCCTGATTAAACTTCCAAGATTGAGGCTGACTGCACACTTCAACTCTTTTATTCCTCTTCTCCAATCTATAGAAGCACTTTCTGGAAGATGTTCTGTCTCACTGTTCCCTCCAAGTCTTCAAGCAAGCAGTACACCACCAACTTTTGACATCTCCAAATCATGATCTTAATTACCCCCATTATGATCCATGATCTTAATTACTCCCATTACCCTTTGCTAACTCAACAATTTCACTTACTTGTTTCAGGGTATCCTCCCCTCCTCCCTCTCTAGTGTAGCAGCATAGCAAACCTGTTGTGCATTTTGTGATACAAGCACCAAATTTGGCACAAATGTACATTAATATGTTGCAAACATTTTCAGATATTGGGCCACTTGAAATTCTCTCTTTATGTCCGCCATATTGGATTTCAAAATGGCCGCCACTTGAAATCTACATTTGCTATTATCTCTGGACGTAATGCAGCTATTGACTTGATTCTGGTATCTAAATGTATGTTTTTGGGTGCAAGGAATCCAATGGTACCATTTTCAACTTAATATTATCTATCACAGTCTGTTATATAATTTTATTTGGAAATTATCGAGGCAAATATTGGATTCAACACAATACTTTGAAAAGAATGTCTTAGTTCTGTAAATATAAATTAAAAAAAAAAACTATACTAAATCACTAGTAACAACTCAGACAAGCTCATATATACTGGCAGTCTAAAATATAAATTCACATCAAGTGACTGCAGCAGCACTGTACATCCTGCAACACCGTGCCTACAACCACTACTGTCTGGGAGAAACCAGGGATGCAGAGGACCTTCCGGAGTTTGAAGACTGGTGTTGCCAGAGAGGAGAAGACATCCCCCAGTTTCACTACTGGGCAACCATGCTGGAACTAGAACTGTTGGTTCTAGTGTATGTGCGTTCTCTCAGGCAGGGATCGTTAATGATGTACCTCGATGCTCTGACAGAGCTGGTCCCCTGGTTCCATGCACTGGATCACACCCACTATGCTAGGTGGATACCAGTGCACCTGAAGGACATGGCCAAACTCACCATCAAACACCCAGATGTAGCCAGGAAATTCAGGGAAAGCCACTTCACCGTTCAGAAAACACAGAGGGTGTTCTCTTCAATCCCGATTGACCAGGCACATGAGCAGAATAATACCTGCATCAAAGGAGACGGTGGAGCAGTTGGGCTCACTGACAACCCTAGTGCCCTACGTCGCTGGATGGTTGCGGGACCAGAAGTTGCCAGGGTGATCGAAGAATTCCAGGATGGGAACCAACACTGGAGACGGCAAACAGCAGACACACGTCATCATGATCAGACGCCAAGTGTACAGGCCTCATTTGTGAAAGATGTTCGCTCTCTCGTCGGTGTCATAGAGGAGATGGGCAACCCATTCGAGGAGGAGAGTCAGGATGTAGTCAAACTGGACACAAAGGAGATCGCAGATCCTGCTGCTGTGGAGACCGTGATGAATGCCAAGAGGATTGGCCAAGAGCAGTTCGAGGCTTTCACCAGAGAGTGTCTGTTGGACAGAACAAAGGCAGTGGACGCACCCATTCCTCGTAACAAGCTGAAGGTGTTCAGCACTTCCGCTCCAAGAAGCCAGAGCATAGGTCAGCAACAGCTCACCTCCATCAAGAATGACCGTGAACTCTTCGTACACCTGTACATTGGCTGCCAGATGAGGGATGGAAACCTTGAGGAGTTCTTTTGTCACGAGAATCAGGCATGTCCTCCTGCATTGCCTGATGGTGGAAGCCTCTGCACTGGTACCAAGAGTGATCTCCTCACATGCTTGGAAGAAGTCTCCGACGCAAAGACAGAGACTCCTGTCACGACCTGTATTGTGCTTGATGGAGCAGCCATCATCCAGATGCTGAAGCCGGCTGCATCAAAGACCTTTGAAGAGTATGCACAACAGATCTTCATCCCATATATGTCCACGAAGCTGCAAACAGTGTCACGCCTGGATCTGGACTGGGATACTTACCTTGCTGATTCACTGAAAGGTACTACACATGCAAAGCGGGGACAAGGTGTGCGGAGACGTGTGGTGGCTGCCGCAGCCATACCAGGAAACTGGCAGAACTTCCTACGAGTGGACAGCAACAAGACCGAGCTGTTCAGGTTCCTCTCAGCAGCTCTGATGGAATGGTTTTTTTTTTTTTTTTTTTTTTTTTGTATACCTTGGTCGAGGCTCGTATGAGAGCTAACACACAACTCACAGCAAGGAGGCATGAGACAAGAGGGGCGGGAGTGGAAGGGACAAAACATTGGGGAACAGACACAGGTGAACTGTGGAAGGGAGAGGGATGGGGATGGGACGGGGAACATGGCGAGGAGAAGATGGACATTACAGGGACTTTCAGGAAGGAAAGCAGGAGAATTGAAGGAAGTGGGCTTGGGTGGATTATCGGGGGTAGAAAAGATCGAGGATTTGGATGGGGGAAGATAAGAGGTGGTGGTGAACAGCTGTTTTGAAAGCCTGGAGGGAAGAATGGGAAAGAATAGAGTGAGGAAGTTTATTCCAAAGGCGGGAAAAAAGAGGAATGAAAGAGTGAAGATGAGCAGTGATTCGTGATTTTGGTAGTTTTACCAGAAGGGGGTTGTTGGCGGACCTTGAGCGCCCTGTGGAAATGTGGTTGGGACAAATCGCAGAGAGAGCAGGGGGGGCAAGGCTGGAGAGGAGTCGGTGGAAGACAGAAAGACCACCGACCAACCTGCGGTGATTGAGTGAGAGGCCCAAAGACTCAGCTTCATTGCGGGAGATGCCAATGATCTTAAAAGCCCTGGTTTCGACAGCGTGAAGTCGAGAAAGGTGGGAGGCAGGAGCACCAGCCCAGAGGGGAGAGCAGTACTCCATCAGGCTACGGACAAAAGCTTTGTAAGTAGTCAGGAGCTCAAGAGGGCCGAGGAAGGACTTTGCACGACGGAGGATTCCCAGTCGGCGACTGGCTTTTGAGGCAAGGTTGGAAATGTGACTTTCCCAGGAAAGGTCATGGCAGATAGTGAGACCCAGAAGCTTGAAAGAAAAGACTTCTTCCAGAGGATTGTTGAGAAAGTGGATGGGGGGGTTTTGTAAACGGTCCTTTCGAAGAGACATAGTGAGAGTGTGAGATTTGTCTGGATTGAGAGACATGTTCCACGTGTTGGACCAGTTAGTGATTTTATCCAGATCTGCAGTGAGCGAAGAAGCTGCTGCTTGCCGGTCTGAGGGATGACAGATGGTACGGCAGAGGGTGGAGTCATCGGCAAAGAGAAATAGAGGATTTTCCAGAGAATCCGAGAGATCATTGATGAAAACCAGAAAAAGAACAGGGCCCAGAACGCTACCTTGAGGAACTCCAGCCTGCACAGGAAGAGGGGATGAAAGAACTCCATTTAGGGCCACACGTTGACTGCGACAGGAGAGGAAGTCTGCGAGCCATGAGTGGAGATGGCCTTGAATACCATGGGAAGAGAGTTTGGTGAGTAGGGCAGGGTGCCAGACTGTGTCAAAAGCACGTGATATGTCCAGGGATACGGCTCGGATTTCCTGTCTGGCATTGAGGACCTCCATCCATTGATGGGAGAGCAGTAGCAGCATATCCAGGGTAGAGTGACCTGGTCTGAAACCAAATTGATGATTGGAAATCAAGCCATTGGAGAAGAGGAAGGATTTCATGTCTGAAGCGATGATGGATTCCATAACCTTGCTGATGATTGGGAGAAGGCTGATTGGTCTGTAGTTACAGGGATCTGTTTTTGCACCTTTTTATGCAGGGCAGTGATGTTAGCAGATTTCCAAGCAGATGGCAGATGACCTTGGGAAAATGAGAGGGTGAATAGAACAGAGAGAGGGTGAGCAAGAGCAGAAGAGCAGGCTTTGAGGACACGTGGGCTGATGCCGTCTGGACCGGTTGCAGGTTTGACCAGGAGGACAAGCAACTCGTCATTACTGATGGAGAGGCAGTGCTCAGCAAGCCACTACTGCCAGATCTGACCTCACTCGCCGCATGTAACCATGAAGAAGCTGACAGTCGGATGTTGCTGCATGCATCTCACGCAGTCCAGCATGGACACCATACAATACTCATCCGGACTGTAGACACCGATGTTGTGGTGCTGGCAGTGTCCCTGGCACAGGAGTTGCAACGAGAAGACAAACTGTGTCTGGCATTCGGAACAGGCCAGAGTGTCCGATACCTAGCAGCACACGAAATAGCAGCTGGATTGGGACGAGAGAAGGCTCGTGCACTGCCAATGTTAGACGCTCTAACTGGATGAGACACTGTGTCTAGTTTTCATAGACATGGCAAGAAGACTGCGTGGGCAGTCTGGACGGTACTGCCAGAACTCACTGAGGCGCTGCTGCTGCTGTCCTCTGCACCTCGTGACATACCAGACGATGCAATGCGCATCATCGAGAGGTTTGTGATCCTGTAGTATGATCGAACCAGCAAATGCACAGACATTGACAAGGCCAGGAGAAAACTCTTCGCAAGGAAGAACAATGTGCAGCTCATCCCTCCAACGAAGGCAGCTCTGGAGGAACATGTCAAGAGGGCAGTGTATCAAGGTGGACATGTGTGGGGTCAGAAACTGCTGCCAGCACCAGAGCTCCCTCCACCAACCAACTGGGGTTGGTCAAGGACTGGAGAAGGACAGTACACACCTTACTGGACCAGGCTAACTGAGGCAGCTCACAGCTGCATTGAGCTGGTTTCTTGCAAGTGCAAGAAAGGGTGTGTGAGGCGCTGCAAGTGCAAAAAGGCTGCCCTTCAGTGCACAGCCCTCTGTGTGTGTGAAGGGGACTGCACATGACGATGAGTCAACAACATACATGTACTTATGGCAATGCTGAACTTGTTAACATGACACTGTTTATGTACACGTATCTTCAGTACCGGTATATACCGAGCCTCAGATACCAGTACACCTAGCCTCAAATACTAGACCATGTAGCATGTCAGTATTATACCTAAGACATTTACAGAACTAAGACATTCTTTTCAAAGTATTGTGTTGAATCCAATATTTGCCTCGATAATTTCCAAATAAAATTATATAACAGACTGTGATAGATAATATTAAGTTGAAAATGGTACCATTGGATTCCTTGCCCCCAAAAACATACATTTAGATACCAGAATCAAGTCAATAGCTGCATTACGTCCAGAGATAATAGCAAATGTTGATTTCAAGTAGTGGCCATTTTGAAATCCAATATGACGGACATAAAGAGAGAATTTCAAGTGGCCCAATATCTGAAAATGTTCGCAACATATTAATGTACATTTCTACCAAATTTGGTGCTTGTATCACAAAATGCACAATTATTTTGAATATTTGGGCTAAGATGCCCCACTACTCCACTTTTCCTGTTCATTCAATACCTTGATGTTTGCCCCACTGTCAGTTCTACCTTGCTCTTCCATAAGCCTCGCAACTGGAAAGAAAAACAAACAAACAAAAACCAATGCACTGTTCATTTCCAAACGATAACAAATTTGACATTTGTTAAAATTTGTCTGAAATATTCAGATTTCTACAAAACTCCACTCAATCGTTCAAGTAATTTCCATTACCTTCAGCTCTTTAACCCATGAGAATGTCTCAGTGTCATCGACAGATAATGCGCAGAGGGTGCGTGGCTCTGCATGTGGCTTTCGGCACAACAGCAGAGCTGTGCCAAAAGCGGAAGCCTTGACAGCAACAGTCGGCAAGCCAGCCAGCTTTGTGACATTCTTCCATTCTTCCTGGGGTTCAGCAATGGCATGTAAGCATAGAATAGTATGGATTATGATTAGCCTAATAATATGAAAGAAACTATCAAGATTACCAGGGTGAATGCTGCAATCTTTTCGCCAGAATTGGAAAATATAAAGGCCACGGCATCACCAACCAAGCTACCAGCCCAGGCCACATGAAGGAGCAGAAATCCTCCATCCTTGAGCATCGTTCCAATGGAACTAAGTGTCGCTTCTGTCCACTTTGGAAGTTGACCAACAGCACTGCACAGGACAATGTCTGCCGAAGTGGTCATTGTGGAGGGAAGTGCTAATGAAGGGGTCCACTGGATCAGAGAGACCCCAATGTCTTGGAGTTGTGAGTTGGTTGATGGGTCAAGAACTGTGATTTCAGGATGGGTTGCGGTGAGCTTCGGATTAACGAGAGGTTGAGAGCAGAGCAGTGAGTGGGAACGTGGAAGAAGTGGGTCCTCGCCTGTGAGCACCTGGGAGGAAATGAGCAAGAGAATGGAGATAAGATTCTTTACACTGGTGCTATGGTAACAGCACCTTCTATATATAATGGTCATATGTATAAAGCTAAATCAAACAGTAGTTTCCGAGCCAGATAAAGAAAAGCTTACTATAAAAGTACTTGAAGTGACTTAAGTTTCATAAGTGTTAACAACACAGCATTTGGAAGCATTTTCATTGTGAATCGCAACAACAAAGCAGTTTTCATTCCAATAAAATAACTAGAAAATACAACTAGACATCAATGTGTCAATGGATACGTCTCCGCTCACTTTAGATGTCAATCCACTGTGACGTTTGATCTCAATTAAAGGTCACATGAAGCATTAAAGGTCACATGAGACAGCGCGAGAGAGAAGAGAGATAAGTAACTTCCATATTGAGCTTTGGTCTGCAAAAGGATTTTCAAAGGGAACGTGACCTTTGACCTGTTGAACCCAAAATTTAATCAGTTCATCTTTGCATCACAGTCCGTAGTTGTGCCGAGTTTAGTTGAAATCCCTTCAGTGGTTCGCAAGTTATCGTAGTAACAAAAAACAAACAAACTGATAAGATACATAAATTAGGATGGACAGACCCACAAAGGAACAGCCGCATTGATAACCCGAAAACATAATGTCTTTGGCCTTGGGTTACAGAAGTATAAAAAAAATTTTAAAAATCAAAAAACAATCACTGATCTCTCACCTCGATGATGTGAGTCTGTCTGGTTCCTCCATTTTCCAATGCCAGGTCTAAGCAGGCCTTGAGCGCTGGTGAATCAAGCAGAGCACAGAGCAAAGTGTCGTGGGAAATCTGCCCCAGGTTGGCCGCAATGCCTCTGATCACGTCACTAAGGAATATGCCATTCTTTGAAGCTTTACGTTCTTCATGAAGCAGCCACAGCAAGCTGCGCATCCCATCTTTATCATTTGCAACCTGAGGAGACAAGCAAGATACAAGATGCTTTCCTGCTCGTTTCAAGTCGGATAATCACTCAAAAACACATTGAAGAATACAATAAACTATCGGCATCAAATATTTCACCCTCTCGTAACTCACTGCATGAGTGGGTAGGCAGAGGCGGAGTATCCACACAAATGGTGAAATGATAGCAGAATGTACATGATGAGTATGCTTACAGACCACATATGTATTACTTAAGACACATAATGGCAGCCCCTCAACCTCCTTTCCCTGTCCTATCTTCTCACCCTCATCTTACTTTGCTCAGTTTTGATTCTCTCAATTTAGCACCATGCTCTCCCCACTCCCCAAACCAAATACGAATGGAGATTGACTGCATAACACCCAGTCACATACTGAGACCAGTTATTGTTGCATCTTCTCATCGATACTAAACTCATAAGAATATCTCATTGATGGAATAGACAGACATTCATCCGCTGAGGAAAAAAAACAAACAAACAAAAAACAAAAAACAAGTGCAGAAAGATAACAGTCAATAGACTGATATAACGATTGAATAGGTCACCTGGTTTTCCATTGTTCCTCCATTTTCTTTGTTTGAAGCTGCAATGTCCTGATGCTGCCCATCATCAGGTTCAACGGATGCAGATAGCTGCTGCTTAATTTCCTGAAGGACATCTGAAAACGAAGTAGAACAACGTATGACACTGTAGCTATATCATGCATTATTTGCTGTTTCACTCTTCAAGCACTTATATACTGTTGCATAAAACTGTGCAATGTGCTATTGTTTCAGCCAATTACCTGTCAGTATGTCAATCAAAAAGGCAGCCCTGACAAGCGTATGCACAAGTGGAAAGACTTCTGCAGTGATGGCATGTCCATCATTATTAGTTAAGCTCAAACAGGAACAATCGCTCAATGACTTGACTCCAAGAACTAAACACTGCTTGATGTCATCAGCCCCTTATGGAGAGTGAAAATTCAAGGTGATCTCCCCTTGCCAGGCCCTTTGGAATCCCCCTCAGAGTTCACAACATGCATAAATCACTTTCATGTGCAATATTTCTGAGTGCACATCAATACTGTTGTCTAAGCCTTGGTAACACATTTAGTGCACCTTGAACCGGCATCTAAAGCCATCATTGGTGTTTATGAGCTGGCAGGATAGCCGACACCTGGGAGGTATGCACGCTTTCCTCGGAGCTGTCTCGCCTGAGTTTGAATCTCGAGCCACCTATAAACCGTCACCCTGGTGTTTTGCAGGCAGTACAATCGATTCACCGTTTCACGGGCCTTGCCTCAGATGGACGCAAAACTGGGTGTCTGCCAGCATTAGTCGGTGGACGTTAAAGATGTGCCGTTCGTGAAGAGTCGGCAAGCTATCACCGACACCCTGGCCAAATTCCAAATTCCTACAAGGGGCACTGCATCAGTGGTAATGTTTTTTCTGTCCTGTCCATTCTTAAATTATGTTTATATTTGTAAGCCTGGATTCACGTGCAAATTGTTTCGTTGTTATTGATAATCCTGGTGGGGATAATCCTAGTTTGGGGAGGGGGTTCTAAATTAGGTTAATGACCTTAATCATTAATCTACAACAGGCATGGTTTAGACTTTGTTCGGAGTGCAAAGTGCATTCTCCGCTCGGGTGTGCTTTGCAAATTAAATTGCCTTAAGCATAGTCATTCACCTCCGGCATGTCCAGTCTGCACGCCAGCTGCGACCGCAGCTGTGGTTAAAGGTTGACATTGGGGCTGTACACGTGACAATACTTCATGTTGTTTCAAGAGCCGCCGTTGTTACCAAGCTATTTTCAAGATAGAACCTCATCAACTTCTCTGTAGCATACATTTCACCGTCTTTCCTCTTCCAAACTTACCTAGACAACAAGCATAGTAATCACTGTAGCGAGCATCTTCAGCAAGCATGCCATCCTGCTCGTGTGGCACAAATGTCATGGCTTCCAGTGTGGGACTGTGGGACAAGCCGCGACGTGGTGCCTGTGTGGCATGTAGGCCTCGCAATTCTACGCCACCAGCCAGCACACGATTGAGGCAGGGCTCCAAAAATACTTGCACAGCTTGGGTGAAGAAATAGTGGATGGAAAAAAAAAACAAACAAAGTTTGATAGAAATTACACAAGAGAAGATCAAGAAAGGAGAGAAAGAAGGAAGGAAGGAATGGTGTTACCATACAGCTTCTTGGTTTGCATCATAACTTAAAGAAACAGACATGTTTGTGTGCCATCTTACTCACCTTTCTCACCCTCGTTCTTTGAAGCTATGGACTGAAGGTGAAATGCTGGATGAATGAGAACAGAGCGCAGTCGAGTCGGCAGGCGTAGGCCTTGTCCTGGTCCAGCAAACACCTGAATCTGAAGCAGAGCATCGAGGAAGGGAATCCACTCACCAGACCAGGACACTAAGGCACGTGTACCTTGAGGATTTCAGGGAGGGAGTTTGGGAGACATTCGGATAAACATTGCAATTAATGCAAACTAGGCTAATGCTAGCAAATGTGTTACCTACCACCTTCACATCAAATCATGGGGACAACACTTTAATTGATGCATGGCCTGCCTGTGTAGTACTCATCTAACAGTTTATGTTCAGGTTAAAAAAAACAATTTTTTTTTTATAGATATCTAAACAAATAAAAGGCAATATGTGTGTGTGCGTGCGTGCGTCTCACGCAGTGAATAGCAACATTTGGTGAGGTGTTGCTCTTCCCACCTCCCCCCGAACTCCCCTTTCTTCATCCTCTCTGCCTCCCTTTCCCCCTCTCACCCAACACCTGCCTCCTATATCTCTCTCTCCCTCCCTCTTTCTACCACCCCCACTTTATTAACCTGTCAGCGAAGCGGCAGGTTGTATTTGATACTCTATGTGTGTGTGTGTGTGTGTGTGTGTGTGTGTGTGTGTGTGTGTGTGTGTGTGTGTGTGTGTGTGTGTGTGTGTGTATGTATGTATATATATATATATATATATATATATATATATATATATATATATGTATATATATATATATATATATATATATATATATATATATATATATATATATATATATATATATATATGTTATTGAACCTAGACAAGAGAGCTCAAACGGAAGTGTGCTACCTGTGAGGCATCTTTTAAACAACATATGTATGACAGTATAGGACAACCAAGTATTTTCAAGAAAAAAATGTTTTCTTTACCTGTCCCACTGGCATTGATTATACTCCTAAATGTAGGTCCATAATCATAGCCCATCAGCCGTAGCTCCTTGTAGACATCGGCAGAACTCAAGTCTGGGACTTTCTCATCATAATCCCTCTTTTCCACTTCCTCAAGATGAGTGGACACCTTATTTAGATGCACAGCCAGCGCTTCAGCTGCAGTGTCGTCCAAGAAAGACACTTTACCTGAGGAATATGCCAGAGATATAATGATTGGGGGGAAGACGAGGAGAAATGAAAAATGAAGAGATGGTTCAGCAAGAAAGAATCCTTTGATATAAAACAAATACAAAAGAAACCAGATTTAAATGTGAGGTCATTTCAAAGTGTATCCATGAGACCATGGGTACTCACCACTGGCAGCGAGGTTCTCTCCCTCTGAAACTTCAAATTTGCCTGTAGCTGGCATGACCCTCACTTCCAGCCGAACTGATCCTGTATTGAAGGAAGTTGGAGAAGTCACGAGCAGGTAGTCATAATAATGATAATAATAATAATAATAATATTGTCACGTACAATGATTAAGGTAAGTACAGGACACAGGTACAAGTACAAAATACATATAAAACATTAGAGTAGGGACGTTAGATAACCCTATTATTGGCCAATGTTCTGAGATGCTGCATTGCTGATATCTTATCAGTGACATCACAATCCAACAAGAGCCGATCAAGATAAGTCCTGGTGTGTCCTTGACCATGACACAACCGCTGTGTGGGATGACAGGTCAACACTTGTTGGATTGGTTGAATACAATACCCTTCAGATCGAATAATATATCCAGATAGTTGCAGTTGCTGTGTTCGCAACATATGGCTTGGTGGTTTGAGCTTGACACGCTGGTAAAGCTCATTAGTTATCCACATCAGACAAAAAATGTTGAAGGCCGCTCTAAGAAGGTGTGAGTGCGTTGCATCAATTTCCTGCTGAAAGGTCTCGGTCAACGTCCAATTGTCCACGTTGTATAACAATACTGTTTCAACTGTGGTATTAAATATCTTGCTTATAATTTGGTCAGGCAGAGCAGCAGAGTCCAAGACTGGATTTATATGCCGCAACGCCGTCCAGACCAACATGCGACGTCACTGGAAGTCGCCATGTGGATTAGGAATGGCGCCACCCAAGTAAACAAACTGTGTGCAGCATGGCAGTGCGCTCACAGCTCCAGCTTCATTGCTATTATATAGTTATTTATATATCCAGGTCCAACAGGATGGTCAGTACCTCCGTCTTTGTGTTGTTGATATGCAGCCCAACTTTGGTCGCTGCTTGCACCACATGAGTGAACATGAGTTACCCACCAGCAGCTTAGGATGAAAGAAACACAAAGTCATCCGCATATCAAAGAACTGACAATCTCTTCTATGGGTGGCGACTACTCGTTCTTCTGCACAGCTGAAAACCATCCTCCACAGTTGGGATGGCGGTGCGAAGCACCCAATCAAGGAGAAGGACAAAGAGAAAAGGAGCTATAGTATCTCCCTGAAGTACCCTGGAGGTTGTGTCAAACATCTCCGATAGCCAGTCTGGTGTAACGACGGCGGCTTTAGTGTTATGGTACAAAGGAGTGATGCCATTGATGAGAGCGTGAGGAATGTTATACAAACTTGGAATCTTTGGAATGCACGCTCTTGATACACGATCGAAAGCTTTGTGGAAATCAACAAAAATCACAACTAAATCAGCAACCAAAGGAATTCAAAGGACTTCAACTAGAATTTCATCTTTGCCAGCTGCTTTTCCACCTGGGCCATCACGGGCGATCTTAATCACTTTTTCAAGTGCGATTGCCGTGTGATTGAAGTCAGCAGGAGAAGGAAGTCTGACGTCTTCAAGGAGCATGAAATGCATTTCAGGAGGTTGTGGTGCATTGATAATTCCACAAAAGAAGTCTTTTATATCATTCATGTGTTCCAATATGCCTGTTGTTGGCTTAATGGTTAGAGTGGTGGGCTTGGGATCTTAGGATCCTGAGTTCAAATCCCACTCTGCTGTTGAATTCATACCAGGGGGGTTGACTGCCTGTCATCCTTCTGAGTTTGGCAAAATGAGTGCCAGCTTGCTGGTATCCTGTGTCAGAGTGGCGACCTGTACAGGAATGTACCCAATAGCCAACGAGACTGCTTAGGCAGCACCAATGCTCTGCACAGAGTGTGGCCCCAATAGATGGATGGATGCGTTCCAATGGTGCGTCTCCAACTAGGTTTAGTGCAGTATGACCCCTTCAGCCAGTGAGAACATTGATGGCGATCCACACGGCATGTACTTTTGCTTCACGTGAGGATGGTAAGACTGACCTGATGAACTCGTCAACAGCCACTTTCTATCTCGCTGTGTACACTGTGGCAAGGTTAAGTGTAGCTGCATCTGCTTCTGTCTCTCCCTGAATGATGTTGGTTCTCACATCGTGTCCTCGCTCGTGTGACTTTAGGATCCTCATCACAAACCACTGTGGAATTTTTAACTTTCTTCTTCATATATTATCATATATCACACATAAAGTGGTGAATGATTAAAGTTATTCATATGTCGTATTCTATCTATAATTCCAGCAATCTTTGTGTGTGTGTGTGTGTGTCTGTCTGTCTGTCTGTCTGTCTGTCTGTCTGTCTGCGACTGCTGTTTCTCAACGACCGCCGGTCCGATCTCATTGAAACTTGCCAGGAATATTGTTGGGGACCCGCGGATGTGCTTTTTCGAGGTTTGATATCGATTGGACAAGCGGTTCCCAAATTACAGCCATTTATCTGTCGACCAATGACAAGACACGGTGCTATGACATCACGAATGACGGCACAATTAATGTTTATTTATTCTTTTTTTTTTTTGCACGATCGACGGTCCGATCTGATTGAAACTTGCCAGGAATATTGCTGGGGACCGCGGATGTGCCTTTGAGGAGAGAGAGAGAGAGATAGAGAGATAGAGAGATAGAGAGATAGAGAGATAGAGAGATAGAGAGATAGAGAGATAGAGAGATAGAGAGATAGAGAGATAGAGAGATAGAGAGATAGAGAGATAGAGAGATAGAGAGATAGATAGAGATATAGAGAGATAGATAGAGATATAGAGATATAGAGATAGATAGAGATATAGAGATATAGAGATATAGAGATATAGAGATATAGAGATATAGAGATATAGAGATATAGAGATATAGAGATAGAGAGATATAGAGATATAGAGATATAGAGATATAGAGATATAGAGATATAGATAGATATAGATAGAGATATAGAGATATAGATAGATATAGATAGATATAGATAGAGATAGATAGAGATAGATAGAGATAGATAGAGAGATATAGAGATATAGAGATAGATAGAGATAGATAGAGATAGATAGAGATATAGAGATATAGAGATATAGAGATATAGAGATATAGAGATATAGAGATATAGAGATATAGAGATATAGAGATATAGAGATATAGAGATATAGAGATATAGAGATATAGAGATATAGAGATATAGAGATATAGAGATATAGAGATATAGAGATATAGAGATATAGAGATATAGAGATATAGAGATATAGAGATATAGAGATATAGAGATATAGAGATATAGAGATATAGAGATATAGAGATATAGAGATATAGAGATATAGAGATATAGAGATATAGAGATATAGAGATATAGAGATATAGAGATATAGAGATATAGAGATAGAGATATAGAGATATAGAGATATAGAGATATAGAGATATAGAGATATAGAGATATAGAGATATAGAGATATAGAGATATAGAGATATAGAGATATAGAGATATAGAGATAGAGATATAGAGATAGAGATATAGAGATAGAGATATAGAGATATAGATATAGAGATAGAGATATAGAGATAGAGATATAGAGATAGAGATATAGAGATAGAGATATAGAGATAGAGATATAGAGATAGAGATATAGAGATAGAGATATAGAGATAGAGATATAGAGATAGAGATATAGAGATATAGAGATAGAGATATAGAGATAGAGATATAGAGATAGAGATATAGAGATAGAGATATAGAGATAGAGATATAGAGATAGAGAAATAGAGATAGAGATATAGAGATAGAGATATAGAGATAGAGATATAGAGATAGAGATATAGAGATAGAGATATAGAGAAAGAGATACAGATAGAGATATAGAGATAGAGATAGAGATAGAGATAGAGATAGAGATAGAGATAGAGATAGAGATAGAGATAGAGATAGAGATAGAGAGAGATAGAGATAGAGATAGAGATAGAGATAGAGATAGAGATAGAGATAGAGATAGAGATAGAGATATAGATAGATAGATATAGAGATAGAGATAGAGATAGAGATAGAGATAGAGATAGAGATAGAGATAGAGATAGAGATAGAGATAGAGATAGCTGCACATACTGGCACTCACCTACGGCCAGGCACCTACGGGCCCGCCCCTACTAGTACTTTAAATAAGAGTAATAATTAAATAACTTTGAATAAGGATATTGCATTGCTGTGTTGACTGACTGTCTGGACACAACTTTGAGATTGTGGGTCCATTGATGTTGAGTAATCTACTGATGTGGACCTGCGGCCGGGGTTCTGGAATCTCTGTTTGGAGAGGTTCTGGGCTGAAAGGATCGAAACCTCAATGAAAAATAGTGCCCAGCTGATGATCCGGGCAGCTGGGAAATCATTCAGTTGCTTATAAGTGAAGGTTATAACTTCAAATAAAACAACTTTTGCAAATACTTACCAGTACATAATGTGTGTGTGTGTGTGTGTGTGTGTGTGTGTGTGTGTGTGTGTGTGTGTGTGTGTGTGTGTGTGTGTGTGTGTGTGTGTGTGTGTGTGTGTGTGTGTCTCTCTCTCTTGGGACTATGGTGCAGTAATTGGTCTTTATTTTGATTCATAAGTGGGACGGTCTGTTCAGCAGCTGTTTGAAAGGCCGATGTTATGTCTGTGTATGTTGGGCCCACAACATCTTCCGGCCGAGCCAAGTTCTGCAGTGTTGCGTGAAACGCTTTTGAGAATCGATGCCAATTGGCCCGTTTCTGCAGCCATCGAATATATCACCTTGGTTATAATTTTGGCTGTTTAAACAATGGGTCTTTCGGTTTCACAGTGCAATGTAATAAATTTATGATCAGTCTTGAAACACAAAACTCTCACTGTGTCACAGTTTGAGATGTGATCAAGTTCCTGATGTCTGATCAGGATGTGGTGTCTCACTGAGCCAGCCTTGTGGTGGTGTTTCTGTTCGTTGGATATTTATTTAGAATCCTCTGCCTCTTACATCCAACAAAAGTGACAAGGTAAGATTCTGATTTCCTCAAAACAGTGTTAGGGATAAGATCGTGTCGTCGAACAAAATCACAGAGAGTATCTGTGTTTGCATTCTCATGTGCATGCGGATTTTCTTCGAGTCACTTTCAGATCTCCGAGACCAAGAGTTGTGTGTCTTCCACGCGCCTCTGTGTCAAATAAGTCCACAGAGTCCTCCGGATGAGCTACAGTTAGTCCGTGCACACACAACAGATACGTTTCTTGTTGTTAATTTAAGGTCAACACAAAGATCTCGATGTGACAATGTCTCGAAAATAAAATGTTGGCGCAGACAAGGACTGACCAGAACTCCTACACCACCATGTCCACGAGAATTAGCAGAGGTATAGAGCAGGGTCCATCCTTTAACAAGGTCTTGTTGTTGCGGACCTTCTGTTGCGACGGTCGACAATACTTGAACCATGAGGAGATCTAAAGTCAGATTGGTGGCGAGATGCACGGCCATTGCACATCTCCTCACGATGTGAGGCAATTAAGGGTACCTAGTACAGCTGGGACTCCAGGAGTTTCAAAGTCCTGCCGGCACCACCCGGAGGATCCTTTTTGGACAAGCTGCTTTTAGTTTTCTAGTGCAATCAACGTTTCCCTTTCTCTTGGCCTCTGGTTCTTCTCCCTTTGAATGCTTATACTTCCGCATCTTGTCCTGCTGAGCAGCTGCATCATCCGGGGATAGCGGCACTCCGGGTTATCCGTGGTGGGGGCAGAAATGCCCACCATCAGGAAAAAAAAACAACAAACAAACAAAAAATCAGCATCGTACTTTCATGAACTTGTAAAAATACACCACCCATAATTTTAAAAAAAAAATACACCACCTGTAAAGCAGGTGATTTAACCAGAACAGCTTCCCAAAAGACAGCAATGTGCACCTTAAATGTTCCTGCTCCTTTCACATTTGCATCGCTCACCTGTGGATGGCAGAACTGTGGCCCTGTGGATGAACACATCCTCAAAAGCCACGGGAGAGTCATCATATTCTGGGCCAGTTATGCGCAACAGGGCACGCCATGCAAGCACCAGATAGCCAGTAGCCGGAAATAGGGCACGGCCATCGATGCGATGTCCAGAGAGATAAGCGTCAGGAGATTCTGGACCCAAATCTGATGGTGGACGAGACAGAATTTTTTTTTAATTGTAATACCAAGATTAATTGCAAAGACCTCCGCTGCACATTGCTCAAGGTCCTTTAATGCCTCCACTTCCAGATGCCAAACATAGTTCATTTAGAATGCTATACTTCACATCGAATAAAGCTGTATTCAAAACCGACATCTTCACACTTTAACAACAAAACTCACCGATATTGAATACAACTGCACCTCTGCCAGTGCTGGACCCAGTTGGGAAGTCTTCAGGTTTGGGGACATCCCAAATTTGCCCGTGGTCCCAGTTCACGTGGGGAGACAACATTGGTGTTCCACAAGGAACAGGGAACTTTGTAGCATGGTACAAGCAGCTGATGTCAGGTGTAATCCTGCAGATCGGAGACACCATCCAGGGGTTGAATGTATAATTAGTTCAATGTCATTCCTTTTTTGTTCCAATTTTGGTTATATGATTCGTGTAGTTATCAGACCAAACATCAGGACGTCAATGCTTGGAAATGTATATAGTTCCGATTGTGAAATAGAATTTCATCTCAGGTTTCCTCACTCCTCCAAACTTCATTCCCTCATCGATTACTTTTCGAAATGGCCAACTAAATTAGCACCACTCAAAGCCCATGCGACTGGGGACCAATTTGAGACAGTTATTTGTGCTGAAAATTTGGTTAACAGAATCAAGTGCTCGTGAATGGATGTTTAAAGTTTTGGTTTTCCCCTTTACATGTTGATGTTGTGGTACCAGGTGCATTTCAGACCCGTGCAGATACAATCTTCCGATGTTCTTCAGCAGGAAGTGGAGGTTGTTGGGAACATCACGTTTCATCAGAGGCACATTGGAGCAAGTTGAAGGCAACGATCGCTTGAGAATCGCCTTGGGAGAGGTCAGAACGAAGGAGAAAAAATAAGAACAAAAAAAACAAACAAAAAAAAACTATAACACACACACACACACACACACACACACACACACACACACACACACACACACACACACACACACACACACACACACACACACACACACACACACACACACGCGCACACAGCCTATCGAGGTCAACGGCACAGCATTATAGTACAACTTCCCCCATAGCTTTCACGATGTAAAAAGAAACAAAACGAAAACGAAACAGTTAAATGCACTGGTTGGTGTGAGAATTCTTGTCAAAAGTAAGGCAGACCTGCAGCAATGCATGTGGAGCTATCTCCACAACCACTGCGTTGGCGGGGACATGCTGAAGGCCATCATGGAAAAGGACGGGGCTCACGAGGTTGTTTGTATGGTATTCAGGTGAGGAAAGCTGTGACAGCTCATTGGACCACTGGCTCTCTGGGATTGAAGTGCTTATCCAACGTGAAGAGCGCTTGCGAGGATCGACGATAACCTGGCATTGGCATGTTTGACAGTTATCCTTCATTGCATGTAAAAATCCAAAAACAAAAATAAAACCAAACACCACCTCGGATATTATTTTTCTTTTCACTCATTCCTGAAGCTGAGATAAAACAAACAAACAGACGTCTCTGCGGTGTGTCCCGGTAGAAGACCTACTTTATGACTTTGATGCTTCTGACCCAATGATTTTGCTTTTTGTGTTCATATTCTGTCAATGAAAGCCTTAGGGGTTCAGAAGGCTTCTGGATACCTATTTTGAATTTTCGTTTTGACCCTTTCACTCCCACTGATTTCCCTTGTGCCAACACATTGGTGATGTAACTTAGTTGCATCAGAGCAGTCACCTTGCGGAGGGCGGTGAGCAGAGCAGGTGCAATGGATGCCATGTACTCCGAGTGGAACGCGACGCCAGCACTACGCACGGCTTTGGCAAAGACACCCTGTTCCTGTAGCTTCTTCACAAAGTCCAAAACTTTATCCTGAATGAGGTACACATAGGGAAAGGAGATCAACTATTAAAACTGTCTAAAATTTTTCAAATAAGCACAGGCAAAACTAGAACGACCATCGGTAGAGCGTTGAACAGTTTAAGTTTTGTATCCCACCGATAGGCCAGATCTGGATCCGGACTTGAACCAAAATCTAATCGACTTGTTCTTGTCACCTAAAAACACTCATCCACAACTTTTTGAGATATCATGCAACACATCGTTTTTTATGACTCCTCTCTCAATGGTGAAGAATCACTGAAGAAAGTCTAGTATTTGGATCTGGATCTCCTCCAAAATCTAAACAATTTGTCCTCGTCTCACACACAAACTTTCCACCGAATTTCATCCAAATCCATCAACAACTTTCTGAGATAACCTGCTCACAGACAAACAGACAGAGACAAATAGACAGACAGGGGTGAAACCATGACCTTCGTCCACCTTCGGTGGCAGAGGTAATCGAGAGAGGAGTGAAACTCCAGTCGTTTTTCCAAGCAGAGTTTGAACGGTTCTGGTTCATTCAATATGCTTATGATGCTCGATGCACAACCTCGAAGCAGAATCTGATCCTCTGCCGGAAATCCTGTCTAAATTGGGCACTAGGCTATTCAGGGCAGGAGGTGCTTTGCTACTTGGTACTTTAGTAGTCAGGGCAGGAATTTACAATTTGTTTAATGTGTTGACGATAACTCGCCTACTCTCGTCTTCATGAAAGACACTGAGGGATATTTGACGGCCACCAACTAATTATATTTGACAGGGCACCAAGTTAAATGTCCATCCGACGGAAAGTTCACATTGTGATGAAACTCTCAGCCTATGAAGCACGAGTCTGAAAACTTATAGTCGGGTCGGGAATCAAACCCAACGAGACAGCCTCAAAGCAAGTGCACTACCTCTGCGCCATCCTGTTGGACATTTAGCTGACATGACATCGATGATTTAGAAATAAACTACAAAAATCTGAGTGTGGAGAAGACAAAATTTATTGATTTTAAATCTACCAATAATAATATTGTGCATCACATGTAAATGTGCTGGCAGGATGGCCGAGATGGTATGCACGCTCACCTAAGCTGTCTCACCTGGGTTTGAGTCTCGGCCCAGCTATAAACCGTCATCGTGGCGTTTCACAGGCAGAGTGATTCATCAATGTGTGCGTGTGTCATCCCTCGGATGGACGTTAAATCGGTCTGAGATTATTGTTAATTAAAAAAGAAACCTTGCAAACCCACGCAAACGGATTGCTGATGTAAGATTTTGAAATCACACATGACCTTTGCAGTCTCCCCTGTCAGGTGGTGTTTCATAATTCCCTGCTTTTTGAAAAAAATTTTTTTAAATAAAAACGAGGGGGGGGGATCTGTCTGTCTGTCTGTTTGTCAAACTATCTCTTAAACGGTTGTGCAGAAATTCCCCAAACTTGGTAGTTATGTTCACGACATGGCAAGAAGGTGTGAGAGCAGTATCATTTTTGGCACAGCCCGCTTTGGCCCTGCGAGGGTCAAAAGGTGAAATACCAAAAATTACGAGGCACATTTTTAAACATTCTAAAATGAAACTTTGTATATGCAATCAACATCAGGGGACGCATGAAATATGTCAGGATTTTTTGGATTTGACCTCAAGTTCATGCCCCAGGGTTGGGGACTTAAGGACACAGGAGTCAAAACGGAAGATTGTTTTTTAACTCGAAATTTGATATTGGGTCATTACTGGTGGAACTTTTTGCCATCTTCAACCTTGCTTTAGGTGAGAAGCGTGGGGATTTGCAATGGCACGTCATCGACTTCGCTCGAGTTTCACTTGGCTGTGGGGCTCAATAAACAAGTGGGAGGTTACAAATTTACAAGGAAATTGGAAATTGTGTTGATTGGTTAAAAGATGAAGAATTACTCACAATAATTTCAAAAAGCTCATTCAATATTCATGGCGACAACAAAAGAAACCCGCTACGATGAGGGACTCACCAAAGGCCCAGATATTGTGATAGTGTCCTTGGCATTGTGACAAGCAGGTACCACCCCAGCAGGACATTGCTTCTGGCATTCATCCCAAGTTAGTCCTGCAGATCAACAGATTCAAAGTACAAAGCATTGTGTTTCATGGTTCATCAATGCTCTGGTACCCCACCATCCCCCCAGGGCACGATATGATCTGTGCTTTCTAAATCACAAATTTCAGCACCAATCCCGCACATACCGACTGCAGCCATGCCACCCGCTGGCAAATCGGCCTCACTGATGCAGCGTCCTCTCCAATATGCAGCCAGAACTACCTCTTCACGAGTCAGGGAGCCGTCTGCATATCCACATGCCAATTCGCCCACGGAGTGGCCCAAAATTCCGTCAGGTTTCAGCCCAAGGGCTGACAGCATGTCGATGAGGGCAACCTTTAGTGGGATGAATCAGAAAAGGGGTGTGGAAGGCAGGAAGTGAACAGTGAGCTGAGGTTGAAGAAGTACTATCAGCTTAGTTAGGCTGAAGAAGAAACAGAATAAAACAGTATGCACAGAAATAAAACAATGATGCACAGAAATATTAAGACTGTCAATCGAGCCAAGGAGGACACAAAATAGGGACAAATGAGTTTCTCGACTACTTCTTAAATGGCTCCAATTAATTCTATCATCATGTGCATCAGCTACACCTACTGGCTGGGACTGAAGTTTGACTAAGAGCTGGTTTGGAAAGGAATTTGTAATTTGTTCAGTTGACGGCGAGAACTTGGTCTATTTTTGACAAAAAACATGCTAGCAGACGGGACACCGGCCTTAAAGTCAATCCAAAGGAACGGCGCACTTTGTGCTGCAAGGCCTTGCCCGTAACACACTAATCTGACAGTTTATAGTCGGGTCAGGAATCAAATGCAGACGAGACAGTTTAAAGGGAAGTGAGTTACCTCTGCGTCATCCCATCAGATAGAGACAAATTAGTGGAGAATATTAATCATACCTGCATGGCAGCAAGGCTGACAAAGCAGTTTGTTGTGTCTTCGAAAGCACCAGTCGGTGTTGTGGCGAGTAGCGAGAAGAGATCAACTCCCGTGCCTTCCAACGCTCTTGCAGTTTGCTCGAGCGATTCTCGAAATGCTGGCAGCTGGAGCATATCTTTGCCCATATTTGACCACTGAGTGCCCATTCCTGAACACCGAGAAGATAAAATTGATGAAAAATTTTTTTTTGAAGAGAAAGCAAACAAAGTATAGAAACTAGAGGGGGAGCACTCGGGAGAGTGCAAAACCTCCGCTGCCAATACTGCTGGGTCACTCAAGTGAACCTTATATCTTATTCATTAAATATGATGTCAACAGTGCTGAGTTATAGTTCTTTTCTCCAACATTTTTTTTTTGGGGGGGGGGGTTGGAAATCACTTAAAACATGTGAAAATGAAAAAAAAAATCGAAATTTTGTTGAAAAAAAAGTTGCAAAAATTTTTATTTTCTCAAACAATTTTTTTTGGGGGGGGGTTGGAAATCACTTAAAACATGTAGAAATGTAAAAAATTTTTTTACCCTTTTTGGGGGGGCTAACATTTTTGGGGGGGGTTGGAAATCACTTAAAACATGTAAAAATGCAAAAAAAAAAATTTTCTCAAACAATTTTTTATGGGGGGGTGGGGGGGTTGGAAATCACTTAAAATATGTAGAAATGCAAAAAAAAAAAAAATTTCTCTAACAATGTTTTTTGGGGGGTAACAATTTTTGGGGGGTTGGAAATCACTTAAAACATGTAAAAATGCAAAAAAAAAATTTTCTCAAACAATTTTTTTGGGGGGGGGTTGGAAATAACTTAAAACATGTAGAAATGCAAAAAAAAAACAATTTCTCTATTTTGGGGGGGGGTAAAAAAAAATTGGGGGGGGGTGGAAATCACTTAAAACATGTAAAAATGCAAAAAAAAATTCCTTTTTCTCTAACATTTTTTTTTGGGTTGGGGGGGGGACCAAGTCCAAAATTTAATGGCATGATCCTTGGACCATACCTAACCCCCCCCCACCAAGTTTCGTCAAAATCCGTCGAGGAGTTTTTCCGTAATACTGTTCACAAACAAACAAACAAACAAACAGAAAGGGGTGAAAACAGTAACCTCCATCCATCTTCGAAGATGGCGGAGGTTAAAAAGTGTGCACAGAATGATATTGCTTCAATCATAACTGCTTGTTAATGAGCATAGGTCAAAACATAACATTTTCAAACGCTGCCCAAGCAAAAAGCGCGGATAGATGAACATTCATAATTTTATTTCTCTTTGTATTATAAATATCAAGTTATCTGCTTTTCAAATAAAAAACAAAAAATATATATATATATATATATATATATATATATATATATATATATATATATATATATATATATATATATATATATATACATACAGTATATATCAAGTGAAATGAATGAACCAGAATCACGAGAGCATTACCTGAACAGATGTACCACAATGGACGTCCGGCTTGACTCTGCTGTATCTCCTCCACTTTGATGTTTGTATCACCAGTTTCCAATTCTTTCTGCTGTTGCTCGAGCAGTGTGAAACCACGATGAGGCATTCCAGCAGGTGACTGATCGGACACACAATCGAGAAGTGCCAGGAGATTGCTATTCAACATGTTCTTGTGCGCCAGATCCAGCCACGAGCGTACACCAGCCTCCGTCCGACTAGCTGCCAGCACCAATCGAGGAAGTACAGCGAGGGCTCCACAGGTGTCACCTTCAGTAGTTTTGGTCAAGTCTGTTACTGGCGGTGGCATTAATACGGCATGCACATTTGAACCACCAAAACCGAATGAATTAATGGCAACTAGGCCACCTCTGCAAGGCACAGGCTGTGTTGGGACGTGGATTCGGCCATCAGAAAGAGCTGGGATGTCTGGATTTGGGTTTTGGAAGTGCAAATTCGGTGCCCAGACACCGTGCTCTAAAGACAGTAAAATCTGTTGGTAGAAAGGCAAAGGAGACAAGACAACAGAAAAATAAAAAGACTAAATTAATGCATGCATAAAAATAAGATGATCGATTGAGTTAGACTACATGTTTGACCTGGATTGTAAAAACAGATTTTGCAACATAGTTCTTTGGGACAGGGCAAAGAAACAAATACGATGCAGAATAAAAAGTGTGGTCTTTTGCTACGTGTACGAGCATAGGACATGATGCACGAGGGTTGATACCTTTGCAAGTGCGGCTAGACCTGATGCTGGCTCTGGGTGGCCCATGTTCGATTTGGTTGAACCCACGAGGAGTGAAGGACGAGAATGATGACAAAACACATTAACTATACCTGCAGCTTCTTGAGGGTCTCCCACCTGAAGAGGTTGGAAATAGAGCAAGAACAACAAATTAAACAATCCATTTTATAATAGATATGATATTGATGACTAATACTGCTTGCTATGCACTTCTTCTTAAGTTTGTGATTTATTAATTTTGCTGTTCCGCTTTATTAAAAACTTTTCAACTTTTATGGGACATCAAAGCTATAGCCATGGAGGGTCATTTTATTTCATTTTTTTATTCATTCATGAATCATGCACACATGCAGACAGATACATGAGACAACAGCAGACTCGACTTTCATACAAACGGCCACTAAATTTGGGGGAAGTGATTTCACTTCCCAGAGCACTGGGTACCAACGACATCATCTGTATGACCGTGTTTCTCTCCGTAATCAGCGGGACAATCGAGGAATTTCCTCCTTCCCATTGATACCAAGCAATGTTTTTTTTGGCTGTGCTCTATCCTTTAAATGTTGTACATCAATCAAGAAAACAGCACAAACCTTTAAAAAAATTTTTTTAAGTCTTTGGTATGATTCGGCCAGGGTACGAACCACCGACCTCCCAAACTCAGAGTGCACACAAACTATTACGCCGGCCAATTTGTGGAAGCTACCAATCAAATATGCGCACAAGGTCACATGTCGACAATATATTTGTCATCAGATGTTACATTTTTCCAACGAACATAATTAAAAGAAATGTCAATGATGACTGAAAAAAAAAAGAGATGAACCAAATGAAATGGTGTTGATGCAATATGAATGACAGGTTTCCATAAAGGTCACCAGAACCTTTAGTCCATCCCTGAGGCCTAGGTCACATTTGCCACGGCGGCCGTGGGGTCTCCAAAATCTACGGCCACTAGCAATTATACGACGGCCGCAGTATTTCCACGATCACACAATGTATCAGTCACATATGTTTTTATTTTTCGGGGGAGCTGCATGGCGGATTTATAAATTGTGGAGACCAAAAACGTGGGGTTGCCGTACGGTCTTTGATTTAATGTCGCACGGTGACCTTAGGGTGTTCCTGCGGCGGCCATAGAATTTTCAAGGCAGACGCAAGGTGCCCGCAAGGCAACCGCAGGGGGGCCCTAAGGCGAACGTGCGGCAAGACGTATGGTAGCGAATGGGTTAAAATATATATATATTTTTTTTTAACCAGTTTTTTGTTTTTTCGGCTTGTCGAATTGTTACGGCGAACGTATAAATGAAAAAAGTTATATCTCCATGTTATAATTCCACGGCAACCTTACAGCCTGTAAAATATAGCCATATGGCGTCGGGCCACCCTGAGGCCACCTCAGAAACTCTGCGGCCGCCGCACGTTTCTGTCAATTCAGAGGACGTAAGGCCACCGTATCCTCGCCGTAGAGCAAATGTGACTTAGGCCTTAGGTCTTAGAAATTGTGGAGACCGAAAACGTGGGGTTGCCGTACGGTCTTTGATTTGATGTCGCACGGTGACCTTAAGTGGGCCCTGCAGCGGCCAGAGAATTTTCAAGGCAGACGCAAGGTAGCCTCAAGGTGCCCGCAAGGCGACCACAGGGAGCCCTAAGGCGAACGTGCGGCCAGACGGACGGTAACAAATGGGTTAAACTATTATTATTTTTTTTTTTTTTCGGCTTGTCGAATTGCTACGGCGAACGTAGAAATGAAAAAAGTTATAACTCCGCGTTATAATTCCACGGCGACCTTACGACCTGTAAAATATAGCCAAATGGCGTAAGGCCACCCTGAGGCCACCGCAGAAACTCTGCGGCCGCCGCACGTTTCTGTCAATTCAGAGGACGTAAGGCCACCGTATCCTCGCCGTAGAGCAAATGTGACTTAGGCCTTAGGTCTTAGAAATTGTGGAGACCGAAAACGTGGGGTTGCCGTACGGTCTTTGATTTGATGTCGCATGGTGACCTTAAGTGGGCCCTGCAGCGGCCAGAGAATTTTCAAGGCAGACGCAAGGTAGCCTCAAGGTGCCCGCAAGGCGACCACAGGGAGCCCTAAGGCGAACGTGCGGCCAGACGGACGTTAACGAATGGGTTAAACTATTATTTTTTTTTTTCGGCTTGTCGAATTGCTACGGCGAACGTAGAAATGAAAAAAGTTATAACTCCGCGTTATAATTCCACGGCGACCTTACGACCTGTAAAATATAGCCAAATGGCGTAAGGCCACCCTGAGGCCACCGCAGAAACTCTGCGGCCGCCACACGTTTCTGTCAATTCAGAGGGCGTACGGCCGCCGTATCCTTGCCGTAGAGCAAATGTGACTTAGGCCTGATGATGAAAGCAGGATTTGAAATAGTTTCCTTAAATTTCCAATAGATTTGAAATAGTAAATCACACCAAATTGGAGGGATTGCAATTGAGGGTCAGTATTTTGGTGGTCAAAGATACCTTTGTGACCTTGTGCCCTCAGGCAAGAGACGTGTATTGATAAAATTATGTTGGATTTATTGGATAAGCTGTCTTCAAAACTGTTGACCACCATTGTTGGATGGACAGGACATAACAAAAATCTTTGACGTATGAATCCCAGCATATTGATGCTGTGGTTTGAAAAAAAAACTGCATGGCTTGACATAGGTTATAAGTTTGTCTTATTCACCACTGAGTTTCGTACAGATATGTGGAGGTTGTTCCTTGAAAGAACAAAGAGGGCTTGAGCCTTGTGGATGCTTTCAACCAAAGAAGAAGAGTAAAAAGAAGCCCAAGAAATTATGGATGGCTGTGGGAAGAGAACTTTCTAATCAGGCATTTATGAAGAATGTCCTTAAGGATGGTATGAAATTATATAGGACCAGTAACAAAGGGAGGGCTGGTGTGATGGAGATTTCAATCGCACTTTGAAGGATAACGCTTTGAAATAAATTTACGAAATTGGGAAATAAGAAATTGATTTGTTTTTTTCACACACCTGTGCCATAAGCCATGACTTGTATGATTCGACAATACCTTATGAAAGGTATTTTACAATCATACTACACTGTACAACATTCCTCAAACGAATACATCATTTGTATTTCTTTTTGTACAGTTAAGGCTCGTAGAAGACCTAGACTACTGAACGGAGGAAGCTGTAACAAAAAGAACAGAAGAGAACGGAACAGAGAGAGAGAGAGAGAGAGAGAGAGAGAGAGAGAGAGAGAGAGAGAGAGTCAGAGAGAGAGAGAGAGTCAGAGAGAGAGAGAGAGTCAGAGAGAGAGAGTCAGAGAGAGAGAGAGAGAGAGAGAGAGAGAGAGAGAGAGAGAGAGAGAGAGAGAGAGAGAGAGAGAGAGAGAGAGAGAGAGAGAGAGAGAGAGAGAGAGAGAGAGAGAGAGAGAGAGAGAGAGAGAGAGAGAGAGAGAGAGAGAGAGAGAGAGAGAGAGAGAGAGAGAGAGAGAGAGAGAGAGAGAGAGAGAGAGAGAGAGAGAGAGAGAGAGAGAGAGAGAGAGAGAGAGAGAGAGAGAGAGAGAGAGAGAGAGAGAGAGAGAGAGAGAGAGAGAGAGAGAGAGAGAGAGAGAGAGGAGTTTGCAAAGAGAATGTTATGTTATGCTGATGGACCACACGCACGCACGATTAAGCCATCGAGCCTGGGTTAGAATCTCGGCCCAGCTATAAACTGTCATCCTGATGTTTCACAGGCCAGGGTGATTCATCAATGTGTGTGCCGTCCCTCAAATGGACGTTAAACTGGCCATCCCATCTGCTGGTTGAACAAAAATGCCATTATGCACAAATTTCCTAATTCTACATGCGATGACAGCACATGATATACCTTCGTGCCAGTGCCATGTGCTTCGACAAACTCCACATCATGCGGCTTTGCACCGCACTCGTCATAAACGGCACGCATTAGCCTCTCCTGCATCTCTCCTGATGGAAACGTTACACCTGTGAACAGGAGCCAAAGTACCAACTTTACTTTTGTGTTTTTCATGTTGTTGTCAGCACAGTAAAATAGCAAATTCAGTAATAGGGGTAAAAAGGCAAGAAAAAAGGGAACATTATAGTGCAAGGAAACACACATTTGTAACATTTTCGAGAAGATGATTAAATCCCACCATTTGTAAGGAATTTTAAGGCATTTGGCGATGATGGTAAAAAGGCCTTTATTTGGTTGAACAGCCAATGATCATCGTTATTGTCAAATTGAGCACCAAAGCCTCTCCACACAAGACTCATTTACAATCATGTATTTGAGGCCACCAGGAACCGGGCAAGGTTGTGTGATCGGTCATTCGTGCGGCTTTGAGGGGCGAGTCATCCAGTTGAATACCAGGGCTGTTGCAACCAATTTGAACTGCATATAAGCACCCATACAATGTCATCATGGTGACGTCCTCACGCCACTTATTTCAGAAAGGAAGAAGAAAAATGGCAGACATTCATGAGTATGTGCAGGCAAAGAGTTTGTCGCAGTGCTGGCAAACCATGCAAGTGCAGCTATTGGCTTCTTTCTGATCATAGGAGTCTGTATATCATCAGTAAGTAGTGTGTGATGTCAGACAAAAAAAAGTGTGATGTTTTACTTTTTTACCGTGTGAGTATGATGCAAAAGTGAAATGCACTTTCAGGATTAGAGCGGGAGAGAGGGAGAGAGGGAGAGAGGGAGAGAGGGAGAGAGGGAGAGAAGGAGAGAGGCAGAGAGGGAGAGAAGCAAGAGAGAAAGCAAGAGTCCTGTCTTTTGCTCTGATGAAATGTTAATGTTCAAAACATCAGCTGCACTTAATTTCAGACAAACACAGCCACTGAACTTGGGGAAAGCAAGGCAACATAAAAAACCTCCTCCTTTGGTCTCCCATCTCGACTTTGTCCAACATCAACTCATCCTGGGAATTCTTTCAAAGAAACTTGCTCTCCCTCATGCACAGATTTAACTCTTCTCGTCTTCAGTTGTCCCACTTTCCTCCCGCCCTTGGTTCACTGAAGTTTGTGGTGAGGCAGTTGTCCTGAAACAACTTGCCTTTGCCTCATGGAAAGCAAACGCAACTGAGGATAATCTCAGTTCCTTCCACAAAGCTCGGAACAAGTGTGTATCTACCCTCAGGAGAGACAGAAAACAACATCTTTCTCATCTCAAGTCTGAACTCTCAAACCTCTCTCCCTCCTCAAAATCCTGGTGGTGATTGTTAAATCTGTTTGTGGTGTATGTTCCCCCTCCATACCCTCCCTTACCTCAAATGGTCACACTGCTGATATTGCACGTGATAAAGCTGAATGTCTAAACTCGGTGTTTGCAGCTAAATCTTGTGTCCAAAACCCATCACTTTCTCTACCCACCTCACCCAGTCGCACCCAACTGTCCCTGGACTCTGTGTCCTTTTCTCTTGACAAGGTGGAGAGCTTGCTGTAAAACCTCGACTCAGATTCTGCAATCGGTCCAGACGGCATCAGCCCACGCATCCTAAAAACCTGCTCCTCTGCTCTTGCTCACCCACTCTCTGTTCTATTTACCCTCTCATTTGCTCAAGGTCATCTACCATCTGCTTGGAAATCAGCAAACATTACTGCTCTGCACAAAAAAGGTGCAAAAACCTGCAACTACAGACCAATCAGCCTTCTCCCAATCA
>NC_140966.1:54380907-54430907 GCF_056783735.1 Eptatretus burgeri
CATGTTAAAAATGTTTTATTTGACTCGACTTGGAGACCTTATTGAAGGCTCAGCGTGGGCCAGGATAATATTACTCCATATTTCCTAATATTTGACGAGTAGAGAGCAAGGATTGGGCTAATGTTGGCTGCAGTCACAGATCATGTCTGATTGTCGAAAACCATCTTGTTTTGGGGTGGCCTCGATGGCGGCTCCAGCCAGCTTAGGCTGGATGGAAATAATACATCTACCTGGTATGGTGGTAGGTGTGATGGCATGCAATGAAGGTGTTGATACAAATGGAAGTATTGTTGGTGGAGTAAGGATGAGGCTCGGGGCTGTTTGGTTTGGGGCCAAATCTGCGAGTTTGTGATGCATTGGTACTAATGCACGTTCTCCAGATGTCTCAGGCATTTCAAGTTTAATACATCCAGTCTGTGCTTATCTGTCATTACATTCACAAACCATTCAGTCAATTCTATCCAACGTAGATTGCCTTTTTAAACAGTCGCTGCCTTTTAATCCAAAAGTGAAAGAAATTTGGAGGAATCCCAACATCCTTGAAGCATTCTATGCTTGTCACGCCCACCACAAACCGTCTCGACTGCCGAGGTCGCGAGGTAGGCCGCAAGCCAGGCCGAAATGATCTTTAGCTAATAAATGTACTTAAATGAGTCTTTACGCATGAATGATGCATCCCATTACCTGTCTGATTTTTCTAGCCATCAGAATATATGTGAACTGCATATGAAATGTCATAACTTATATCTTGGGGCCTCATTTGTGATTTCCACCAGCCATGGCTTCAAGTGTGATGTGTGATATTGCCCCCCGACACCCTTACGGCTCAATTGTAATGTTTATTCAATGCATATCCCAATTCCTAATGGTCACTAGAATTGTTTAATACTCCCCTGTGGGAAATTTGGAGAAAAATGGACGTACTTACACATGGGCAGTGTATAAGCGAAGAGTCACTGGTCCACACACCTCCCAAAAGTAAAAATTATTAGAACCAGTGGCCAACTTCTGGAGACATTCATGATCAGATTACTCCAAACAACCCAATCCTGAACTGCTTACCAAAGCTCTGGCAGAGGCAGTTGGTTGCAACATTTACCCCATCCATCCAGCACATACAAGGCCTGCCTCTTCCTCTTGATAGGGTTCAACACCATCTGCTTGAGCATCAGCACCCAAAGCAGTGAGGCTTTACACCAAAGAGGTCAACGATTGATCGTATCCTTTCTCTTCGGGTCCTCACCGAACGCAGACGAGAGTTTCTGCAGGGGCTGCTTGCAGCCTATGTTGATTGTTGATCTCTGTGAAGCGTTTGATTCAGTGAATCGGGATGCTCTCTGGAGGATTCTTTGTCTTCGTGGAGTGCCACCAAAACTGAACAATCTGATGTCTGAACTCTACTCTGGTACTGAGAGTGCTGTGAGATGTGGTGATACCATCTCCAACTTTTTTCCAGTTGTTCCTGGAGTTCATCAGGGGTGTCTACTGGCCCCCACACTTTTCAACGCTGTATAGACTGGATTCTGGGGAGGATGTCCGAGAGATGAAGCTGCGGTGCATCGTGTGGGAAAGTCAAGATCTCTGACCTTGATTTCGCAGATGATGCAGTCATCTTTGCGGAGATCTGGATTTCCTTTTGGGGGCCCTCGAGGTGCTGAATGAGGAGTTGGAGCCACTGTAATTACGGGTTTCCTGGGCCAAAACTAAGATCTAGGCTTTCAATGGCATCTTGGATGCTGCAATCTTGTCTGGCCTGTTTGTGGTGAGGATGTTGAGGTCATGGAGAGACTCACTTACCTTGGCAGTGATATTCATGTCTCTACTGGCTGTGAGCCAGAGGTCAATAGACGTCTGGGTTGGGCCTGGGGAGTCATGGATTCACCTGATCATGGGGTGTGGCACTGCCAGTACCTGTGCAGGAGGATGAAAGTCCGAGTCTTCAGGTCCTTGGTACTTCCAGTTTTGCTCTCTGGATGTGAGACTTGGACTTTGACCAGGGATCTGAGACAGAGACTTAATTAATTTGGTACCAGGTCTCTTCGCAGAATCCTTGGCTGTCGCTGGTCGGACTTCGTGTCCAACGAGCGGTTGCTGAGAGAGACTCAAATGAGATTTGTTTCCTGCATAGTCCATGATCATCAGCTGTGGCTGTATGGACATCTGGCTCATTTTGCTGACGCTGATCCTGCCCACCAGATTCTCTCAGCGAGGGAGCCTC
This sequence comes from Eptatretus burgeri, assembly GCF_056783735.1. Taxonomy (NCBI): domain Eukaryota; kingdom Metazoa; phylum Chordata; class Myxini; order Myxiniformes; family Myxinidae; genus Eptatretus; species Eptatretus burgeri. The sequence continues at coordinate 54,383,126 of NC_140966.1, forward strand.
GTGAGTGGAGGAGGCCAATGGGCCGACCATAGTTGCAGCAGATTTATCAACATCTCAAGGAGATGGGGATGGGCCAGGCATCTGCCTGGGGGATGGCCAGACGGAGGCCCCTGGAGTACTGGCAGAAAGTGGACACAGTGACGCGCTGCTCCAGTGCATGCTCCCATACCTGACCTGACCTGACCTCTTCGTCTTCCCTTAATCATAGTTGATTTATCCAGACTTTTGTTTTCTGCACACATGATGTGTCTAAACAAAGTTTGAAAGTTTCTATTTTGGCATTTGTGGTTCAATGTACAAGGTGTAACATAATATTAAGGTTAACACGGGGGCTCGTAGGATGTCCTCAGGTATGCACTCGCCTCGAAGCTGTCTTCGCCTGGGTGTGAATCTCGGTCCAGCTATAAAGTGTCAATCTGGGGTTTCACAGGCAGGGTGATCCATCAATGTCTGTTAACAAAACTTTCAATAAATCATGTTTGTAAATCTACTTCAAGATTTATATTTGAGACATTGTGGTATAATGATTAGAGCATCTGCTCTGAGTGTTGGAGGTCGTTGGTTCAAACCAGGGGTGGAATGACGGTATTCTCGGCTCTCAGGAAAAAGTGGTCTTTGGACCCCCGAGATCTAATTTTTGAATGGCACTTGGTGTGAAATAAAAGTTTCTTAAAACAAACATTTGTGCATAAATATGCAGAATAATAATGAGACCATGAATTAAAAACAAAAATCTTGCACCAATTTGGACCAAACTCATCCCTCAAAGCAGGCTATGCATCAGAAAACTTCATCCTGAACACAGATTAATACAAGAAAGCATTTGTAAACCTACGTGAGTACAAGGGTAATGGTAAACCTCACTTATAACTCTTCTCCACCTCCCTCAACCCCCCTTCCCCTCCCCATTGTTACATGAAAGTAACAATACGTAGATAGCCATTGTGTATATTTTCATGAAGTGAAGTAAATGAATGGGTACAGCATCCCTTAATCACATTTGCAAAGCATAATATTAACTCATGATAAACAATCTTAAGGCAAATTCAGTCTGTGAGGTCTACTTTCTAAAGAAAGCAAGTGGGATTCAACCACAGGGCAATACAGCAACACACCATAACCTCCATCATGTATGTTGCAAGCTGGGTGATCCTCACCTCGGAAATCAAAAGAATAGGAGAGACGGTTGGCGAGCATGGCACGCTGGCATCCTGTCATACTATATCCAAGCAGTGTTTCTGGGTCATTGCTGAAAGCTTCTGCAGCTTCTGACCCACTCACTCCGACCCACACACCTGTGTTACTGCCACGCAGTTTGCTCGGAGAGATGCCTACAGGTGTAAATATTATAGAATTCATTGTTACACGTCCACTTAGACACATTCAATAATTACTTTTTGCTTTGTTTTTTGAGGAAGAACAACAAAGAAATAGGATCCATTAGAAGGGAAGGAGGACACATAGCGGAAGAAAGGAGCAACATTAAATCTGGTTGGAGAATGCTTGGGAAGCTCAGTAACATCACGAAAAGCAAGATGTCCTTTTGCTTAAAGAGGAGGGTATGTGATCAGTGTCATGGTGGCAATGCTATACAGATGTGAAACCGACAGGAGAACACAAACCCTTCAACGCAAGTTACAAGTATCCCAAGGGGCATATAAAAAGGTGTTTAATATAACATGTAGGCTCCAGAAGAGAAATTCATAGATCAGAGGGAGTAAAGCATAGTACATGGATATGGGAACATCACTTAACCCAGAAAGGTGATGAAAGATGGACTGGAAGCATCATGGAATAGTATTTCAGAGAAGTAAAGACAAGACCAGGGAGACAGAAAATATGTTCGAGAGATGAGTAAATGAGAGAAATTGACACAACTTGGAGGAGGAAAGCTCAAAATGAAAATAGTGTAATCAGAGATATGATTATTCCAATATAAGGACGATAATGAGATGTACATTTTGTGCTGCAAATATTTTGAGTGACCATGTTCTGATGGTAAAGGGGAAACTCCAAAAAGCACAATTAACCCTTTGAGAACCCTGGCGGCCGTTTTGCCAACTGCTATTTAAATCTCCATATACCCGAGCGGCCGTTTTACCAGCCGCAATTCAAACCTCCATATACCCAAGCGGCTATTTCACCTGCCGCCATTCAAAGCTCCATATCCCCGAGCGGCTGGTTGACCGGCCACTATTCAAACCTCCATATACCCGAGTGGCCAGATTTTAATCCACGGAGACCAGGGTTTTGGAGCCGAATGCCTAAGGAGCTCAGCGTTCAAAAGGTTAACAAAATCACATTGACAAGTACACATTATAATTCCTTTATCAACAAGTACTGCCAAACAAAAACGTCTTAAAAAGAGCGAATAAAGGCAATTTGTACTCCACATTGTATAAGTATATAATTCAATTGAAATAAAATAAAGATTTTAATGTTGTAGAAAAATATTTTTCGCAAGTTTACCGCCATTGATATGCAGTGTCCTTTACATGACCTTATTTGACACGTTACATGAGTTCTTCACGCCTGTTGTTTGGGTCCTCCATGACGGCCTTCAAAACAGTAAGTTTCCTGTTTGGAATGATTTTCAATTTTGTGGATGGATTATTGTTACCACCAAACAGGCACTCAGAGTAAAAAAAAAAATTATTTCGCTTTACTCTGTGCCTATGAGATCGGGACGACATTGTGTACAATTTGCCATATTCAGAGCCAAAGTCCTGATAAACTGCAGGTTCATGTTCCGATTTATGTTCAAAATAATAACATTCAATTGAAATGAAGTTGTTCCTCAATCATAAACTGACGTTTGTAGACAGACACAGACAGACAGACAAAGTGAACAAATTGCTTGACCTCACTTTTCACGCACAGGGTAATTTTGCTTCCACTCATGAAAGCTCATTGGGGCTGACAGGATGCTGCAGAGAAAGTGCACTAACCTTTGAGCTGTATAGTCTGGGTTTGATTCCCAACTAGGCTATGAACTACCGGATTGATGCATTTCAATGAGCATGCTATCTGCCATGTTAATTTGAGCGTGATATCTGCCATATCTGCCGTACTATCTGCCATGTTAATTTGAGCGTGCGATCTGCCAGCATTTGCTGGTGCATGTTAAAGATACTACAGTGACTTTTGTCATAGTAGGCAATGTGTGCCATAACCATACCAGTGACATAGCCATGCATCAGTAATGAAGCAATCAGCAGGCCAAATTAATATTTGAAACCCAGTCCAAAATACAGGGTGGTCCAAAAGTCCTGCCCCATTGGGTAATTCAAGGAAATACTGTATGTTTGATTGATTCAAGGTTTTCTGTTTTGTTTTAGCTATGATGACACAGGAGTCCGACAAGGTATTAAAATTTACAAATGGTGGAACCAGAACATGCAACAGTGTACACTCCCCCAAGAAAAAGTGGAATCAGCTCTCGTACATGTTTCGGGCCTCAGTCACTGGGAGGCAGCAGCAGAATTTCCGATTGCAAGAAGAAATGCAAGGAGCCCAGCTTGAAAATTTCCTTCAGTTAAATATTGTCAATTGTCCATTAAGTTGACATGTTATCAACAGTCGTGGGCACTTGTTGAAGAGAACTTCCTTTTTAAATGGTAGTTTGATAATAATCAATTTGCTCAAATGTGGCCATCAATGGACTCAATGTATAAGAATTGTTGTTGGATTAATTATTATACCTGTTATTAATTTTAATGTAACTCATTTATTGGAACCTATTATCAAACCTATAATAAAACGGATTTTATCGGAACTTGCATCTTCTCTTGCTTATTCTTGAAACTGAAGCTGAAGGCCTAATGCTAATTCTCTTCGCCTTTCGATGCACCCTGTCTCTCTCTGTCTCTCTCTGTCTCTCTCTGTCTCTCTCTGTGTCTCTCTGTGTCTCTCTGTGTCTCTCTGTGTCTCTCTGTGTCTCTCTGTGTCTCTCTGTGTCTCTCTCTCTCTGTTCTTAGATTTCTAATTAATGTACAGTAATACCTTGACATACGAGTTTAATTTGTTCTGTGACCGAGCTCGTAACTCGGTTTGCTCGTATATCAAAATAATTTTCCCAATTGAAATTAATTAAAATACTGTTACGTTTGAGGGGGGGTATGCATTCAAAGGGTAATTAGGATGTTTAATTAGGTATGCCATGCTGTTCGAGTTTACCAGGATCTTGATGTAATAAGTTGCAATTTAGTGGTGATAAGTTGTCTAGTAAATGTCCATTTCTTCAAGGGGGAAATGATAATTGTCACGTAATTAGATTGGGACACGGGATAGGGTAAGTGTGTCTGCGTAAACCCCTTTTAGTATTCTCTGGAGGCTTGCCGTGACGTCACAGGACAGTGCTGCGGATGGCTCCGCCCCGTGATCACGATTGGCGGAAGGCGACGGCGCTGGGCCAATAAAACGGCTCGATTGGAAGTGACGAGGACGGGAGGATAAAAAGGTTCTGTTCGGGGTCGAAAAGGAAGAGGAAGAAGATCGGGACAGAAAGACCGTTTTTTGGGGTGGAGGTTGTTGTGCTGGGAGCGTGCTTGTTGTTGCGCTGATTCGGCCCTGGTTTCTTCGTGTCTTGTAGCCTTGCTGAGCCTCGTGCCTCACCTTGGTTGGCTCTGGGGTTCTGCTGGCTCGGAGTACGGGGTCGAACGGCGGGCAGACCTGCCTCCCTCTCCTGCTCGCAATTTGGCGCCAGAACTGGTTCCCTGGCGGCTGTGAGCGGACTTGGGCCAAGACCAGGAGGTCGACAGCACCACGGTTTCTCCTGCCCCCCTGACGAGAGCAAGGCCAGCTCGTCCGACGCCAATCCAGGGACTGTTGCGTCCACACCACGGTCCAGCCTGACCACCAGGAATAGCTACGTTTTTGTGTGTGTGTGTGTGTGTGTGTGTGTGTGTGTGTGTGTGTGTGTGTGTGTGTGTGTGTGTGTGTGTGTGTACCTGGCGCCTTAGAGGGTTTGAGATTTGTATATTCATTGGAATTGTCTGTGTTTTCCCCACGCCCGATCCCACACCATCCCGTCGAATCGCCCCGGATCCCTCTTCTTGCCGAGTCTTGTTATTTCTGGTTAGAGGAATAAACGTTATCAACTCAGTGAAAAGCGACTCATGCCACCTTCCTTGTCCCGTTTGCGGTAGAGCGATTAGAACCGCCATCTTTGGGTTATAAATAAATAAACCGCCTCCATCGTTTCAGCTCATTCTACGTTGGCGGGACTGTTCAAGTCCCGTGGACGTCACAATACCATTAATCAGTTCCAGCCCCCCAAAAAACACCCTAATTTCTTTGTTACGTAGTTTTAAAAATGAGAAATGTATTTATAAATAATTAATACAAAACATAATACAAAGATAATAAAAAAGAATATAAATAAATAAACTGGGTTTATAAAGTGTATTTACCTTGGAGATGAGACGACTTCGGCTGACGGAAGATTCTGGTGGGGGTGGCGGTGGAGATGATGGTGGAGGGGGCGGTGGTGGTGGAGGCGGTGGTGGAGGCGGTGGTGGAGGAGATAGGCGGAGGAGATTTGAAGGTCTCATCACACTTTATCGCTAAACGTAATTGATACATTTTTTTTTATTTGTTTTTAATTCACTTTATCGCTAAACTTAATTGCTACAATTTTTTTTTACATTTTATTTTTTTTATTCCCTTTGCCGTTACACTTAATTGCTACAAATTTTTTTTCATTAGTTTTTTCGTAACGTAACGCCCTTGGCTGCCGTTATAGCCTTCAACGAATCCTTCTGCTTGAGAATAGTACATATCGTTGAAGTACTACGCTCAAACTCCCTCGCCAACTCGACAACACGCACTCCACGTTCATGTTTTGCAATGATTTCACGCTTCATTTCAAGCAACATCATTCGTTTCTTCTTAGCACTGTCCTTTGCAGTTACTTTTTTAGGACTCATGGTTGAGTTACAACAAATATATTTGGCAAAATCACTGCACCAATGAAAAAACAAGAGCTAAACACAACGCAGATTACTACGGTACGACCCTACTCAACAAGATAACCAAGAGAACTGAACGAGTGAGTGGCGGGAGATGCGTGAAAAGGCGGGAGATGCGGGTGTTCGCTTGCTTGGCTGCGCGCGTCTCAAAGCTCGCTCCACTCGTAACTCTGATCTCGACTCGTAACACAAAGCAAAAAAATCGTCCGAGCAACGGCTCGTAACTCGGAATACTCGTAAGTTAGTGCATTCGTATGTCAAGGTATTACTGTATCTGCCATCTCCAGACAGTCCTTTTCTAAAGATCTATGTGATGGTGACAGCCTGAATCAGTCTGGAATTGTTTTACCCTTGCCTTGCTTGTTAAATCGTTTGTTGTTTTCACCAAGATGATAAGAACTTTCTGGACCCGTATGTATTGCTTTAAACTGGCCCAGACAAGGTCAGATGTGGGTCATTATGACCCGGTTCTCCTCCTCCTCTCTTGTTCTCTGCTCTTCTCCTCGGCCCCCTAAACTTCCTCCTCCTTTCCGTTTGTATTATTTATACACGATTCTTGAAACTCCAATTTAGCGGAGACCATTGTATGTATGTACATCAATGTCCTTTGCTCTGTGATAAAAAACAGCCTTTTTACAGCCATTTTTCCTGCTGAGCAGGGGTTAGCTTTTTGTGGGCTCCATGCAATCATGGTTCCCTTCTTGAGGCCATGTTTTATGGCCGGATGCCCTTCCTGACGCCAACCCTGGTCACCTCTTACGACACACAGGGATATGGTACACAAATTCTAATCGGGGCATACACCGGGACATACACCGGGACTCGTACACTGGTATTCATTTCGTCGACCTTGGAAGGATGACAGGCTGAGTCAACCCCCTGGTGTTAATTCAGTTTCCAACAGGGCTCAAACTCAGGACCCTAGGATCCCAAGCCAGCCACCCTAACCACTAAGCCAACACCAGGCTTGCTCCGTGATATCACGTGTAATAAATATTCTCTGATTGAATTGTACTTTTCCTTGAGTGGATTTGAGTGTTAAGAGTTATCTTGAATAAGAAGAGTTCCACAACACATTCCAGCCTTCAGGGCGGGAGTACCCTTCTCAGCAGGTGGGCAATGTGCTGTGACACATTCTTGGAAATGCACTTTATAATTTTTGAAAGAAATTTTTTTGATCACAACATGTCATAATTTTGAGAAGGTTCCATTATATTATAAAGATAAAGGAAGCTGATTTGTAATCGCGGCTCCCACAAAAGGTGGTGCTACATCCAATATACAAACACACACATATAGATATGGGTTCAGGGGAGTGCGTGGGGCTCATGAAGGGATAGCTTTGACATACTACTCGATCTCCGACCTTGAAACCAACAAGCCATGGATAACTAACTCCACAATCCAATGGTTGCTGAGCCACCATCGATATCGTTTAAAAAGGCCAATTCTGGTAGGGGTCCCTGCTCCAAAGCTCGCATTACCTTACCAGTGATTTAGCCCCTCCCAGATGGGAAACCGCACTCTCGACTTCCCATTGTATTTATTATGTATGGCTGAGCAAAACAGTCGGTGGGAGGTCAGCAGTCTAGTGCAGCGAATCAATGGGGTACAACTTCCTGTCTATTTATTACATATGCTACGTCTAACTAGGCTAGATTGATATCGATCTTTTTTGACATCAATATACCAGTGGGGCCATACTGGTATATCGATATTATTAAAAAAAAAAAATTTAACAATGACTTTTTTATGCAGGTTCCAAAAATAGGCAAGGGTCCAATGGCCCATGACTTATTCATGTATGATGTACACATCATTGACACAAGGTAATTTTTCAAAGTATTCCCACACAGAGAAAGTATTCCCAAAAATGATTTTGTTTTAAAGCGAGATCATTGTTGGTAATCGGCACAGGTTGGAATCCATCACCATACCGGTATGATGTGTAAGACGTGTTGCGTTGTGTGAAGGTGCATGGGGAAGAAGAAGGATGGGTAAAAGGATTCAAATGGATTGAGGATGGGAGGGATTGAAATGGATAAAATGAAAAGGGGGGTTTTCAAAAAAGTACAGGGTTTGAGAGGTTTGAGAGCGAAAGGGTGAGGAATTGGCATGGATGGATGGATGGATGGATGGGGATGGGGGATTTCAAGAAGGTGGGAAATTACAAAGGGGATAGACCCTGGAAAACACACAACACATTTTTGCCATCCCTGTTACGAGGGGAAAGATAACCTGACTAAACACACTTACAGTCGGGCCCAAAAGGTTGCATACACTTGAGCAGAATGCAGTTGACTTCCATTTATACCTCTTTTCTCCACAATAATCATAATTCTTTCCGTTCCGAGAACAATTTCAACCAAAACATCCCTATAGCATGATGCTGCCACCACCATGCTTCACCGTGAGTATTGTGTTCTTCGGTTTGAAGGCCTCTCCCTTCTCTGGCCAGATGTACTGTTGGTCATTGTGGCTGAAAAGTTCCATCTTGGTTTCATCAGACCAAAGGACACTCTGCCAGAAGCCTCTATCTTTGTCCTTGTGCTTTCTTGCATATTTCAGCCTGGCTTCGCAGTGGCATTTTTTATTGAGAGACTTCCTTCGTGCTCTGCAGACTCATAGTCAATTTCGGTGGAGGACCCTCTGGACGGTGACACATTTGTCCCTGAAGCCTCCAATTCTTGGCACAGGTGTTTCTTGGTAGTCTTGGGGTTGAAACACACCTTTCTGACCAATTCCCTCTCATCAGTTGGTGTCAACTTGGACTTCCGGCCTGATCTTGCAAGGATCTTGGTTGTCCCTAGGTCCCAATACTTCCGCACAATCATCTGGACAGATGACCATGGCACTTCTAGTTGTCTAGATATGACCCCTGGAGAAGTCCCTGACTTGTGCAACTGGATAATGCTCTTCCTCAGGTCTTGAGAGTATTCTTTTGCCTTCCCCATGCTGGCTCAAGTGGAAATAGGGCCTGAATAGGAAACCTAGGCCCTTTATACAACCATGGGAGCACTAGGTGACCTATTAAATAATTATAATCAGCAGAGAGTGGAGGACACAATACAAGTGATAGAAGGCCATTTCAGAACACTCTAGGCCTTTCGAAAGCCAACCGTGCAGCAAGTCACCTTGGTGTATGTAAACTTTTGACCCTCTATTTTTGTCACATTATGAATTAAAGTGTGAATAAAATCATCCAAAGTACAAATTTGCAGAAACCCTTGATCGAAACAAGGGAGAATGGTTGAAATCGTTCTAGGAATGGAAAGAATGATTATTGTGGAGAAAAGAGGTATAAATGGAAGTCAACTGTATTCTGCTCAAGTGTATGCAAACTTTTGGGCCAGACTGCATAGATGTGTATATATATGTGTATATATATATATATATATATATATATATATATATATATATATATATATATATATATATATATATATATATATATATATATATATATATATATAAATATATATATCTATATATATATATATATATATATATATAGATATGAAGACCACAAGGGGAAAACCGGTGATGTCACTTTTTATAAATTTCAGGGTTATTGCGCCTGCCAATAGTTGGCAACATAAGGTTTCCTCTCACAATATTACTTTAACAAATAACCAGGGGTGTCATAATTTATATGGTATAAAGTTTAGCCATGCAATGAAAAAACAAGTATTGTCAAAGCTGAACAAGTAGAAACCCAGAGTTGTCAGTACTTTACTCCTGGTTATCTCCCTTTCATTCATGTTAACTGTTCCACCATAATATTCAGAGTTGAAAAACTAAAAAATGAAAGGTTGTAAAACTTTCACAGCATAAACTCTGAGCACTACAATAACCTATTTGGTTATATCATGGATCTATTATTTTTGATCACAGGTTTTGTGTTCTGCAAAGTATTAAAATTAAAGTTTTCACTCAGATAAGATTGGCTTTCTGTGTCATTCATGTTAACTGTTCCATCATAATATTCAGAGTTGAGAAACTAAGTTATAAAAGGTTGTAAAACTATCACAGCATAAACTCTGAGCACTACAATGGCCTATTTGGTTATATCATGGGCTCCGTAGTTGGTGCATATCGTGGTTCAAGCCTGGTCAAACCTTTATTGTGACTTTTATGGGACCCACGCCGTGGCTTAATGGTTAGCGCATCTGAGTACCCATCCTCATTCGATGTACCCACCGCGCAATCAACCTGCTTAGGTATATGAGGGAGTCGCATGAGGTGACTTCGGCTACCGCGGGGGTGGTTTATCCTTGGTTTCCTCCCGGTTTTCCATCATATTAAGTAGTATGGAGTAAGAAATGGAGAATCCGTTGTCATATAAGCGAAATACCCTTGAGTATGGCGTTGAACACCAATCAAACAAAAAAACAATGACCGTTTAATGTTGAAAAAAGAAATCTGTGATCACCAAAGTCATGTAATGTATGCTTATAACCAACAAGCATGAATTTGCTACACATCCTGGGTTAAAATTGCATGGCAATTATTAAACAAGGGAATAACCAGTGATGTCAGTTTGCAACATTGATTCGTTCTTTGCTCTTAAACTAAATAAAATAAGCTTGGCAAATCCTACATGCTTAATGATCACCCTTCCTTTTACTGGAAAAGAAATCTATATGACAGTTATTAAACAGTCCACCAAAGTCTTGAAACTTTGTTTTTCAGTTTCTTCAAAATTGACTTATCCTGACATCTCTGGTTTTCAGCTTGTGGTCTTCATAATATATATATATATATATATATATATATATATATATATATATATATATATATATATATATATATAATATATATATATATATATATATATATATATATATATATATATATATCAGACATATATGTAGTTACGGTTATGGAAAAGTCCCCGGGGTACCGACTGTATGAATGAAATATCTAATTTAGGATCCCTTATGTGATCGAGTGCGTCACCCCGGGGACTTTTCCATAACCGTAATTACATACATACATATTGTTAGGAATTTGGAATTCAATTGCACACAACATACAGGTTCCCTTAGTCAGCTATGTCGATAAGTGCTTGTTCCCTAGATAGCTCACCTTCCATTGTTTAAAGGTTCAGAGATCGATTAAATGCGCTGCGGATCGATTTAATAGTTAGGGAACGAAACAATGGAGACGTCCCTCCCCCTCTTCTGCAAAGAGGAAGAAGAACCCTGCCATCCCGTGACGTCAACAACTCCCTCCCACCCGTGGTTGAGCGGGGGGTGGATCACAAGGGCATGAGTCACACCGAGTGTGGGGGAGGGGGTGCAAAGGACAAAGAGGACATCTTTTCTTTGTTCAAAAAGAGTTCATGGGAGTCCCGTGGTAGGGCTGAGTTCGTGGGCTGAGTTCGTGTGGAAGTCCCGTGGCAGAGTTCGTGAAGAGTCCCGTTCTGAGTCCTGTGTGCAGAGTTTGTGTGCTGAGTCCCGTGGGAGGAGTAAGCTTTTTGCTTCGGCTGGCTCAGGTAGCTTCGGCTGCTGCTTTGTTTTGGAAGGAACTTGAGCCGGTTGTTAGGCTCGAGCTGCGAGTGGAGGCTTCTTCCTCTTCTTCTTGGTTCGTGGAGCTTTTCGTTCTCCATTTTGTTTCCCGGCTTGGTGCGACGCATCGGCCTCTTTTTGGAGTTGGATCCTCAGGGAAGTGACGATCGACAGGAAGGATCGGCACCTCGTCTCACCAGCACGTGTTGAGAAGCACGGGAGGATTCGCGGGAGCTCGGGAAGGATCGCGGTGATTGGATCCAGCTCGCTATCGCTGGAGCCCGGGTCCAGACAAGTTGAAGACCACACGAGGTGGAGAGGTTCAAGTTTGGCTCTGAGTTTCAGCTCACCTGTCCTCCGAGCTGGAGCTCGTGATTAAAGGCCTCAGCCACCATTTCGTGTGTGTGTGTGTGTGTGTGTGTGTGTGTGTGTGTGTGTGTGTGTGTGTGTGTGTGTGTGTGTGTCCGTGGGCCCGTCTAATAAGTAGGAACTGCTGTTAAGTGTAAATGACTGCACATAATAAGTCGACGGTTGTAGTTCTTTTGTCGTGCTTTTGTTGCTTGTATAATTGCATGCGTGTTTTGCCTTATTTAATTGCATACGTGTTTTATTATAATAAATGTCCTTGTGTGAATGTAAACCTGCTCATTGCGTCCATTCCCTCATTGACTGAACATTTCGTGTGTTGGGAGTTAGAAAGCTGTTGGTTTGCCATAATAGGGGGACATTTGGACCGACGGTTCTTGGCGATTACGCCGCTCGGAATCGCGCACGGACAAGCTCGCCTCGGCGGTTTGTTCCGTACGAGTTCCGTCGAGGGTGGAATACCCCGGTAGTTGGATCACATGGGTATTTAGGTGCATTGAAGATTGGCAATCGACCCTACCCCACGTGATCTGCCGATTGGCGTATTTCGGTTCTTGTACAAGGACCCGTCGCTCGGAGTTATCCGGGCGGCGATCTATGTTCTGGGCGATCGGTCGGGCCGACTCGACTTGCGGCTCCGTTCAGAGCGGTCGGTTGGTGGCCGACACCCCGGCTAGTAACAATATATATATATATATATACATATATATATATATATATATATATATATATATATATATATATATATATATATATATATATCCTAATACACATCTGCTCCATTGTAGATAGATTTGTCATTTAGAGTGTTGAAAAATAAATCATTAAACCAGTAAATTAATTATTTTTACTCGTAGGAAATCTTTTTGCGTTACCCTGTGGGGCAGGACTTTTGGACCACCCTCTATATTCCCCAAATAATCAACATAGTTCCATTCACTTATAAGACAGCAAATGTTATGAAACATCAAAGTTGTGTCAAATATGTTCAAAATATCCAACTCGGCTGTGGTTGTAATTTTACAGTGAATTTGAACCGTTGTGCAAGTTACTTACCTGCATCTATCAGAGCTTCATAAGTGAGTTCCAAGATTAATCTGAGCTGAGGGTCCATTGTGTTTGCCTGGGCATTGGTGGAGACAGGTGAAGTCCAAAATTAAATTTGTACATCAGCTTTCTATTTTACTAACAGACAATCCGACTGATGTACTATACTCTGTGTTCAAGGAGTTGGTTCTGCCGAAGCAGTTTCCAGGTCAGCATCATGCTGGACGGTTTGCTATCACTCTCCCAGCAGTAAATATGGCAGAAATTTTGGGATTTAGCCATGATGCCGGCGATGGTTCGCCTACTCTTCGCGAAGGACAACGTGGGATCTTTAACGCCAACCAACATAGGCAGACGGGACACCAGTTTAGCGCCCATCCGAGGGACGGCACACATCAATGAAACACCCCGCCTGTGAAACACCGGGATGACAGTTTATAGCTGGGTCGGGATTCTAACCCAGGCAAGATAGCCTAGGAGTGAATGTGCATATGTCTAGGCCATCCTGTCAGCCCTTAAGCAGACAGCACACAATAGGAAATTAGTGGGAGTAAGTTTTTAAGTGCTGATAAGTCTCCAGGAAGAGCATTTGGTCAACAGGAAGGCCACCAAAACTGCAAGTCATTTCATACCTTTGCCATATCTACTCAAACGCATATTTAGCTCCCAGCATCAGTCCGGCTGGGAACTTTTACATATATATATATATATATATATATATATACATATATATACATATATATACATATATATATATATACATATATATATATATATATATATATATATATATATATATATATACATATATATATATATATATACATATATATATATATATACATATATATATGTATATATATATATATATATATATATTATCCTGTCAGTCCATCCATCTCAAAAATGAGTTTTCAGGGATCATTTCTATCTACGATACGTTGCAGGTCGACAAGAGCTATGCATGATTGTTGTTGTGTTTGTTGGGGGGGAGGGGGGGAGGGTCGATTTTTGAAAGGTGCACCCATTGGTCAGATAGCTACTGGACCTTACCCAGATTTGTAATTGACCTCTACCCCCCCCCCCCCACAGACCCCTCAATGAGCACAGATTTTGTTCCAGTCAATAAACCTTCGTTAGGTATCAGCTATGAAGCTTGTGGCCAAGTTTCATCAAAATCGTGTGTTTAGTTCAAGCGATAATGACTGAAGTGTTTACTGACGGGCTGGCTGACTCACCTATGGACACTATTCGATCGCATAAGCTCACCTGACTAAGGTCGAAGTGAGCTAAAAACGACGTAAAATAAATTGGGGAAAATTGTATCATTTGTTGGGGAACATTGTAACACTGTATTGCATTTATATACCGCCTGAAATGTAAATCTTCTGAAATTGGAGGGGGAATGTGATTCTACTCCGAAAAATTTCAACAGTATATAGATTGTCAGCATTTGGATGTCGATTTAAGAGTGGTGAGGAGAAAAAAAACTAACAAACAAAAAAAAAAACAACACAGTGGACCTCACCTGGAGAAATCACGTGGCTGTAAGTGAAGTTGATAACTTTTCAGAAAAGAGTTGTCGTCCATCAATGTGCATTAAAACGGACGTTTTTTTATTTGTTATACATAAAATAAGTCAGTAATAATGTGAATTACCAAGTACTACAAGACAGAACGACAAGTCTTACCTGCTTTGCATGAACACCGAAGAAGGTTGCATCAAACCTGCTGATGTCCTTGAGTTTCCCATTACGTTTTGGTAGCCCATACAAACCTGCAACGGAAAGAAAGTTCAAGCATTTAGCAATTATCTTGATTCAAAAATCAAAGGATATCGAAAACGTCAAGTCAGTTTACCTGTAAAGATCGGATTTGTCAGATGCTTCGTTTGTGATACATGGGCTTCACTTCAATGAGCAAATCAAAACATCTGGGGATTATAATCATTTCTTAAGCAAGCAATTCACTAATTCCTCAATTTTTGGGGGTAGTCCTGTCATGGCCTCTTTCTTCCCATTCGCACCTGATTTCCAGCGCCGATCATCCTCTGTAACCATGTCTACACCGTGCAAGAGGTTATCCCAGAACTCCTGCAGGTTTTCGGATTCTGGGAGCCGCCCAGCCATACCCGCTATAACCACCTCATGTGCCATGCTTCAACACGTACTTTGTCAGACCTGGGCAGAGGGATGATGCACTACCATTAGAAATGAGAAAATAAAACCAGGCATCAGTGACTGGACACAGCTTGTGCAACAAACATTTGGAGCATTTCATCACCAATTAGTTTATAGTCAAACCTTAAGACAATGCCAGGTTAAGGTCACATATTTCAGGATATGAAAAAAAAGGAAAACAATGCCACTAGTGCTTACAAAAATTGTAGAAATTAAAATCATAATAATAATGATAATGCAGGATGAAAGAATAACAATAATAATTTTTATACATTTAATTTTGGAGTTATGTTTTCACCCCTGTGTTTGTTTGATTGTAAGCAGGATATCTCAAAGTTATTGACGGATTCTGACGAAACTTGGTGGTCAGGCTGGGTGTGTGACAAGGAAACATTGATGAAATTTTGTTGAAGATCCGGATCAGGCCGATCAGTAGGATACAAAACTTGAACTCTTCAGCCTGGCGGCGGTAAGAGCTCTACGGAGAGTCATTCTAGTTACCCCGTGCATGCAAAGTGAAAAGCGGGGTTAAGCAATTGGTTCACTTTTGTCTGCTCATCCATAAACATCAGTTTATGATCGAGGAACAACTTAATTTAAATTGAATGTTATATTTTGAACACAAATCGGAAAACAAACCTGTAGTTTAGCAGTACTTTGGCTCTGAAATTGTCCCGATCGCACATGTGCAGAGAGGAGCGAGATAAAACTTTTACTCTGTCTGCCTTTCTGGCAGTCAAACAAAATTGAAAATTATTCCAAACAGGAAACTGACTGTTTTCAAGTACATCATAAGGGACACAAACAACAGACATGAAGAACTCATGTAATGTATTAAATAAGGTGGTGTCATAGCCACTGCGTGAACTGCGGTAAAACTTCTGGAATTAAGTTTTTAGACGACCTTTAAAATTATTATTTTATTTCAATTGAATTATATACCTGAACAGTACATTGGGTAAGGTGTTCTATGAACTCTACAGTTCTAATACGTGTTGCATGTATGATGATGGAAAATGCCAAACTCATCTGTGGAGGTCATACGGATACTTGAAATGGACAAAAATAACTATTATTTGCAATGATGTTTTCATCATCAGTTTTCAATCAGCAGTGACATGACAAAGGGGTTGTTCAGTTTACGTCACAATTCTGATCAAATATTTCCAGGCTGCAAAGCTTTAGTTATTTCTTCCAAACACGTGTGTGAGCATGCCTGGTGTTGGCTTAATGGTTAGGATGGTGGGCTTGAGATCCCATGATCCTGAGTTCAAATCCCACTCAGCTGTTGAATTAATACCAGGTGGGGCTGACTCTGCCTGTCATCCTTCCGAGGTCGGCAAAATAAGTACCAGCTTTGCTGGTATCATGTGTCAAGAGTGGCGACCCATCCAGGATTGTGCCCAATAGCCAAGGAGACTGCTAAGGCAGCATCAACGGTCTGCACAGAGTATGGTCCCAATGGATGGATGGATGTGTGTGAGCAGCGAATCATCTCTTCACTTTGACATTAAGGGCATGGATCATAAATCACATCACATCTGCACTCATTCACAAGGGATCATGAGGCTGTTTTAATTTAACAATGTAAATGCACCTGTCCCAACTGATTTGCAGGTCACCGATAGTTGCTGAGTGCTGACTGATGGGCCAATACACAAATGAAATGCAAACAATGGTATTCCACCTGACCCCTATGTTTGATTGTGAAAGCCAGGGATGAGCTCAAAGTGGAGGAGAGGGTTGAAAAGGAATTGGTGGGTGGTTAGGGGAACTCAGAATGCACAATGAATCAATGGACGCCCTACAGCCAGAGCACTCAAATAATATACACACATGAGATAGTACCACGCATTCAAAAGAATCCCTCACAAATCCAAGGCAGCCTTTGGGCCCATTCGGTCATAAAACATGACATCGACACCATGCTATGGGCTGAGGTCCTCTGGCAAAGAGGCAATGAGCAAGTCTTACTGCAATCAGCATCCACAACAGGCTGCCCCTGGCACATGTTTGGCCTCCATTGAATGGCGTGATCAAACAGTGGCTGTACCAAATTCAAGGACAAAGGAAGAGGACTCACCCACCCAAGAGCAAATTCCCATACACGACTACGCTTCCTGTCTGAGCTGACATCCCTCAAAGTAGAAATTAAAATTACGAAAGCTCATTGTCCAAAACTAGGAGAACAATCTTGATGACTTTCCTTACCAACCTTGTGATATACAGCACATAATCAACAATACTGAACAACTCACCGGGAGCAACCATCATATCAGCCAATAGCCAAAATGTTAGTGCCAAAATTTTACGACTGCAATGTCTTGCTTCAAAGTACCTCCCCCCCCCCTCCATCTGAAATTACTACACATAAAAGAGTGATTCAAATTTGACCTACAATTGGGTTTATAAAAGCCAGAATCTTCTTCTTCTTTTATATGCAGCACAAGGCAACAGGGTAGCATCATTGGCTGAGGGCATTGCTGTGCCACTGATGTGGTGTCCTCTGTAGGTTAAGACAGGGTAGGTGAGCTCTCACCAGCACCCTGAACAAATTACAAATTCCTGCCCAACATACAGAGGGCATTGAGTCAGCGGCGCAGCTGTGCCCTCAGCCAATGATGCTTCCCCGCAGTCTCGTGCTGCATACGAATGAAGACCGCAACTCTTAGAGCTGAGAGGGAACATTTCGGATCTTCATCTGAATACCTTGGACAGCTAATTATTCAGCAAGAGTTAGCCACTATGGTTTCCTTTTGTTGTGGGTTCTGTTGTCAAGCAACCAGTCCATTCAGTGTAACCTTTGGTTTTACCAAAAGTGTGGTGGCACTGTCGTCGCACAGCAGCATTTGGCATCTTGTATAGAGTATAAACTTTTTTTGGTCCAGTGTTGTGGGATGACAATCCATGTGCCACACCGGGGAGTGCCAGAATGCACCCTGACCAATGTGCAATTCAGATTCTTATTACTATTACTTGAAGCACCCGCTCCCTAAGGGGGCCGTCAAGGGGGACTTGTTATTATATTTATGCCTATTTTACTCCAAGGGGTCCCAGGATTACACACCCAATAAATGGTTGCGATTGGTTCAGCCGTTTTTGCGGTACCTGGGAACTGACAGACCGACAGACGGTGAATTATAGTAAGATTCTTACAATTCATCTTCTCTTACAACAATGTACAGTAGTATTATGCACAGGTTTGAAATGCCCCAACATGATAATGCGCACACACACACACACACACACACACACACACACACACACACACACACACACACACACACACACACACACACACACACACACACACACACACACACACACACACACGTTGCTGTTGTAGAGCAGGCATGATGAGCCAAGATATAACTTCCTCTTTCTCTGCTCTACCACTGTCTCCACTGCTCCACCACTGCTCCTCTGTCTCCACTGCTCCACCAAGTTTTGTCATAATCCATCCACAAACTTTTGAAATATCATGCTCTGTATAGTTTATGGCCCCATCTCTTAGTGGCGAAGAATCACTTGGTAATATTAAAAAAAACAATTCTCATATCAGTATCTGGATTCGGATCTTCAACAAAATCGAAGCAATATGTCCTCGTCACACACCCAACCTGTCCACTAAATTTCGTACAAATCCATCTACAACTCTTTGAGATATCCTGCTCACAGACAGACAAACAGGTGAATGCTGTGCACCTTGGGTGGATACACCACCTTCAGTGGTGGAGGTAATGAGGAAAAGCAAGAAGAGGAAGGGGAAGGTGGGGATGAAGCAGAAAATAAACAAACCAACTGACAAATAACAAAGAAGAATAGGTGAGCGAGAGGGGGGAAATCACAATAAACTCGAAAAAGGGAATGCTTGGGAATGGGGTCATTTGGGGTCGAGGAGATCAAGGGTATGGATGAGGGATGATAAGATTTCTTGAAGCACTGGAGGGAAAAATGGGACTGAAAAGACTGGGGAAGTTGGTTCCACAGGTGAGGGAAAAGAGGAACAAATAAGTGGAGGTGAGCAGTGAATCTGGATTTTATGACTTCAACAAGAAGAGAGTTACTGGCAGACAATGTGTGCTTTGCAGAAAGAAACCTGAGAGAGACTTCTTCTTCTCCTTCTCTTCCAAGGGCCAAGAGAGGAAAGTGCATGCAAGACTGAAAAGGAGGAGGTAGAATACAGAGTGACCACCAACCTGTCTCCAATGCCCCGGCTGGTTCCGCACACCATCATGGCGGATCGGCTGCGCCGAGTTCATTTGACATGAGCCAGCTGTTTGGAAATATTGACGCAGAGGATGGATGTGAATGCGCAACGCGTGGAAAGCAAAATGGATGAGATGAGGGGTGATATGCAAACACTCAGGGGTGAGATGTGAACACAGCGAGGGGAAATGCAGAGCATGGGGTTAAGCCTG
This sequence comes from Eptatretus burgeri, assembly GCF_056783735.1. Taxonomy (NCBI): domain Eukaryota; kingdom Metazoa; phylum Chordata; class Myxini; order Myxiniformes; family Myxinidae; genus Eptatretus; species Eptatretus burgeri. The sequence continues at coordinate 54,402,619 of NC_140966.1, forward strand.
CAGGCGAGCGTGAAAGAGGTGAAAGGCAAAATGGCGGATTGTAGGATGGCGCCTGCACGTGGGGGAACGATCGAGTCAGGAGGGAGTGTGGAGGTTTTTCGGCCCGCAATGGAGACGGGTGAGGTCGGGACGACGAGCGACGCCACCGTAATTGATGGGGAGACCGAAACGTGCAGGGTGAGACACGAGGGGACGACAGAAGAAACAACGGAGGTGACGGAGACAGAAATTAAGAGGTGAAGAGCCAGGAATTAACGGAAATAATAAATGAGGTGACGGAGATGGAGAAATCAAAAGAGGGGAACGAATTAGATAAAGCTAAAGACGAGCACACACACACACACACACACACACACACACACACACACACACACACACACACACACACACACACACACACACACACACACACACACACACATAGAGTTAGTGAGGGACAATGGGGTTGAGATGGTAGAATGTATCGGGACCCGGTGTGAGCATCAGGATAGCCTCCCTCAGGAACAGAGAGAGAGGGTATGCTCCCTCGAAGTGGACTGCGACCAGGTTGGTCCAGTCGGGCCGAACGAGGTTGAGCGGGTGAGTGATGCAAACGGGTCCATTCAGAGTTTGGGGGGAGTAGAGGCTTCGGGATCTCTTGTGCGGACTCCCACCCCCGATGTGATTGTCCCCAACGTGATTGTCCTGGAGTGTGTGAGTGGTGTGGGTGTGTCGAAATGTGTCAAAAGTTGTGCAGAATGTGAGTGTCATGGTGTGCGCGAGTGCATGCGAGGAATTGGTACATGGACCGATCCAGACGGGAGACACGAGTAGCGAGCTAAATAGGCCGCAAAGAGTAAATTTGGCAACCACGGCGGGTTCGCGCGACGGCACGTACGAGGTCCATGGCGCGTTCGCACATGGCCCGCACGCGTGCGTCTTCGCAAACCGGGCTGGAAACGTTCCACGTCGGACACGAGCCGGCCACGTGGACGGTTAAAATGTAGGCGAGTGTTGTGTGAATTTGGAACGGACGGGTCCACATGCGAGCACGTGTGCGAAGCACCACGTGCTGCGCGCCGCGTGTTCTGTTCGCAGAGCGCGGGGAGCGGGTTCCTGGGACGATATGCTCGGGCTGGCCTGCACGGGAAAACGTGCAGGTTCGGTGCGTGGGTGACATCACTGGGGACCTCACGGCGTGAGTTAGAGACGAGTGGCTCACGTTGGCTCACATGGCAGACTCCTCGAGAGTGAGTGCTTGTCGCGATTGGCAGGGTGACGTCAAGGCTGCATGTATCGCCCGATGAAAGGGACGAACGGGCAAGATGTAGACTGCCGCCTTGGCGACGTAAAAAATAAAAAATAAAAAAAAGCCTCGCTCCAAGTACACGGCCCCGCAGGGTGTGGTAAACATCCTTGTTTGGGCATAGGAGAAATAGTTTAGCGGGATGGGTTTAGCTTAGATAGACCGGCCTCATGGGGGCATGAGCCGTCCGCCATGGGGCCCGTGGACTAGTTAGTGGGAAAGTAGATTTAGATTTCGAAATGGATTTTGGGAGACATGGACTGACATGGAATGTGTAGTAGGGACATAGCTTAGCTACGTAGATTAAATGGAACATGCATTAGGATAAGGGACGATGAGGGAGCACGAGATAGTTAGGGGAACAGTAAGAGTGTGAAAAAAAAAGTGAAAGAAAGATGTATGATGAGTGAGTATGGGTCAGCGGGCCCGAGTGAGTGAGTGGAATGAGTGTGGGTCAGCGGGCCGGAGTGTGTGAATGGAGTGAATGTGGAATGCATGGTGCGAATGAATGAGTGGGGGGGGGGGAATGAATCCCACCCAAGTGACCCTGGGGTCAGTGTAAAGTTAGTTTGTGCGTTAGTCAAATTTACCAAATGGAAGTCGTTCTGTTATTGGTGGTGTATGAAGGCACAAAACCCATTTGGAGGGGTGCAAAAGTTCATTGACCGGCTGGGAGCATGGCTGTTGAAAGGTGAGTCTCGAGTAGAGGGCACCCCGGGCACCGGACTAGTCGGCCAGAGTAGGCCAAGGGTCCAAGGGACCGGGATAGTGTAGTGGGCACTGGCGACCCGCGGAACGGGACCCAGAGCGCCAAAATGCCACGTGTGCATCTTGGGGGGGGGGGGCAATGCCAGGAAGGGCAACCTCCCGCGTTCATAGGGAGCAGGTAGGCTCGGAGACAGCCTCAGTACCCGGGGGTGCCGTAGTTAGAGTTCGGCAGATGGGAATCCCTGCCAAGTGAGCCACCCTTCCCAGCCATGAAATTGTGCAAGGGCACGAGTGAAAATTTGTGGGCGGGGCCCAAATTAATAATGGACACCAACACAGGCAACGGGAATCATGGTTGTTAGAACCTATAGTTTAAAGAGCCAGGCGTATGGAAAAGCCCTGGGGTAGTTTAATGTTAATAAATGCTAGGATAGTTAGGAAATGTTCCCATTCGCACCATCCATCCCTTCACTCTCTGTAGGCCGCTGGACCCACCTTGGTAAGATGGCTGAATTGTGTTGGAGGCTATTCTGAGGCTTCGTTGGGCCTCGAGACAGGACACTAGTCTCTCCCTTATTCCCCTCCAAAAAAAAGGGATCTTAGGGGTTGGGAGTAGACGGACAGGATAGGTTAGCCGGACAAGGATAGTTGGAGGGTTAGGGACAAGTAATTATAAAAGAAAAAAAAATCATAAAATAAATAAAAAGGGGCGAAATTTTGTTGTTTTGTTGTTGCAAACAAAGGGAGTGGGTATGGACAGAGACAGGCAAAGGCGATAGGTTGGGGGGAGACAGTAGGGTAGGTCCGAGCCGGTTTTCGGAGCGGCCCGCACCACCGCACTCCCTCCACACAACCTCACGGGACCATACTAGAGGCCGGCCAGCTTCATATGCCGACCCGTTTTCGTGCTGCATCTGCCTGGTCCGCATTTGCATTGCGTTGGGTCATTTGCCTGCCTTTGTCATGACCACATGCCTGCTACCCTTGTTGCATTGCCCCATGTCACCATCCATCTATGTGCACCAGGACCATCTTCAAGAGTGTTTGCAAGGACTGCCCTGCAGGCAGCCACACCATGAGGACTGCATTGTGCAGCCCGTGTGCCCATCTCTGTCCTGCACCAATTACTTTTTCTTTTCTTTCCACAGATAACAGGTCCTGGGCCACGGTTAGTGTAAATATTAGTTAAAATTGTAAATAAGTTTAACCCACCTGTGTGTCTGTCTTAGCGCCGGCAATTTTATTAAAGTTGTCCGTGTGCGTCTGTTAGTTTAGTTACGCAGCACACTAGGTTATTTATTTTTGGAACACGTATAAAAAAATGTCGCACTCAGGGATCCGCAGGTAAAATGTATTTGGGGAAAACTTACACATGCCGGTCACACGCAAATTTGACGACTCGGGACGAGTCTGTAAAAAGGGGGGGGGGGTAGTGTTACGAATTTCGAAGCTTACTGCACACAACAGCCAGGTCCTATAGATCACTTATATCGGTAAGTATGTGTTTCTAGGTAGGGTCCCGTCCGATGTTTAATGGGTGATTAATTGTGCGTGCGCTGTGGATTATTTTATAGTTAGGATTTTTACAACCACACGACAACAAGACTGTGCTCGCGGCATTCTTCGCTTGCTCGCCAGCGAGGGAGCGCGTGTGTGGGCTTAGTTTAACATGGGCGTGGCGTCCCTCTTTGGCCAATCGGCAAGGAGCGGGCGTCTCACCCGCCCCGTTTCTCACCCAACACCATCGCCATTACGCACGTGGTCGGAGGTGAGGAGGTAGGCGGAGCTACAAACGCCTCCGATCGGGACTCCATCCAGAAGGGTGGGAGTTGCCCCGCCTACCGTGGGCCTGTCCAATGTTATACGGCCAGGGAATCGCGCGATGGGTCCGACCAATCAGGAGGCGAGTGGCCAGGAGAAGAAGCCCCTCCCTCCTAAAGAGGAAGAGTGTGGTTGTCGGGACCAGCGTGGAGAGATTGCGTCCCAGACATCTCGAAGCGCGTCTGTCTGGGTCTGTGCAGACTGCATCCGGCGCATCGGAGGTGTCTCGTCTGGCGCATTACAGTGAGTGGTCGACCATCTCATCAAGGGAGACCACCTCGTTTCGCCTCCTCTGGATTCGGCTGCCCTGGTCCGTGCCTATGGCGACCGGAGCTCCGGGAAGGTATGGACGTCGAGCCAGCATGCTGCCAGGTAGCCAGCACATTATCTTCCCTCAGCTCATCTTCCCTAGGAGCTGGAGGGGCAATAAAGACCTCGAGGTTCATCTCTTTCTGGGTATTTGTGTGTGCGTGTTTGTGTCCGTGGGCCCCGTCTATAAGTAGGATTGTTAAGTGCTTTTGTTGTACATTATTTGCATTGCTTTGTCAGATAACTCTGCCCTTTTGTGCTCCCCTCGTTCCCCAATTATTGTTGTAAATAAATTCCCCTTTTTGTTGAATGTACCAGCTCATCCTTGTCCTTTCTATCATTGGTTTGTCGCGCTGTGAACGGGAATTAGGAGGCCTCATTGTTGCCGTAATCATGCAATTGGCCTGGCAGGATTCTGGTACTCTCCGCTCGGGGTACGACTCGGATCCGGCTCGGATCGCGCAGATCCTGCCGAGGGTGAATTTCCCCAGTAGTTTGGACGACATGGATATTTAGGTATATTAAAATTGGCAATTGATCCTATCCCACGCGATTGATCTATTGGCGATCTTCGGTCCGATAAGGGACCCGTGACCTTTCGGATTTATCTGAAAAGGTACGACCTAAATTCCGGGTGTTCAGTGATGCTGACTCTACTGCTCCCTCTAGCGGTCGTGCTCGCCACCGACACCCGGCCCCACAACAATATTTACAGTAGTATCAGCTGTAGTATCAGTTGAAGGTAGTTGACGGTGACAGTAGTTGGTAGTATCAGCTGCAGGATCAGTTGACGACAGAACCCTCCGATATTTGAGAGTTCAATGGTGCTCTAACTCTAGACTCAAGTGTCTACCAGCCAGGCCAATACAACGTTTGCGTTTATGACAACGAATGGTATGACAAGCGCTCTGACGAACATGACGATGCATTTGTGAAGTTCACGAAACGTGCGCACACCACCCTGTCCTGGCCTGCAGAAAGTCGAAAGATTCCGTGTCGGGCGCCATTTCAACATGTAATTTGTTGCATTACTGCCCCAGAGATTCAAGGACGGCCAGTAGTGGCTGCCAGTACAGACTATCTTCAACTGATAAGCACAGAAGTAAGGCGCTCCTGCCTCAATGTCTTTGTTCATGAGTCCACATTCAAAGTCTGAGGACTCTTGTGACATGTCAGATTTTTTGCCATTTTCTGGAAAGTTGTAATGTTCTGTGCATAGCAAACTTGCATTATTTGACAGGGATGGTACGTGCGCATGGACTGTAGCCAATATTGGGTCTCGGTATCAGCTCTGTGTGTTTTTTGAGATTGTGGGAAAATGTGCATGTATTTTATAAATCTGGAAACATTGCTTTAAATTTTGAGATTTTCCAAGTAGCCCTTTTTTTGGTATAACATTTCATTTCATTGATATTTTGATGGGATACAATCCAAGAGTACAAAATCCACAAGTGACTCACCACTGTCGTTATATTTGTACTAGTAGTTCGATTGCAGCAGTCACAAACAGAACTAGATGAGCACTCGGTAGAGCCACACCTCCGCCACGTAATGCCTGATACATGAGAACATATCGGGCCCCATACATGTTTGAAATATCATGCGATATATCGATTTTGGTCGTATCTCCAAATGGTGAAGAATCACTGAAAAATTAAACAATTATCATATCCAGATCTTCACCAAAATTGAAACAATCCTTCCTTGTCACACGTACCCAACCTGTCCACCAAGTTTCATCCGTATCCGTCCACAACTTTTTGAGATATCCTGTACACAGACAAACAGACAAGACAGACAGACAGACAAACAGGAATGAAAACATAACCTCCTTCACCTTTGGTGGCAGAGGTAACAAAAGGTTCAATGGCCTGTTGTTCGTTAGTTGTGGATGGCGTTCATACTTTTATCAAAACTAATGCATCCCATACATCAACCTCAGCCCATGGATGTGTGTGTTCAAATGTCTTGTTTGAATAATGATTACAGAACTGTACCATGTCATATATATATACTTACGTATAATATTTTACAAGGGGTTAAAATGGCTTTTTTCCAACAATTATGGAAGATATTGCTCCTTTATCACTTTATTTTCATCACGTGCATCCATCTGAAGCAATGATGAATGTTTTCTTAAATACTGGTTGACTAATAGTCATCTTGTCACGCTTGAGCGAGTTTCTAGATTTTGAATATTTTGGTGGAATAGGGACAAAAAGTACCCTTTTTGAAAAATTCAGTTCATACACAAGGTGGTGGATAATTAAAGTTTTTGTTGTTTTAAAAGTACGACTTTATCTGGTTAAAAGCTCAGTACTCCTAACTGGAGACAACGGGGTCAACCGGTGGCCTGAATCGGCGGTTCCGTAAGGGTGGTTTTGTCTCGTAATGATGTTTAGGACCCTACTATACCCACATTAAAATGCAGTTAACCCTAAAACTGTTTTGGTGCACAGTGCAGTTCCCAAATATTTATGAAAAGCAATTTGTAATAAAAAAATAAAAACTTCAAAAAGAGTCAATATTATGAATCACCAAAATCTTGAAAATATATTTAGCACCAAACCAAAGGAAGGATTTTGGGGGTCCACAGTCGAAGAGAAGAGCAATTTCTGGCTGCGGAATCTGAAAGCCTGGGCCAGAATTAGCTTAGAAACCAATGTTCAGCTTTCTATCTCCATTAGAACAGAAGATGTGCGCCTTCAAAAATGCTAATAAAACAAAGTGCGAAAAAGAGACAAGGCACCCATATTTTGAGGAGCTGTAACTCGAAAACCGTTGGACATATTGAGCCAAAACTTGGGATTCCTTTGTTCAACATGAAGAGGTATTTTCAGAAACATTTCCAGGCAAATCTGAGAGGCGTCATACGGGAGGGTGTGTCGATTGAAGTGGAATGACCTGAAATCAATGTTGAAAAGTTAACTGATTGGGTGAAGGCCACATTTGCAACGTACCACTAACAGGCGAGCTCCTCTCTCGGACGATGAAAACATCATTCAGAACAACTGTCGAAGAGGGTTATTGAGGAACTGGTGTCCCTTTATGCCTGGTGTGGTGGGCTCCCATGGCGAGAGTGGTGGGCTTTGGATCCAAGGATTCCGAGTTCAAATCCTGCCTCCGTTGAATTAACACCAGGTGGGGATGACTGCCTGTCATCCTTCCGAGGTCGGCAAAATGAGTGCCAGCTTGCTGGTATACTGTGTCGGAGTGGCGACCAGTTCAGGATTGTGCCCAACAGCCAAGGAGACTGCTTAGGCATCACCAACGCTCTGCACAGAGTATGGTCCCAATGGTGGGTGGTGGTCCCTTTATGTTGATGGTGCTACACTACAGGTTTCCACCTGGAGCACGTGAGAATTAACAAGAAAAAGACAAATTAAATTGATCTTACAATGGAACCTTGCGATTTGTTTGCGCCCTCCCAACATGCAGCCAATGTGGTTAGTGGATGTTCAGGATGCACCAGAGAGCGTCGACAATCCCAAAGGGACCCCGGACCACACACACACAACATGCTTTGGGGGCTTCACGCTCACAGTACTTTCGCAAGGTGGGACGCGATGTCCGTGATAACCCAAAGGCTTCTTACAGCGATATTCAAACATGAGGAAGGGGGAAAAGTGGGTTAGCAGGAAAAAAAAATCTAACTAATTACAATTGTAATATACACCGAGTAATATGATTTTGACCACAGTGTAATAATAGTACGAGCAGGTGTGAAACGATTTCCCCCCCCCACAACCACGTGTTGCTGCACTCGGCATGTCAGACCCTCCGTTTCACAATGGTGACGCAGGACCGAAGCGCTGAATATTTATGTGAAAGCAAGAAAATAAAATGTAAAAAGAAAAAAAGATCTCCCAACACAAACAGGTGAGCACGAGTACAGAGAGCCGAGCCGAGCCGAGCCAAGCCGAGCCGAGCCACCCACCCGAGGATTGCAGCACGAACAGCAGCAAAGCAGCAGATAATCAATTATTTACAAGGGAATGGACGCAGCACTCGCCTCACTGACGCAAGCGCAAGCCGTCCAATGACGTTTGAGTCAGGCGTGTCGACGTCACAGAAACTAGCCAATCACAGGAGGGGGATCATCGCCTGAACGACGACGATGACGACGATGACGAAGATTTTCACAGCTTCAAACGTTGTCTTGTTCAACCGATTAACTTATCGACTTTTATCGACACATTTTGGAATACCTATCGACGTTTTGTTAGTCCAACCAAATAAAATATTAGTCACGACGTAACCTTTTGCAATAAATATATCGATGTTCGGCCGCATTCTTTATGTACAGTGGACCGAGATGGCGTCGAGTTCCAATGAATGGAGACGCTCGAGCACCGAGGGTGGGCGAACAGTGCACGAAGGGCCCGCCTCGCCAAGCCTCTCAATCCTTTTGCAGACATTAAATAGTTGTTAAGGTTTCACGGCACAGTATACGCACAACTATCCTCCATTAGCCAATTTGTTTGAAGAGAAAATCTCTTCAAACGATCGAATCAGTTTAATAAATAAACATTTTACTCACCTGAACCCAATGCCCAGGTGTGCGCTACGAACTTGTCCAATTACAAATAAAAACTCTTCCGTCGATATTCTGCTTTGAAGTACACTGTGTCCTGCGCGAAAAGTAGGCGAGCCATCGCCGGCACCCTGGCCAAATTCCTGCCCCAACTCGTCGGCCGTCAGGACTGGCCAGCCGGTTCGTGAAGACTCGGGCCAACTCCACAAGAGAAGTGTGATAATGGTGTTCCATGAAGAAGAAGATTTTATGATGAAGAATCCCTTGTTATGTGCTTCATGTGAATTCGAGATCGAGGCTCATGAAAGAGTGGGGATGATAAACCGGTACACGTTGGAGAAGATATATATATATATATATATATATATATATATATATATATATATATATATATATATATAAAATTCCAGCAATGTGTGTGTGTGTGTGTGTGTGTGTGTGTGTGTGTGTGTGTGTGTGTGTGTGTGTGTGTGTGTGTGTGTGTGTGTGTGTGTGTGTGTGTGTGTGTGTGTGTGTGTGTGACCGCTGTTTCTCGACAACCACTGGTCCGATCTAATTGAAACTTGCCAGGTATATTGCTGGGGACCTGAGGATGTGCGTTTTCAAGGTTTGATATTAATCGGACAAGTCCTTCCCAAGTTATGGCCATTTATTAACCAAACCAATGACAAGACACGTTGTTGCGTGGGCGTGGCCGATGGGGAAGGGAAGCTCAACCGAGTTCCCCATTACAGGTTACAACGTACGGACTTCCGGAGAGTGATGACTTCGTGTATTCTAATAATTTCTCGATTTCTTATGCGCATTTATAGATAAACACAATGCCCCAAGTTATGATCGTTTTCATATTAGACGGTGCATAAATTTCGGTAACATCAGAGTGAGCTGGTGTGCTCCAAACCAGGAAGTATTTTTTTTTCTCTTCTCTTCTCTTTTTGTTTTTTCCTTGCCACGACATTGCGAAAAGGTAAAATACGTTGGCGCTAATTGAATAATTGGCCATTAAAACTAAATTGCGAATTATCGTAACTGCGATATGCCAAATTCTGGGCCACGCACTACGGGCACGCGAGAGCGAAGAAACGGCCTGTGTGGTTGTTGTTTCTTGCTCGCAGTTGGAATATTTATTTACTTATTTATTTATTACTTTTTACGGGCACGTACTGGTATCTATAATTCCAGCAATCTCTGTGTTTGTGTCTGTCTGTCTGTCTGTCTGTCTGCCTGCGACCGCCATTTCTCGACGACCGCTGGTCCGATCTGATGGGAACTTGCCAGGAATATTTCCGGGCCCCGCAGATGTGCCTTTTCAAGGTTTGATGTCAATCGGACGAGCGGTTCCCAAGTTAGACATTTATCTGTCGACCAATGACAAGACACGGTGCTATGACATCACGAATGACGTCACAATTAATATATTTATTTATTTATTTTTTGCACGATTGACGTCACAATTCTTCTTCGTTTGGTATGACGTCACAATCGACACCGGGGACCTTAATATGTGCCTTTTCAAGGTTTGATATTAATCAGACAAGTGCTTCCCAAGTTACGGCCATTTATCTGTCAACCAATGACAAGACACGGTGCTATGACATCACGAATGACGTCACAATTAATATTTATTTATTTTGCACGATTTACGTCACAATTCTTCTTCTTCTTCGTTTGGTATGACGTCACAATTGACGCTGGGGACAATTGACGCTGGGAAAAATGTGCCTTTTCAAGGTTTGATATTGTTCTTCATCTGTTTCAGCTGTTTCCCAAGGTTTGAATTAATTGTTCAAATTATTAATTAATCCCAAGGTTTGGGGGGGCGAGAGAGAAGGGACGAGAGAGAGGGGGCATCACAATTCGAGAGAGGGGGCGAGAGGGGGTGAGAGTGGGGCGAGAGAGAGGGGTGAGAGAGGGGCGAGAGAGGAGGGGGAGAGAGGAGGGGTGAGACTAGGGGGAGCGAGGGGGGTCGAGAGAGAGGGGGCGTCACAATTCTTCTTCTTCTTTGTTTGATATGACGTCACAATTGACGCTGGGGACCTGAGTATGTTTCCCAGGTGTTTCCCAAGTTATGGCCATTTATGATACGGTTGGTCCGATCTAATTGAAATAATGCCCCAATCCAGTCGTCGTTTACGAGAGCGAAGGAACGAAGCTGCGCATACTGGCACGCCTCATCCACGAAAGAGGGTACTGGAACGAGAGAGGGGAGAGAGGAGGGGCGAGAGATGGTGGGGGTGAGAGGGGGGGTGAAAAAATGCCCCAATCCAGTCGTCATTTACGCACCTACGGGCCCGTACTAGTATCTATAATTCCATCAATGTGTGTGTGTGTGTGTGTGTGTGTGTGTGTGTGTGTGTGTGTGTGTGTGTGTGTGTGTGTGTGTGTGTGTGTGTGTGTGTGTGTGTGTGTGTGTGTGTGTGTGTGTGTGTGTGTGTGTGTGTGTGTATGTGTGTGTGTATCTGTTCATCTGTCTGCGACCGCCGTTTCTCGACGACCGCCGGTCCGATCTGATTGAAACTTGCCAGGAATATTGCTGGGGACCCGCGGATGTGCCTTTGAGGTTTGATATTCATGTCTGTGTGTTTGATAGGGGGGAGAGAGAGGGGGGCTTCACAATTCAAGAGAGGGGGAGAGAGGAGGTGCGAGAGAGGAGGGCGAGAGAGGGGAGGAGAGTTATATAGATTACCTATCTATAATTATCGATAGGCGAGAGAGAGAGGGGCGTCAAAATTCAAGAGAGGGGAGAGAGGAGGGGCGAGAGAGAGGGGCGTCACAATTCAAGAGAGGGGGAGAGAGGAGGGGCGAGAGAGAGGGCGTCACAATTCAAGAGAGGGGGAGAGAGGAGGGGCGAGAGAGAGGAGGCGTCACAATTCAAGAGAGGAGGAGCGAGAGAGAGGGGCGTCACAATTCAAGAGAGGGCGAGAGAGGAGGGGCGAGAGAGGAGGGGCGAGAGAGGAGGGGCGAAAAGGGGGGGCTAGAGAGAGGGGCATCACAATTCTTCACAACCTATGGGCCCGCACTAGTATCAATAATTCCAGCAATCTGTGTGTGTGTCTGTCTGTGACCGCTGTTTCTCGACAACCACTGGTCCGATATAATTGAAACTTGGCAGGTATATTGCTGGGGACCTGAGTATGTGCCTTTTCATGGTTTGATATTAATCGGACAAGTGGTTCCCAAGTTATGGCCATTTATTTACCAAACCAATGACAGGACACGGTGCTATGACGTCACAATTCTTCTATTTTTTTGCACGTACGGGCATGCACTATATATATATATATATATATATATATATATATATATATATATATATATATATATATATATATATATATATATATATATATATAGTGAATGGGGTGGAAAAGATTGGGATGTGGTTGCTTATGCAGCACTTGATTGAAGTTCGAGAGAGTAGACCAAGATCTATCAGCCTGTACGTAAGGCACGTTCTACAAGGAGGAACAAAAGAGTGGGAGTGTGCAGTCAGCCTGCATTGTGGGAGTTTAACCTGGAGTTGTGCGCAGGTAGGTCGGAAGACCAAAAGGGGAGGTCACCTTCGTCATAAGACTCCCAATTGAAAAGTAACGATGGAGAAGTTTTAAAGTTGCAAGGACACCTGTATATGTTTCACACCTGTGAAACGGAGGTGATGGAGGTGATGGGTGTAATGAGAAATCCTCGAATAGTATTTAAACACATTACAACCTTGTAACCAGGCAGGAGGGAACAGGACAAAGCGTTGCCGGGTTGGACAACAATGTGACAATCAAGATATATTTCAGGTTCTATTTGTGAGACAACAGGTGGTGGACGGGGTGGCTGTGCTCTGCACACCAGTAGTCGTGGACGACGCCATTAAACAAAGACGGGGGATAACAGCCAAGTGGGGAAAGTCAATCACCCATGTCACGTGACTAACCGGGTACGGTGACCCTTGCTGGAAGTTCATTAAGTTGTCAAACGATTCTGTCCTTTGCCAATTGGTCTTGCAACCCTGAACTCCAATGGAAGGCAATGGAAGTCAATCGGTGACACAAAGTCTGTTTTAACTGCAGTTATTAATATATATATATATATATATATATATATATATATATATATATATATATATATATATATATATATATATTTGTGTTATTTACAACATTTAAAGTTTCTCTGAAACTCAATCACCTTAATTTGTGTGACGTCACGAGCTGCTCCCTATGACCCTGATCGATACATCCCATTCGATGTAAGGTTGTAAGGACAAAGGAAATCTTCTTAAACAAGATTTAAAACCCGAGTGGTTTGCGGTGTTTACGGAGTGTTCGTGCTGCCCAGAACAGTTTCGAGGTCAAGTGTCATATGCTGGGGCAGGAAATCGGAAATTTGGCCATGTTGCCGGAGATGGCTCGCCTCCTCTTCGCAAACGGCACCGTGAGATATTTAACGTCGTCCAACTCGTACTGCCAGATGGGACGACCGTTTAACGTCCATCCGAGGGACGAAACACACATTGATTAATCACCCGACCTGTGAAACACCACGACGACAGTTTATAGCTGGGTCGGGATTCGACCCCAGGATAGACACATATCGACGATATAAATAAATAAATATCCCCTATATCGAATACGTTATACGATGTCATGCCTTCGGGAATGCACAGGCGCTCTGCAGAGCGTCATGATGTAACGCGTCGGGACGTGACGTCACGACGTACGGACGCGCCTCTGGCGTTTACAACGACGTAATAATTAATGAAGAAGCGCAATGAATTATTATAAAACAGCTGCACGGATAATCGTGAACCTGATCCCGCCTGTGTTCATCGCTGCAGTTCGCACACACTCACCAGTAATGGAACGAAGATTACCAACGAGCCGTCACAGCGCGGTATCACCGAGGAGATGAGGCGAATGTTGGAGAATGAGAGCGGAGAGCGACGACACGATCCCAAGGCGGGATATAATGTTAATGCGGCGCCCAACCCACAGGCGACTCGGGCACAGCCAATCCGATGGAAGGCGTCGCGCGGGGGGGTCACTGGAGGTCACGTCGCGCCACGTTCGAGTCGCGCGGAGGGGACGACACGGCGGGTCGTTTGGTTGGCGGAGAAAGTCGTCACGGAGGGAGCGCGTTGGCAAAGTGAAAACATTGCAAAGGTTGGGGATTTTCAGCATGCCGGCGAGAGCTTGCCGCCTCTGGGCGAAGGACACCGTGGGATCTTTAATAACGTCCACCACCTGATGAGGGCAGCAGCTGGGACGTCCGATTGAACGTCCGTCCGAGGGACGTCGCACACATTGATGGATCGCCCTGCATGTAAAACACCGGGGTGACAGTTTATAGCTGGGTCGGGATTCGAACCTTGGTTCGACAGGCTTAGAGACTCGACCACGCTGCCAACTGATCTCTCTCTATCGAGTGCAGCCATCATTGGTTGGGACGCCGCTGTGCCGCTGATGCAGTGTCCCCCTTACCAGTACACTGGTACTCATTTTGCCGACCCTGGAAGGATGACAGGCTGAGTCAACCCCCTGGTGTATATTAATTCAGCGGTCAACGGGGCTTGAACTCAGGACCCTAGGATCCCAAGCCTCCACCCGAACCACTAAACCAACACCAGGTTTACTGCCAACCAATAATTAATAAATATATTTAATGAAGTACATTTTGCGCTATATAAATAAATAAATCAAGAGATTGAGAAGTTCATTTGACAGTTTTAAGGTATCATCGCCTTCAGCCTACAGCTTCAATTGTGCCTTTTAATGTCAAAAGTTCTAAAATAAAACGAGTTTACATTATGGCCATTTGGCCCATCGTGCCTGTGCTGCACCAACCACAGAAACCATCACCCATCCTCACACAAGGTAATGCATCTAGGTAACTATCTAATTCCAATTTCAACCTATCAATCCCCTCCAATGTCACTACCTTTCTCGGAAAACCATCCATGCATTAACTACTTCCTGACTGAAAGACCACTGCCTTGTCCTAATTTCATGTTCTTTATCGTTTTGCTTTAACAACAGCTGCTAACACTGAATTGTCTGCTTACCCCCATATCTATTACCACACCCAAGTCCTTACTTGTGTCACACACTGTAACACTAACCCTTGTATTATATAATCCCTATTTGCATTATTCTTACCCATCCCCAGCACGTCACATTTATTTAGGATCAAACTGCATCTGCCAATCTTTAGCCAAATCTATTAAAGTATAAAGACTTTTCTGAATGTGATCAACCCCCCTCTGCTTATCTACCTTTCCTCCAAGCTTATGTTTGTAGTTCTGCAATGTCATCTGCAAATTTGGAAAGACTACTCTTATCCCCACTATCCAAATCATTGATGTAAATAATGAATAATAATGATCGCAAAGTTACCTCACTAGTTGCATCTACCAGCTGGACATCCTCCCACTCACAGCCACTCCTTGGTTCCTATCATTCACTAATCCAGTTAGCCACCAATCTCACCCTCTGCTACTCCTCAATGGGCCCACACTCCTCTTCACCCTTTATTTGTCATTATATCTTTTAAGAATATCTCCCTGTTATGTTTAATATCCCTGGCTATATCCTTTTCACATTTCCATTTGGCCTTCGAGTTATTTTCTGAACTTTCCTCTGTTTCCTCCTCTACTTGTGTGAGTTAGATCTAGTCGTGTTATTTGTACTTGATATATCCCTTCTGCTCATCCTTAGTCACACAACGTACTTCCCTGCTCAACCACCTTGTTCTGTTTTTACCTCTACCTTTACACCTCACTGGAATATACATCCTCTGCACCATGCACATTTGCTCCTTGAAGGTTTACATTTCTCTGATGCAGATGGCCGACTCATTAACTTTACATTCACTAAAGCTCGCAAATCACTTTTCATACCCTCAAAGTTTGCCCTCATAAAATCCAATAACCTCACTCCACTATCTCAAACTTCACATCTCAACAGTACAGTAGCGCTTACTACATTATGATCGGTTATCCCCAAATGTTCTCCCACCTCCACCTCCTCCACCATGTTGGGATCGTTACTTAAAAGGAGGTCTAACACTGCACTACCCCTAATGGGCTTATCCACAAACTGGGTTAAAAAGCAACCCTGGACTGGATCTAGGAAATCCTAATCTGCTCTTCCCTTTCCCTGTCCCTGGACCCAATCTATCCCTGGCAAGTTAAAATCCTCCAGAATCAATACTCTTCCCTTCCCACATGCCCCTTTTGAATGTTTCACCTCTCCATATTTCCTGTTCTTCCCTCACACCAGGAGCCCAATCAAAGCCTCCTTCAAGTACCTTACTATTCATGCAATCTCTAATCTCTACGTACACAGAATGGTTTTGATTTTGATGTACAATACTCTGTAAACAGAGCGTTGGTGCTGCCTGCTGCCGAAGCGGTTTCTTGGCAAGTACTGGATGGTTTGCCAGTGCCTTCCTAGCATTGTTTATCCATGCTCGAGCCTTTTAAATGCTGAGCATCAAGTAAGGGAGCAGCACGTAGTATTTTTACAGTCTTTGATATGACTTGGCTGGGATTTGAACCACCAACCTTCCAGACATAAAGCCAACGCTTAAACCGTTAAGCCACAGAGTCAGGTTTGACACACAATACTCAACATCAATTCCCTGCTTAATGTCATGCCTGTCTCTTAATACAATACTGCCTTTCACCCAGATTGGCATACCTCGTCCCCTTTACTCGTTCCTATCCCACCTACAAACCCTGTACCCTTGACTTCCGTACTCCAGTTGGATGGTCACCAAACCAAGTCTCACTTACAGCAACTATGCCGTACCACTCGCATATCCACCCAGCATCCCATCTCTTCCATTTAAGCTCCTGGCATTAACATGAAACAACTTCAACCTTTCCCTTCCATTAACCATCCTCTGCTGGCCCAACCCTCCAACGACATCATCAGCCGATGGTCTAAAAAAGTCCCAATTGATTTCTCAAGAACCGCTGCAAATCTCACAGCCCCCCACATCCTTTCTATTGAGCACCCTGCCACCTGTCCACTTACTCACTATGACCATGCTTGGATCTCCATGTATTCATAAACCCAAACCCTTCGTTCCTGCACCACCTCTCCAACCGCTGGTTAACATCCATTGCTCTATTCGAGAAATCTGCACTGACTCTCACCCTGGGTAGAATCCCTGAAAAAACAAAAATCACTTCACACCCCAAATTCTTCAAATGCTCCTCTAAAAACTCATACCTCCTCTTCAAAGGTTCCAAAGAGATCATCCCCACATCGTTAATCCCCACATGCACCACGACCAATGTTCCTGGCCTGCTACCCAACAAAACATCATCCAACATTCCATCAACATCCCTCACCCCTACCCCAATAAAACAACACAAATCTCGATTTTTCATATTGTGTCAAAATGGGGAGTCCTCATATTCAATACCATCATCCCTGATAATAAATAAATAATGTCTCGGACCAGTGACTATCCACCCTCCCCTCTCCATCCGATGCTCACCATCATGCATCATACATGCATGACCGCCATCATCCACACTGCCATCCTTCTGCACACTCACAGCACTCCCAACACTTCCTGAACCCATAACACTCCCAACACTGACCGAACCACCTCCCCCCCACCCAATTGCACCCATTTGTACACTCCCCTGCCCCCAAATGCAGCAAAGCCACTTCACAGCCTGCCACTCCACATTTACCCACACTCTCACCTGTACTCATCACACCCAGTCTGTCACTCACTCTGCATTCCACCACTCGCAGCACACTCTGCACTCTCATCACTGCCTGTACCCACCACACCCCCCATGCCACCCACACCCCCACCAATGTGTGCATCTGTCATAGACCCACCAAACAAACATGACCAACTCTCTTCAAATGACCTCTCACCCTCTGACAAATCTGGCAAAGATGTCAATCCTTTTCTCAGCTTATACAGCAAAGCTTTGAAACTAGCCACCTCCAAGCATTTACAGCAGGAAAGACCCCCCGCCACCCCCAGTGTCCACAAACCTGAAGTCACCCACATACAACACCCAATAACTGTTTGTAAGTTCATGCATTTGTTTCCAGCCTGGCACTTACAGTGACATAGGTTGAAGAAGAAGAGGATGAGACCAAGCCTGACACCCCCAGCGCCATCACCGGCAGTGGGCCGATCACAACCAATACCTGGGCGACCCATCTTCCCGATGTCACCCCTTGAGGAGCCTCTGCTGTGAGGTCCACTCCTTCCACACCCATCCTGCGGCCCCAGGGCAACGCGCTCACCTACACAGCCAACCAAAAACCATGCCCTCCACGAATGCCACATGCATCAATGTGGCTGAGCCCACTGCCCCATGGCTACCCTCCTCAGGAGCACCCATAGTCCCCAAACGCGTCAGTCGAGAACACTTCACCCTTGTCTTCAATATTCCTGTCGGGACGAGAGCCAAATCACCACGCCGGACGACTTGTGGAGAAGGCGCCGTGCTCGGACCCACTCTCAGGCCCAAAGGGAATCCCATTGAAGCGCCAGCTGCACACAGGCCGGACCGCTGGCCAATGTGCCACAGATCCTCCCTCCTGAGCATGTCAGTAGCAAGCTGACTCGGTGGCTCCAACTCAGCACAGGCACATCCTTGTGCTTTGAAGGTGCTTGGCCAATGCTGCTGCCTTGTTAGTCCCTCTGGATAACTTTTTGGCCTTCACGATCGAGTGGATCTGATTCATCATCCAGTAAATGCTTCGTGATGGTGCAACCAAGGCCCTCTTGCATTTTCCCTGGTATGATGGTTTCCTCAAGTGGCGAATTACGCAGTGATGCAATGCTCTCCAACTAGCGCAACACTTACACAGTGTGACACAAGATGGCGGCCACGCTCCCTGACACACTATTGCGTAGTTTCACATGGGATGTGCTGGTGGTACTCCTCCGATACACGGCAGAGCATGAAGGGGGTAGCTCTGGGCTCTGGCATGTAAAACCAACACATCAGCGGATGGGATACGGACAGTTTCTGCTCATCCACCATGATGTCCAGCAACTCCCATCACTACGTTCCTGAGGCCCAACTCTCAAACCAATGTACAATGTCAAACATGCATTAATTCCTAGCCAACATCTCGCTTTATTTATGATTCCAAGTTATGATATTAGGCTAATTAAGAATCAGAATTTATGATTCTAGGTTTAAGACAAGCATTAAGGTGTGGAACTAGAAAAAAAATTGTATACATGGAAGAGATAGTATTACCAACAGCAGAGTTGAAGGCCAAGATAGAAGCAGACTTGGATAAACAATGGGTATGGGGAGGAATGAAGGGCAGGAGAAGAAGCATGGGGTGGACAAGATGGATTCAGAAGGAAACTTCGGAAATTTGGAGGGAAGAAGGATTGTAGTCGGGGTGGAAGAGGGGGGGGAGGGGGAGGTTGACAAGGGTAGAAAAGGAAATGGTTTTGGATTGGGAATTATCTGAGATGGTTGTGAACAGCCATCTTGAAGACCAGGAGGGGAGAATAAGATTGAAGAGGATGTGGATGTTGGTTCCACAGGTGGGGAAAAAAGGAGGAATGAATGAGTAGAGGTGAGCAGTGATTCTGGATTTAGATAGTTTCAACAGAAGGGGGTTTATGGTGCACTGTGTGGAGTGTGCATACTGCAGAAACATGTGGGAAGGGGGACAAAGCAAGGAAAGAGCAGAGGGTGCATGACTGGAAAGGAGGCGGTAGAAGACAGCGACCACCAACCTGTCTGTGATGGCGTTGTGATAGACCCATCGACCGATCATCAGCATGGATGATTCCAATTATCTCGAAGGTCTTGATTTCCATGGCATCAGGCGGAACAAGGTGTGAGGTAGGGGAGCCAGCCCAGTGGGGAGAGCAGTCTTCAATCAAGCTGTGCAAAGAAGACGTTGTAGGTTGATCGTGTATTGTATTTGAACCGGTACAATAACCACATACAAACTCTAAATGGCTTCGTGCTTGAGAGGGCTAAGTACACAAGTCAAGAGCGCTGCTTTCATGGTCGCTCATCAAACATGATGCCCCAAGACTTCTCAAGCCACAACCACTTTCATCAAACACTACATATTTTCCCCCATTCTGAAATAAACCCTTTATCCATTTCAAAATCCAAGGTGCACAATTTCAACCCAAAACTGAGACCAACATTTTTTATGATTATGTGTTCAAAGATTTAAAGTTCATTTTGGGGAAGTTTGCACCATATCCATGGACTATTAACTTTATGTACACTGGTAATCGCTCAGGTATTGAGGACGCTTCCGAACATGACCAGATCTGCGTTTGCTCGATTGTCAGCCCGCTGAATCTTTGTAATGTTGAGATTGATCCTCTTCTTGAATATTCTGTGGAAAGAAGAAGTAGTTGTCATCGTTCTCTGCATCTTGGAGGTTGGTTGTTACCAGACGTCATGTATTCCATTTTGTGACACACACACACACACACACACACACACACACACACACACACACACACACACACACACACACACACACACACACACACACACACACACACACACACGAATCCTTCCCAACCCCCTTACTTGCTACAGTGTTCCCTTCTTTCCACTTTCTCCATTTGCGTTGTTCCCAATTGTTGCCCTACTGCTCCACTGTCAATTCAACCATGCTCTTCCATGAGTCTCGCTCTTGTGTAGAGAAAAATAAACTCGCTGTTAATTTTGTCATCAAAGGGGCAAAGACAATGTTAGTCCCAAACAAAGGCTTCTCTGTGGCTGAAACACTGATCTTTGAGCCCTTTATACCAAAATACGGAGTTGGTTGTGGTTTTGCATATTTCACTTTGCAGTTCTCATGAATTTGATCATTATGGATTCTTTCAAATACAGTTTGTTGATAGCCTTCCTGATGGAAAAACGCAAAGACATATATATCATTATGGTATGAATAAAAACCATTCAAAGTAAGTTGGACAACAAAATGCATTTTATATATTTTTAAAATCGTTTCAAAGACAATATCAATATGGCCACCAAACCATGTGACCTATCAATTAGAAATTAACAAACTTCTGAAAGGATGTCTTTGGGAAAGTGTATGTGAAATTTTGCCTCAATCTGTCCAGCCGTTCTGGAGAAGATTTCAAAAATTTATTAATTTTCAATCCAAGATGGCTGACGAACCATGTGACCTATGACATCATAAATTTACATTCTGCCTCCAATCCTCCAGTGGAATACGTGTGTGAAGTTTCGTGTTCATCGGATGAGGTGTGTTTTTCTATCCAAGATGGCCACCAAACCATGTCACTTGTGACGTCATAAGTTTTACTATGTATGCAGACATGATGGAAGATGATAGTTGCAAATTTTCGCTTCGTTAGATTATGTGATTCCAGAGAAAACATTATTTAATATTTTTCTTGAATCCAACATGGCTGCCAAACCATGTGGCCTTTCAATTAGAAAATATCAAAAGGCACCAGTTCACCACTTGCTTGATATGTGTACCAAATTTCGTAAATATATCTTGTGGGGATTTGTAGTTAAGCTCCGGAAACGAAATGTGACGGACGGACGGACGGACTGACGGACTGATGGAACCCATTTCTATATCCCCCGCCAACTTCGTTGGTTGGCTGGGATAACAAGTAGCATTTGAGTAAAATAAGAACATTCTAGAATATGGGTGTCAGTCTCGAATGTTGTAGTTCCGTACATGTGGCATGTTGCCCTCCTTCCGCACATTTCTGTTGACCTGCCCTTTTCCAGGAACAGTCCGGGGCTTTTCCCGATGGTGCACCGTTGCACGCTTTGAGTCTGGTTCCAGAGGTCCTGGTGTTTGGTCCTTTTCAGGGGGCTCATCAACATTGTGGCTGTTTACACCAATCTGACTACAGTCACGGACAGCTGTTCCAGCATCGTGCAGCTCTGTTGATATGAAGAAGAAGATAAAGCTTAGTATGCATGCATACTGTACATGGATTTGGAATAACACATAAAATGTGGGGTTTTCATCTGTAGACATACTGTACTACATTTTACTCTTTCAAGCAAATAATATGTGCACGAGATAATAACTATTTATTGGAAATGTGTTAACGAGGTGTTGGAGTAATATCGACATATTACCAATGCAAGTGAATGAGGGGAAGAGAGAAGAAAAGGGTAAGGTAGAAAGTTGGGGAAAAGTGGTGAAAAACAGGAGAAAATCATGAGGAAAATGTAAGAGAGGAAGGGGAAAGGGTGGGTGAGAGCACACGTGGGAAAGGGTAAGAGCAGGTGAAATGTTAAGTTTTTTTTTTCAACCTTTTTGCAAATGTAATATTAAGATGGCCTATATTTTGCAGGCATCTAGCTATATTATATGCAAGTAATCCTAGTATGATGGGAGAAAGCATGAGGTAGGAGATCCTGAGGATAAAATTTAAATAACTCATGGAGATTTAGCGATGAACATGATAAAACCTATTTATGTTTTCCAGGATTATAAGCCATCCCATACCTCTAACATCAAGTGCTCATGTCACACTGAAACCTGAATTCTTATTATCAGCATAACTACAACATTTAGGAATCATTTAATAAGGATACCTTGTTCCCAAACATATGGACAGATTAGTCTGACCACTGTAGCAGATAAATACATCAATTCAATTTAGAATGCTGAGCTCCTGACTGTTAACGGAGGGAATTTACAGTTGTGCAAATAAAGTGAATCATTGATGAGTAATTGCATCAAAGCCCTCCAGAGAGCCAATAAATGAAATGAGGAACTTAAATGCATTTATTAAAGTCGATGGACCATGGTCTGCTGTCTAAATGTCTTACCTTCTTGATGGAGTGTTGTAAATGAATGCTCCCATAAAAAAAATAAAAAAAATAAAAAATTACAACATTTTACAATGAGTGCTAAACTGGCACGATTTTTACTCATCCAGTACGCAAACATGGTACAAAAAGGACAGCCAAAAGAAGATTAGAACCAGACCGATGGGCGTGATGAGCGAGGTCAAAAAGCTGGTCACAATCATGCCACCTTGCACCATCATGCTTGCTGAACAAGCGGGTCTGTGTGAGCCAATGCCAAGTTTTGATTCGGGCAAACAAAAGAAAGATAAGCGGGAAGCAAGAAGAGGTAAGAAATTTACGTCTGCCATTTTGTAGGGGCTGTTGTGACTGGCTATCAAAGTCAAATCCAGCTGAGCGAGTCCTCTGTAAGTCGTAAGTCATTATTTCCTCACATGAAATCCACATCGAATAAAGAACTGGGATTTATATTTGTGCAAACTTGCATTCCAGCCTGAAATAATTGAAATATTCAGCATAAAAAACGAGCTGTAAAATTACCTTTACATTGAAGCTTATTATGTTACAGCATTTAATGCTGCATTTCATGTAAATACTGGATATAAAAAAGCCATGGTACTTACATTTTCAGGGAAAATATTTGTCTTTTAAGATGTTAGGATCCATGATAGGCCATATCTGCATCTGGACCTGAACCAAAATTGAATCGGCTTATTCTCGTCACACACCCAACCTGTCCACAAGGTTTTGTCATTAATCGTCCACAACTTTTTGAGACATCATGTTATATATCGTTTTTGGCCCCGTCTCTCAATGGTGAAGAATCACCTAAAATTCTAGTTTCCAAATCCGGATCCGGATGTTCATCAAAATCGAATCAGTTCATCCTTGTCACACACTCAACCTGTCCACAATGTTTTGTCTGAATCTGTAATAACCTTTTGAGATGTACTACTCATACACAAAAAGCCAGACAAACAAACAAGCAGTCATAGACTGGTACTTACGAAATCGTCAACTTGACCTCTGACCTTGTCTAATAAAAGCTGTCTCTGGAGAAGGTAGCGACGCAAACCAGAAGTTTCTAAGATGATTCTGTACCAATCCTCTCATAAAACATCCGATTTTTACCAGAATTTCGACAACCGAGTATTAAGCATACTTAACCGTTACCAAAAGTGAAGACAGGATTGAAATTGACTTTAAAATGAGCGTGTAATGCCGTGTGTTACAATCCCCCTCATTAGCATAATCTTCAGTTTAGCCTCAGATACGACACCCGCCATAAATCTCATAAAAAATCTGATTTTTACCAGAATTTCGACAACCGAGTGTTAAGCATACTTAGCCATAACCAAAAGTGAAGACAAAATTGCGATCCAAGTTAAAACGAACTCGTAACTTCGACCGAAGCAAAAATCTCCATTTCTCCATGCAATTATTTAATATTATTTTATCAAAGTCACAAAACCGTAATATTCGGCCATCCACCAACAATCTTTACATAATCCGACGGCTTAGCGAGTCAGGCATGCGACGATAACCTTTATTGGGATAAAAATGACTTTTAAACACCATCTTTATCGAAAACACCGTCAGCGCACACACGCAAAACCTTTACGTGACTCAACGCCGCGTTTGCTCGAGCGAACTGCACCACGTGACGAGCCGTGGCGCGGCGAGTGAAATATTTTTATACAATCTTAAAACGTCTCCAAAACATCCGATTTTTACCAGAATTTCGACAACCGAGTTTTAAGCGTCCTAAGCGATCACAAAAACCGAAGACAAAATTAAAATCGAAGTTAAAACGAACTCGTAACATCGACCGAAGCAAAAATACTCCATTTCTCCACATGAATTTACGGAATTATGTTTGACCTCACTGTGACCTTGACCTTTGACCGATTTCCACCAAAATCTAATCAGCGCTAGCCATCACCCTCCTGAATCACGTGGTGTAATTTGACATTGGTAGCTTCTTCCGTTCTCGAGTTATCGTGCCTACAATCAAACACACAAACAGAGGACAGAAGTCATCAATATACTTACGAAATCTTTAGATTTCGTAAGTAACAAACAGGGGTGAAAACATAACCTCCATCCATCCTTGGTGGCGGAGGTAAAGAACCTGGCTCCCATTTTTATGTAAGACTGAGGGTGGGGGAGAGCTAAGTTAGATAGTCATATTAAACAAAGAAAGAATAATAATACAATTAAACAAATACAAATTATGAATAACATAGCCTCCCTTTCGTCACTATCTGGATGTAAAATTTAATGGGGATTGATCGCCTTTGACCATGTATTTTGCATTTTCAATGAAAAGAATGAGAAGGTAAATGACAATGAGAACTTTGCACTTTTAAGCTGCTTGGTTCTCCAAATGAACAACTCAGGTTTGCCAATGTTTTTCATACATCAATGGGACATGCTTGCAGACTGCAAAACTCGGGTGGTCATTATTTTTGAACTTCAGATTTTCAACACTCTCACACCCTCATTTTGTTCCCATGAACAAATATAAAATTCACACCAAATTTTATCCATATTTATTAATGTTTAGGGCTTGCTCAATTAAGTTGAAGTTTTACCTGGTGGCTTGCATTATATCTGCAAATACTGAATATGAACCCTTCCTGGTGGCATCTCTCCTCATGGAATGCAATTGACAGCACCTGGAGCCCGACATCATGCAAGATGTATGGCCAAGGCATTATATGCCCTCAAGATCTGGATGTTTAGGAAACGGTTTAAGATCACTGGCCGTGAGGAAAAAGGACTCGGTGACATCTGCATCTTTGTTCTTCGATTCCATCCAAGGGCATGGCTTACTGCTGCTCCTGTCATTTCTGCTCCTCACAAGAACCTTGACTTCTTCAAACACCTTTTAAATTATGAGGTGAACTTTGCCCTTCCAAAATCTGCTTGACATCCATGGTACCTCATTGAGGAGTCACTGGTCTGGGATTCTTTGATTTGGCTGAATCCACAGAGCCAAAACCAGCAATGGTAAAGGCACCAAATCAAAAGGAAGGTAGGGATGAGCCTCCAAAGTGCATCCAGCTGAATATCAGGAAGTCTGAGGATGTGTTAATTGAAGAATCCATCACAATTATAACAACGAACTTCTTCCTCAAAATTCTTCCTCAAGTGCCTCAAAATTCCATCTGGTTTTCTGCATTCTGACCCTGAGTCAGGGGAACTCTGAGAGGATTTACAGCGAGGCAATACAGACAGTTGAATACTTGAAGGTGGTAAATAACAAAGCTGAAAGGTGTGCAGCCCATATTGAAGAAGGTAATGTAATCACAATAATGAAAAAAGAACAAAAACAATTCCCCCAAGTTCTGCAGGACCATAGAAGCCACTTCGCCAACAGCAAAAAGGAAACGATATAAATACAAAAGTGACCAACTATGCCAGGCTACTGCAGTCCAGAACTCCATCCTCATTGAGCAACCTCTAAACATGGAACCTCGACTCAGATTCTGCAACCGGTCCAGATGGCATCAGCCCTCGTGTCCTAAAAACCTGCTCCTCTGCTCTTGCTCACCCTCTCTCTGTTCTAGTCACCATCTCGTTTGCTCAAGGTCATCTGCCATATGCTTGTAAATCAGCAAACATTACCGCTTTGCATAAAAAAGGTGCAAA
Organism: Eptatretus burgeri; assembly: GCF_056783735.1. Taxonomy (NCBI): domain Eukaryota; kingdom Metazoa; phylum Chordata; class Myxini; order Myxiniformes; family Myxinidae; genus Eptatretus; species Eptatretus burgeri. The sequence goes on from NC_140966.1 coordinate 54,428,713, forward strand.
AACAAATCCCTGCAACTACAGACCAATCAGCAACAAGGCCATGGAATCCATCATCGCTCCTAACATCAAATCCTTCCTCTTCTCAAATGGCCTGATTTCCTATCATCAATTTGGATTCAGACCAGGCCACTCTACCCTGGACATGTTTTCTTCTGCTTTCCCAACAATGGATGGAGGTTCTCAATGCCAGACATGAAATCAGAGCCATATCCCGAGACATATCGCATGCTTTTGATGTGGTCTCGCACCCTGCCCTGCTCAGCAAACTCTCTTCCAACAGTATCCAAGGCAACCTCCACTCATGGCTCGCAGACTTCCCCTCCTGTCAAAGTCAATGTGTGGCCATCAATGGAATTATCTCATCCCCTCTTCCTGTCCAGGCTGGAGTTCCTCAAGGCAGCGTTCTGGGCCCTGTGCATTTTCTGGTTTTCCTCAATGATCTCTCTGACTCTCTAGAAAATCCTCTTTATCTTTTTGCTGATGACTCCACCCTCTGCCATACCATCTGTCATCCCTCAGACCAGCAAGCAGCAGCTTTGTCACTCTCTGCAGATCTGGATAAAATCACAAACCGGTCCAACACATGAAACTTCTCTTTCAATCCTGAGAAATCTTACACTCACTATGCTTCTCCAAAAGGACTGTCTGGAAACAACCCCCCCCCACCCCCCATCTACTTTCTCAACAATCCTCTTGAAGAAGTCCTTTCTTTCAAGCTTTTGGGTCACACTGTTTGCCATGATCTTTCCTGGGAAAGTCACATTTCCAAGAAGGTCTCCAAAGCCAGTCACTGACTGGGCATCCTCTGTCGTGCAAAGTCCTTCCTGAGCTCCTGACCTCATACAAAGCTTTCATCCACAGCCTGATGGAGTACTGCTCTCCCCTCTGGGCTGGTGCTCTCGCATCACACCTTTCTTGGCTTCACACTGTGGAAACCAAGGCATTTAGGATCATTGGTATCTTCCACGATGAAGCTGAGTCTTTGGGTCTCTCAATCTCTCACTACAGGCAGGTCGGTGGTCATTCTGTCCTCTACCTTCTCCTCTTCGGCCTCGCCCCCCTGCTGTCTGTAATCTGTCCCCCCCCCCCCCCATATTTTCGCAGGGCACCCAAGGTTCACCAGCAACCCCCTTCTGGTAAAACTACCAAAATCAACAATCACTGCTCACCTTCACTCTTTCATTCCTCTTTTTTCCCACCTTTGGAACAAACTACAACACTCTCTTCAATCCCACCTCTTCCCTCCAGGTCTTCAAAACAGCTGTTCATAACCATCTATTTTCTTCCCCCATCCAAAACCACGATCTTTTCTACCCCCGATAATCCACCCAAGCCCACCTCCTTCAAATTCCCTGCTTTCCTTCCTGAAAGTCCCTGTCGTGTTTACCCCGTGTACCCTGCCCCATCCCTCTTCCTTCCACAGATCTCCTCACGTCTCTATTTCCCACGGTTTTGTGCTTCCCTCTCCCACCCGTCTGTCTCCTGCTCCCTTTGTTATACGTTTTGTGTGCTAGCTCTTATACGAGCCTCGATATTGTCTACAAAGAAAAAAAAAGGGGGGGATGAAATTAGATGTTATTGTTTTATACATTGGAACAAAATTTGGGGTTCACAGCTTTTGCATTTTTAACTTTAAATTTTACTTGCAAATAGAGACACCGTACCACAAGCAGATAGTGGGCAAGCAGATAAATAAATGAATTAAAAGAAGGATGAGTGAGCAGTTTGAGCTCTTTATTTATGCACAGTCCAAACTCTGTCCCTCTCTCGGGTGAGGGAGTGATGCCACACCAGTGCAGTCCAAGTTCCACCCCTTTTCATGGCTCAGTGACATTATGTCATTAATTAATACACTAGGGGGTTGACTCAGCCTGTCATCCTTCCGAGGTCGGCAAAATGAGTACCAGTGTACTGGGCCGGTGTATACCCCGGTTAAAATAGGTGTATCATATCCCTGTGTCGTAAGAGGCGACCAGGGTTGCGTCAGGAAGGGCATCCGGCGTAAAACATGTGCCAAATCACTATGCGGATCATACGGATGATCCGCTGTGGCGACCCCTAAAGGGAGCAGCCGAAAGAAGAAGAAGAAGTGACATTATGTCATTGACATGGTGATGCCAGACATACTAACCAACCTTCCACATCATTGATAACTATCAGCTTTAGTTAAGTTAAAGTACACTGGAGCACGAAGT
>NC_140966.1:54435907-54445907 GCF_056783735.1 Eptatretus burgeri
ACTCTGCTTTTTTTTTCACCATACTTTACTTTTCTTTTATTTTCAAGTTCTTCTTGTTTTATTCTTCTCCCCTGAGTGAATGATGGCCAAATCTTTTGTGTATGATTGAATCAGAAGAATACATGTCATGGCTAAATCTGCTCTTATGTGCCTTTCGCTTTCTTGCTTGTAAATACTTGCTTGCTTGTGTGTTTGTAATAAATAATTGTTTGTTGTTATTTACAAGCTGTATCGGGTGTCGTCTCATTTATTGGTCTGACACGGTGTACAGGTGTAGTTAGACAGGAAGTTATACCCCACCTGATTTGCTTTATCAGCCAGTGCACACACACTGTACCGCTCGGCAGTAATCCGAGTGTGCGCTGAGAGCACGAGACCCCAATTGACTAGGCCATCTACAGATAAGGTATCATGCGAGGTAGTGTAACCCTGCCAGGATTGGCAGTGCCAATCAGTGTTCATGGTTGCTTGGCAACCCGCCGGTGCACGGTAAATGTAAATATATATGCTTTTATCCTGCACATGTAAATATATATGCATTTATCCTGCACATGTAAATATATATGCATTTATCCTGCACATGTCAATATATATGTATTATATACTGCACATGAAAATATATAAGAACTATACAATGCACATGCAAATATATACGTATTATACACTGTACATGTAAATATTTTAGTACTATACACTGCACATGCAAATATATATGTATTATTTACTGTTCATGTAAATATATAAGTATTATATACTGCACATGTAAATATACATGCATTATATACTGCACATGTAAATATATATGCATCATATACTGCCCATGTAAATATATATGCATTATATACTGCACATTTAAATATATATGCATTATATACTGCACATTTAAATATATATGCATTATATACTGCACATGTAAATATATATGTATTATATACTGCACATGTAAATATATACGCATTATATACTGCACATGTAAATATATTGTTATGAATCTGGAAACCATGCGCATTCAACATTCAGGTCCCAAAGTTAGTTATGCCGGTAAGTACATGTGAGATAGATCCCTTTCCTTTTTGTCCAGTGGGAGACTCGAAAACGTGCGTTGTGACGTCTTTAGTTAGGTTATTACATCAGTCACCTACATCCCATACATCTACCATCCCATCTGTGCGACCCAACCAGCCCATCACGCTCCATCCCCACAGACGAACTCCTCTGGTACAACGATTTTCTCAGGGCAGATTTCAACAAATCGTTGGCACGAAGAGTTCGGTGGACAAGAATTCTGTGGACAGGAGTGCAGTGGATGAAAGGAGCCGTGGTTGTTGTTTTGCGCTTGTCAGTGGCTGCACGGGGAAGGCGGTTTTGTCGGCACGTGGACGGATCGGAGTTCGAGTGCCCCGACGATTCGCCACGCGGGTTCCGTCCCGAACCACGAGCCTGGCACGAGCTCCCGGACCGTGCCCCGACGACCATTAGTCACCAGGTGCCGCATTTCCGAGCACGCTTCCCTGCGACGGCAGATACTCTTTTACTCTGACCTCGAGCTCGTCTCTCCTCACGGCTGCGAGGGGAACAATAAAATCCTGGTTTCTTTTCTTTTGTGTGTGCATCTGAGTGTGTTGGGCCCATCTTTTAAGTAGGAATTGTTTAAGTGTTTTTATTTGCATCATTGTAAACATGCCTTGCTTATATATTCGCTTTAAGTCTCGCTTCTCTTGTCTTTTATTTTCTGTAAATAAAATAATTGTTTAAATGTTCCAGTTTGTTTCTGTCCTTCCTTTGATTGACCTATAGTGGGGCGACTTAGCTGATCAATTGTGCACTTTCCCTTAAAAGCATGAAACTTGGCATATGGTTAGAGTAATACAATACAAAGATTTTTAGTCCAGGGGCCACCGAAAATTGCACCCCGTATGGTGGCCATCTTGGATTTCAAAATGGCCACCAGTGCGGACCTGTTTTGTTAAATATCTCCTTAACTAGTACAGATATCGAGACAGTTGAACCGCCTATACCTACATTTTACGGGTCTCGGAAGCCAATGGTGACATAAAATGTTTGAAAATTGTGGCTGCCATCTTGAAATCCAAGATGGCCACCATTGACAAACAATTTTGTACAATATCTCATTAAGTAGTAAAGATATCAACACAGTTTTAACGCCTATACCACATTTTAGGGGTCCAGGAATCCAATGGTGAGATTGAATATGTGGCAGCAATCTTATAATCCAAGATAGCCACCACCCAAAAGCTAACATGAACTATCATCAGTTAGCACAATATGTGAAGGAATGAACCATCAAGAAAACATCACAAGCAGTTGGCAAAAAACCACAGTTACCGTCACTTGACTTTTCTAGTCTCTGTTGCATTCCCCATCACAAGAACAAAGTGACGTGCATGGAAGTACAGACTTCTTACACCTGCAGCGATCAGTGCATCCTTTTATGCATCCACACCGGATAAGTTCATTGCAGATCTTTGCGGCTTCCGGTAGTGTTGTCTAAATCGGTTTAAACTGACCGTCGGATGTTTTGTCCCCAACCCCACTCACTTGGACATGGGAGCTCAGGCTGTGCATGTAATGCCTGGCCCCAGCATAATGCTCCTTGGTACACTGCACGCCTAAAATGCTGCACCAGAGCATGGTGTGTAGGCAGAATTGATTCCAGAGGTCTGCCTTTCTTTGCAAACAGTTTCTTTCGTGCTGTATTAATGTCACTACAGGTACTTGTGCGATCATACATCAAAATGACGAATCTTGCAATAATGCTCATGCAGGACTCAGTTATATCTGTTTGTTCATGGTTGACTTCAGATAGTGCATCTGTGAGCTCTGGGAACGACTCCCATACAGCCCACGCAGTTCGCTTACCATGCCCAGCAAACGCTGACACAGTGTCACATCCTGTCAGTGCATGAAACATGGGGAGGGCCTTAGACTTCTCAGGGCCGAGAGCTGTGGCTATGTCATGTGCAGGGAGGAATCGCAAGCTCTTCCCTGTCCCAAAGGCTAACCATATCTTCACAGAAAGTCTCTGAGTTGCCACAACTGCAAGTACGACAACATCTGTATCAACGGTTCGGATTAGGATCCTGTCATTCCCTCTCTGTGCCGCATCAGCTGCATGGAGGAACATGCGGCCATCTGCCTCTTCTTGGCTGCATGGAGCAAGTGATTCTAGATTCATGCGTGGTGGAGCAGTAAGAACCTCTGTTTCCAGTGTGACTACTAACTCTTTTGTCTGGTCTTCAACTGACTTGATTATTTCATTGGACAGGAAACTGAAAAATTCTGTCTTGTTTTGGTCGACACGAAGAAAATTCTGCCATTGTCCAGGAACTGCAACTGAGGTACCCACACGTCGACGAACTCCCCTGCCACGCTTTTCTCAGGTCATGCTCTTCAGACTTTCAGGCAGGTAACGGTCCCACACCAGGTCAAGTCAGGTTGCAGATTTGTACTGGGAGAGAACAAATGGGATGAATACCTCTTTGGCATATTCCCCAAAAGTCTTCGCTGTTCCAGGCTTTAGCATTTGAACAATCGCTGCCCGATCAAGTATTACACATGTAACCTCTGGAGCCTGTACTTGCCGGTGCAATTTCCTCAAAGCATTGCAAAAGATCACTCTTTGTTCCAGTTCGAAGCTTCCATGCCTGGGACAGGGATGGAGGGAAAGGCTGATTTTTATGACGGAAAAAATCATCAAGGTTTCCCTCACGTGTCTGACAAACAATGTAAAGGTGGGAAAACAATTGCACATCACTCTTTAATGAGGCTACCTTCTGTTTGTCTTTAGGCTGAGCTTTTCCTGATGAGCTGCAAAATAATGGCAACTTGTTGCAGGAGAGGACATCATTGAGAGGCTTTTTACGCTCAATGAGCCTTTCTTGCACAAATGATTCCAAAGCCTCCTTCCCCACCTTCTGCACATTTTGCACACTGTGAATAACTGATGAGCTTGTGATGTCTTTTGTGTGGAGGACCACAATGTCAGTGGTTTCTTCAAGAAATGGATTACCAAGCTCCTCGATAACTGACACAAGTGATCTAACATCTTTGTCGAAGGACTTCTGTATGCTTTCAGTTTGGTCGTAATAGACCATGGGCCAAGCCTCAAAATTCTTCACTTCCGTAGTCTCCACCTGGGGGCTACTTTATTTTGCTCTAAATGATCAATGGACATGTGTGCAAGACCAATGGTGAATGTTCCCATCTCTGAATTTTGAGCATTTTTTCAGAATTCTGATGTAAAGGTGCCAAAATCAGTGCACTTAGCAGACCTCTTTTCTCCAGTGATGATGTCATAGTTGTTCCTTAAATAACCAATCACAGCTGGGGTATTGGGGACCTGAATGTGATTGACCAATCACAGGCCCTGTACTCTGAGTCAAAGGCAAGTGCACTGTTCTGCTAGCATGGGAATGCTGCAGCTCTGCAACAGGAATCTTATCGCATATTTTTTGTGCATTTCACCAGTGAGAGGACCAGGAGAAGCAAGAATGATCAGGACATAAAGGTAATTTATTCTGCCATTATATTATGTGTTGATAATAATATAATGATGACTAATGAAATCGGGCTTTGGTTGCAAAAGTGTTGTTAGGCCAGTTTTTTAAATCACAGTCCCATGCATTAATATTTGTGTTGTGATTTGGTTCTTTTAAAATTTGAGTAGGCTTATCAAATTAATTGGTACAAGTCATCTGAAATGTCCAAGAAATAGTAAAATTTCTTGATCTTAAGTGCAATTTAGATGATACACATTATATTTAAAGTGTACATTTTGAGTCAATTCCAGTGAATTTGGTACAAATACCACACCTTTTTTTCTGGACATGCAATGCATATTATTGGCCATATTATAAATAGAGATCTACACCACACATAGGCCTACCTCCATCGCATGTGTGTAATTTAAAAACAATTGTCTCTTGACTTCCAAATTTTGCTTCAAATTTTCACCTTTTCAAAATGTGATATCAATAAACCCAAGTTTTTTTCTGAATGGTAACTACATTAAATTTACATTTGGTAATGAAAATCATGAATCAAAATGCAAAAATGAAAATTTTGGAAAATAATTTGGTCAAAGTGTTCTTTTTGAAACTGAGCGAAAAAAGTCAGTTTCACTGCCTGACCCTATAGATAACACACATGTGTGCCAGTACAAAAATAATTGCCATGATTTTGTACAGTTGTCCGTATGTAGTCAATATGGCATAGCATATGCATTGACCACATACGTAGTAGGTGTGATCTACACATCCACGACTGTCGCCGACCATAAGGTCACGACTTTACGCCTATTTTGCTGTATAGCTTATTGGCTATACAGCATTACATTACTGTTTCATCACACATAGGCTAGCTTAAGTTAGGGACTTTAGCATCTCCAGTATTGTAATAATTGCCTCTTGACTTCAACTTTCACATCAAAATTTCACCGTTTCAAAATGTGATATCAATAAGCCCAAGTATTTTCTGAATGGTAACAACATTAAATTTACATTTGGTTGTGAATGCCTCAAAATGCAACAATGAATATTAAAGAAAATAATTTGGTCAAAGGGTTCACTTTTGAAAGGGAGTGAAAAAATTCCCTTTCATTGCCTGATCCAGATTCCTTACATAACACACACTAGTATGTGTGTGGTACAAAACAAATGACAGGCAATATAGGCAATGCAATAACAGTCCATATTTATAGATTGTCAAATGTTGCATTTCCTTCTGACTGTTAGTGTTAATCAAGAACCTAGCTAACTTTAAATGTTCCCTTGTGTATTTTGCATGTACAAATTGACAAATTTAGTGAAATACCATCTCAATGATAAAGGCAAAGCCAAATTCTATATGTGATGTCATACTGAATGCCTTAAAATAGTGCAGACTTAAAAAAAAATGACAGCTAGGTCTATACTACATATAGTTAAGGGGGGAGAAAAAATGAAAAAGTGCCCCTTTTCTGAATAAAAAGTGGGCATTTAAGGCTTCTAATGTATCCTATTGTCCCCCCCCCCCCCCCGATAAAAATTTGTTCCCACCCTCCTTGTGGATAGTGTAAATTACTGTTTAGTAGTATGCTCATTTGCTCATAAATGGTATTCACTGTCATACCTACACCCACTATAAATGTGGTACATAATTCTGAAACATACCAACCCCTAATAAATCCTGTATGGAAAAAAATAGTTGATTATTGAAGCACTTCATTGTTGTTTTACTTTGTCATTTTGTTGTCATTTGATACAGATTTACAGATCTGAGCCTCCACATTACTTCTTCGACAGACCAGTCACAGATGCTGTATCTTTAGATGCCAATCGCAGCCCTTGATTCATGCACCAGGGCACAGCATACCCACAACAATGGCATGTTGCATGCACATCACTGGTGCAAAAGAAAATGTTACTTTGTTTTTGGATGTTAGTTGGCAAAAATTTCTCACAAGTGTTCATCAGTGGAAATCTACAGATACCAGAGATTCATTGTGTAAATGACCAGTTACAACCTCAATAATGCTTATAAATGTTCTGAGAAATTATACATAATGCAATATTGTACAAATATTGGAGGTTTTGAAATAATATATGTATTGTGATGCACTATATAATACATTGTAAAAGTATGCATCCTTAATTGAATAACATTATAAATTGGTTAGTTCATGCTTCAGGTTGTAATAAAGCTACCAGTGAAGACACAAAATGTAATTAATTGTACTATTGTTATTTTGTATGAATACATACAAGATGTGAGAAGAGAGTGATATTAAGAAGAGACAAAGGAGAAAGAATGAAAGGGGAGGGAAGTGAGAGGGAATGGAGGGGAAAAGAAAGTGCCTGTGTATGAGGTTTTCTGAGAATGAAAAGTGGGAAACATTTCGTAATGAAATAGGAGGATAAGCAAATAATAAGTATGGTAGCTGGGATAGAAGTTGTTTCAAGCAAATATTGGCACAGTGAACAGTCAGAGATGTAAAATAAATTAGGGGCATTTTTTTTTCTTTAGAAATGAAGGTACATGGCAATGTGAAGTTTGCATTTTTAACTTTCTTATGAAAAGACGATGGCAGAGGTATTCCGATTTTTTACTACCTGCTCAAAACTGTGCTTATTTGACCATTTATACTTCCTGTATTTCATTATGTCAAAAGATACTAAAAACACAATCTTCTCAGCATTTAACAATGTTGTGGATGTGTTTTCATGCAAGGAGTCCTCTAAAAGTATTTCTGCTGTCCATTTGATATATTTCAGTGCTCTTAAACCCACAGAAAATGCCTATATGTCTCCGTTGCTAGGGTAAAACTACCATAGCAACCATTTTTTATGTATTTCTTTGTTTTGGTTAAATTCTTAGTAACACTCACTTTTTGATATTGGGAACAATTGATTTTTGGGTTTAGATATATATGAGGAATATATATCAGAAGGTTTCAGGTAGCCCCCAAGAGGAGACTACGGAAATCAAAAACTAAGTAGAAATATTGGGTATGGCCCATGGTCTATAATGCAACGTTTGAACTTTTCCGCCATGGTGCTCCTGGGCCATCTCAAACTCACCAATCATTCTTGCAACCTCTGGGCCAGCAACCATCCATCTTTGCAGAGCATTGGGATTGTCCATCAGACCAACAGCTCCTCCATCTCCCTTGATGCATGCATTATTCTGCTCATGTGCCTGGTCCGTGGCAATGGAGGAAAATATGCGCTTAGTCTTTTGCACTGTGAACATGCCAGCTCGGAATTCTTCCAACACTTCATGGTGTGTCCTATAAAGGCCTAGCATATCTCGCAAGTGGACTGGGATCCATCTTTCATAATGCGTGTGGTCAAGAGCAAAGAACCACGGGAGAAGCTCCCAGAGAACATCTAAGTACATATCAAAGTCAGCTTCCCTCAACGAGCACACAAAGGTCAGGATGCAAACCTCTAATGCCAATGCAAGACTCCAGTGCTGGAATTGTGGACATTCTTTGGTTCTTCTTTGACACCATTCCTTGAATGATAACTGTTGATCCTTGTCAGCTGCTCTTGCAGAGTCATCGTATGCGTGATGCTGCAGTATGTTCAATGCTGCAGCTGTAACCTGATGTGCGTGACGTGTACGTGCAACATGCGCAGCTCGCAGGAAGGAATCTGCTGTTCCGGCTGAAGCAATGTCAGCTTGCATCAAGGCTTCTACCCAGCCACTTCCTGCTAACCAGTCACCTGCTGTCTTCAATGCAGCCAGTTCAATGTGAAACCCTTCAAACAGAATCACAAATTTATCCTCTCCATATTTCTCGGGCCATTTCCACTGAATTTCTTTTGCAATTGCGAATAATGGCTGATCAAAGGCGATGACAGGAGTTTGCCCAGGATTTATATGCTGCACAGCACTCAGAATGACATCCATTGAGTGTTTTATCATGGCCACAGTGTGAGCACTCTCGTGAAACAGTGGTAGTAGAGCAGTTACAGACATTGGACGAGCTGGTTGAGACAGGTTGTGAGCATGGTAAGCTGCCCAAGAAATGTTAACAGCACGAGAGGTTGTGGTCTTGTTTTTTATGTGCTCTCTTACATGCTCAAGCCATCTATCGTCACCGGACGTCTTCTCCTGGGCCAGAGACTTGAGGCATATTTATGGAACTGGTGACCCCTTTACGCTTGCCTTAACAGGTGGTACATTGGTGTAGTAATTTGGCAAAGCATCGAGTTTCTTCGTGCCAGCTGCACCACCAAGAATGATTCGACCATGATCAGTGCCGTCATCAGGTTGGCTTGGGTGCTGGAATAATGAGATTCCGGTTCCATGGAAAGAGTCTTTAGCTGTTGTAGAACTCGGGTTAACATCGATATTGTCAACAGCGGATGCAGTAAACAAGTTCTGCTTCAGATTTGGTGGACATACAACCTGTTCCAATCTGTAGAGTAGGCACACACTATTTCCCATATCAGCAGAAATCTGAATAACTATCATACGTGATGCTGATACCAAGCTGGGAGAGCTTCTCCACCAATTCTCTCTTCCTGGTTTCTGCATGTAGTTTCAACCCAATATAAATTGCCAGTGGGGTTTCCCGTTCCAGACTGTCTCAAATTAGTGGGTTTGTCCTTTTGCTTTCGGGCATGCTTGACTGCATTGAACTTAAGAAGCTGTGCCAAGCTTAGTGCAGCTGGGTTAGAAGGTTGGTATGCCTGGTCCTTAATGCTAGGACCCTCCAGTATCATGTTGACTAATGATATAAGTGAACTCGGCACAGATTCCTCCTGACATGTTGCACTAAATGAACCATCAAATGGCTTGGATTTATCTAACAGATGTTCACAGACTATCTGAGCCGTCCGTGCAAGGTGCACTGCATCACTGTCACTGTCCTATTGACACACCTTTACTAAGGCATGTCCAATGTCTTCATCAAGCATTAGGAAAATGTCTCTGCCCTTTTTAGTTGCTCTCATGTCAGGAAAATGGACAAGAATTCGCTGCTTGAGCCTTGTAGATTGTATGCGGCTCTCCTGCTTGATTCCTAGTTGGTCCAGCCTGGAGGAATACAGGTTTGATAGATCAGCTAGCTTAAATACAGGAGCAATGGTGGCATCCTCCAAACGGGTTTACTCAATATATGTCACAAGTTCTGCAAATGCTATGCTGCAGAGCATGTTATCGAGATTCTCGGTGCCTTCTTGCTCCGTTTGGACCATGGATGCATGATAATAGAGAGAGGCTAAGCACTTTGCATGGTATTTTGCTTCAAGAGCAACCATATCTCCACCACTGAGACGTCTCAGCAAGTCATCGTTTTCTAGAAGTGCAGCACACTCTCGAACACGTTTGTCTGTTTTGAAAGTAGAAACCTCATGAAGTTTCTCTTTTCCAGATGACCGCCCACAGAAAAAGCAGAGATCTTGAGAAATTGATGATGCAGAACTTGACCGAGTGCGCTTAGAAGCACCAGATGTACATACCTTCACCTGCATCATCAGCCGGTATATCTTTA
>NC_140966.1:54453407-54523407 GCF_056783735.1 Eptatretus burgeri
CTGAGTACGCCCGATAATTAATCGAACCGTCGAGGTCGACGATAACACCGCTCGGTTATTCTGATAGTACGGAACGGGTCGCTTAAGTGGCCCGTGTCCGAAGTCGACCTGCGGCGAGGTGCGATCGCCCGGTCTACCCTCCGCGTGGGTACTTAGGTAGTTCGAATTTGGCGAGCAACCCTATCCCACGCGGGGGCTGATTGGCTCGATCGCGGTGAGACCGAAAGGTCCACCCGTGACTGGTTCCCGGCGTTAGTCCGAGAGGGTCACGACTGGATTGTCCGTCCGGTGGGCGACGTGCCGCGATTCGAGTTGCGTGGCCGTCGCACGCCGGCGGGCGCGAAATCAGCAACAATATATATATATATATATATATATATATATATATATATATATATATATATATATATATATATATATATATACTGGGAAACTATATATACTGGGAAACAGATGGTGGAAGCTGAAGGAGGAAGACTGTTGCGTGAAATTTAGGGAGGAGGTGAGACAGGCGTTGGATGGTGGTAAAGATGGGTGGGATGATTGGGCAATGACAGCAGAAGTGGTGAGGGAGATAGCTAGGAAGGTATGTGGAAAGGTGTGTGGAAAGGAGGAGAGAGCGCAGCGGAGCCAATGCGCGTGGCCTGCCGAGCCGTGCCTTACCGTGGGTCGTGGAGACGGGACGCCGTGGGCCACCCCAGCGAGGTGAAGGTAGCCAGCCCGGTCTCGCGGAGCCTCTGCGGTCTACACGGCTCCATGTCAATAAAGACCCCAAGGGGTCCCATCTACCCCTTATCTGTCCTGGGGTTTTCCTTGCTTTTCTTTTGAATGAATGTTGTGGCGCCATGTCCGCAAGTAGAACTGTATAAGTAACTGTACATAATCGATAGGTGGTATTAGCTCTCTCTTTTGCATTACTTTTGCTCGATTGATACATGATTGCATGTGTGTTTTGTATTGATTGCATACGTGCATGCCTGCATACGTGTGCTTTGTAATAAATGTGCTTGTTTAAATGTACCCCGTTCGTTGCGTCTTTTCCTTAATTTGAGCTGCCATCTTGCACTCGGAATACAGTTGGTTTTTAAATAGCCGGTAAAGTGATCAGGTCCAACGGGACTGCGCGATAATACCCCACTCGGTTATCCTAAAAAGAAAGAAGCTGCTTAAGCGGCTCGTTTCCAAGCGGTCCCGTTGAGGTACAATCTCTCGGTCATCTACCCACGCGATTAATTAGGTATATTGACAATTCGGCGATTGACCCTGTAGCGCGGGTAGAGTACGGACAAGGGTGTGGTGTGCTCAAAAACACACCCGTGGCTGGTTTTCGGCGTTGATCCAGAAAGCCGCGACTGGATTGTCCGTTCGGTGGGCGAAGCGGCGGCTATTGGTTAGATGCGGTCGTTTGCATGCCGGCGGGCGAGAATCTGCAACAATATATATATATATATATATATATATATATATATATATATATATGTGTATGTATATATATATATATATATATGTATTATATACTGCACTGTAAATATATACACATTACATACTGCACAGGCAAATATATATGCATTATATACTGCACATGTAAATATATATGTATTATATGTATATATTTACTGTGTGTACCAGTGGACTGGGCCCGGTGTATGTAACCAAAAAAGAGGTTCATGGATGCGGTGAGGGCGGACATGCGGGTGGTTGGAGTGTCAATAGAAGATGTGGAGGATAGAGCGAAATGGAGACGGTTGATCCGCTGTGGCGACCCCTAACGGGAGCTAGCCGAAAGAAGAAGAAGAAGAAGAAGAAGAAGAAGAAGAAGAAGAAGAAGATGTAAATATATATGTATTCTATACTGCACATGTAAATATATATGTATTATATATTGCACATGCAAACATATACATATTATATACTGCACATCTAAACATATATGCATTATATACTGCACATGTAAATATATATGTATTATATGTATATATTTACTGTGTGTAGCAGTGCACTGGGCCCGGTGTATGCCCGGGCTAGAATAGGTGTACCATATCCCTGTGTGTCATAAGAGGCAACCAGGGTTGCGTCAGGAAGCGCATCCGGCGTAAAAACCTATGCCAAATCATTATGCGGACAACAAAACGAATTTCCATACCGGATCGGTTGAGGCCCGGGTTACCAACGACCGCCACCGGTACCGGTGGTCAGCAGGGTACCAGTGGAAATTGTGCTACTGCTGGGCGAAGGAGGAGAAGGAGACGGGGAAGGCGAGTCCGGAGGAGTGGGAGAGGGGGAAGGGTAGAAGTGTGGAGGTGAGAGTTGGAACTCTGAATGTTGGGACGATGACTGGCAAAGGGCGAGAGTTGGCTGATATGATGGAGAGAAGAAAGGTGGACATACTGTGTGTACAAGAGACCAAGTGGATGGGGAGTAAGGCTCGGAGCATTGGAGGTGGTTTCAAACTGTTCTACCATGGTGTAGATGGGAGGAGAAATGGTGTCGGGGTAATCCTGAAGGAAGATTATGTCAAGAGGGTATTGGAGGTGAGGAGAGTGTCTGACCGAGTGATGAGTGTGAAGTTGGAAATTCAAGGGGTGATGATGAATGTCATCAGTGCATATGCCCCACATATGGGGTGTGAGATGGAGTATAAAGAAGATTTCTGGAGTGAGTTAGATGAAGTGGAGGAGAGTGTATCCAAGGATGAAAGAGTGGTGATTGGAGCAGATTTCAATGGGCATGTTGGGGAAGGGAATAAAGAGGATGAGGAGGTGATGGGTAGGTACGGTCTGAACAAGAGAAATGTGGAAGGGCAAATGGTGGTAGAGTTTGCAAAAAGAATGGAAATGGCAGTGGTAAATACATATTTCAAGAAGAAGGAGGAACACAGGGTGACGTACAAGAGTGGAGGAAAGTGCACACAGGTGGATTACATCTTAAGTAGGAGATGCAACCTGAAATAGATTAGCGACTGTAAGGTGGTGGCAGTGGAGAGTGTAGCTTGACAGCATCAATTGGTGGTCTGTAGGATGACTTTAGAGGTGAGGTTGAGGAAGAGAGTGAGGGCTGAACCAAGGACCAGATGGTGGAAGCTGAAGGAGGAAGACTGTTGCGCAGAATTTAGGGAGGAGGTGAGACAGGTGTTGGATGGTGATAAAGATGGGTGGGATGATTGGGCAACTACAGCAGAAGTGGTGAGGGAGATAGCTAGGAAGGTACTTGGTGTGACATCTGGAGAGAGGAAGGAAGATAAGGAGACTTGGTGGTGGAACGAGGAAGCACAGGAAAGTGTAAGGAAGAAGGGGTTGGTGAAAAGGAAGTGGGATAGCCAGAGAGATGAAGAAAGTAGGCAGGAGTACAAGGAGTGGCGGCGAAAGGCAAAAAGAGAGGTGGCAAAGGCCAAGAAAAAGGCATATGACGAGCTGTATGAGAAGTTGGATACAAAAGAAGGGGAAAAGGATTTA
The DNA here is from genome assembly GCF_056783735.1 of Eptatretus burgeri. Classification (NCBI taxonomy): domain Eukaryota; kingdom Metazoa; phylum Chordata; class Myxini; order Myxiniformes; family Myxinidae; genus Eptatretus; species Eptatretus burgeri. The sequence goes on from NC_140966.1 coordinate 54,456,860, forward strand.
TACCGATTGGCAAGACAGAGGGACCGAGCTGGGAAGGATGTGCTGCAGGTTCGGGTGATAAAGGACGCAAATGGGAATGTGCTGACGAGCGAGGAGAGTGTGTTGAGAAGGTGGATGGAGTACTTTGAGGAGCTGATGAATGAAGAAAATGAGAGAGAGAAGGTTGGAAGAGGTGGAGATAGTGAATCTGGAAGTGGGGTGGATCAGTGAGGATGAAGTGAGGACTGCTATGAAGAGGATGAAGAGTGGAAAGGCGGTTGGCCCAGATGACATACCAGTGGAGGCATGGAAGTGCTTCGGAGAGATGGCAGTGGGGTTGTTAACCAGATTGTTTAATAAAGTCTTGGAAAGTGAGAGGATGCCGGAGGAGTGGAGATTAAGTGTACTGGTTCCGATTTTCAAGAACAAGGGTGATGTGCAGAGCTGTGGAAATTACAGAGGGATAAAGTTGTTAAGCCACACCATGAAGGTGTGGGAAAGAGTAGTGGAAGCTAGTTTGAGAGGAGAGGTGACGATCTGTGAGCAGCAATATGGGTTTATGCCAGGAAAGAGCACCACTGATGTGATTGTTTGCTTTGAGAATGTTGATGGAGAAGTACAGGGAAGGCCAGAAGGAGTTACGTTGTGTGTTTGTGGATTGAGAGAAAGCTTATGATAGGGTGCCAAGAGAAGAGTTGTGGCATTGTATGAGGAAATCGGGAGTGGTGGAGAAGTATGTGAGGATCGTGCAGGATATGTATGAGGACAGTGTGACAGCGGTGAGGTGTGCGGTAGGAATGACGGACCGGTTTAAGGTAAAAGTGGGATTGCACCAAGGATCGACTCTAAGGCCTTTCCTGTTTGCAATGGTGATGGACAGGTTGACGGACGAGATCAGAATGGAGTCTCCATTGACTATGATGTTCGCGGATGACATCATGATCTGTAGGTGAGCCTCGAGTGGTGGAGGTACGCACTGGAGAGAAGGGGAATGATAGTCAGTCGGAGTAAGACGGAGTACATGTGTGTAAATGAGAGGGAGGGTGGTGGTATGGTGCGGTTGCAAGGAGTTGAGGTGGGGAAGGTGGATTGGTTTAAATACTTGGGATCAACTGTCCAAAGTAACGGAGAGTGTGGGAGAGAAGTGAAAAAGAGAGTGCAGGCAGGATGGAGTGGGTGGAGAAGAGTTGCAGGAGTGATTTGTGACAGAAGGGGAGCTGCAAGAGTGAAGGGGAAAGTATATAAGACGGTAGTGAGACCAGCTATGTTGTATGGTTTGGAGGCGGTGGCGCTAACAAAAAGACAGGAAGCGGAGTTGGAGGTGGCAGAGTTAAAGATGCTGCGATTCTCGTTGTGAGTGACGAGGATAGACAGGATAAGGAATGAGTATATTAGAGGGACAGCGCAGGTAGGACGGTTTGGAGACAAAGTGAGAGAGGTGAGATTGAGATGGTTTGGACATGTGCTCAGGAGGGAAACGGAGTATATCTGGAGAAGGATGTTGAAGATGGAGCCGCCAGGCAGGAGGAGAAGAGGAAGGCCAAAAAAGAGGTTCATGGATGCGGTGAGGGCGGACATGCGGGTGGTTGGAGTGTCAATAGAAGATGTGGAGGATAGAGCGAAATGGAGACGGTTGATCCGCTGTGGCGACCCCTAACGGGAGCTAGCCGAAAGAAGAAGAAGAAGAAGAAGAAGAAGAAGAAGAAGAAGAAGAAGAAGAAGAAGAAGATGTAAATATATATGTATTCTATACTGCACATGTAAATATAAATGTATTATATATTGCACATGCAAACATATACATATTATATACTGCACATCTAAACATATACGTATTATATACTGCACATGTAAATCCATACGTTTTATATACTGCACATGTAAATCTATATGTTTTATATACTGCACATGTAAATATATACTTTTATGTACTGCACAGTAAATATATACATATTATTTTCTGCACATATAAATATATATGTATTCTACACTGCACAGGTAAATATATACGAATTATTTTCTGCACATGTAAATATATGTGTATTATATACTGCATATGTGAATAGATATGTATTATATACTGCACATGTAAATATAGATGTATTATATACTGCACATGTAAATATAGATGTATTATATTCTGCACATGTAATATATGTATTATATACTGCACATGTAATATATGTATTATATTCTGCACATGTAATATATGTATTATATACTGCACATGTAAATATATATGTATTATATACTGCACATGTAAATATATATATGTATAATATACTGCACATGTAAATATATATATGTATAATATACTGCACATGTAAATATATGTGTATTGGTTCACGAGTCAGTAAGTGACCACTATATTCGTTATTGGTGTGTGTCTGTCTGTCTGTCTGTCTGTCTGTCTGTCTGTCCCGAGTATAGCTCCGTGGGTTTTGATCCGATCCTGATAAAATTTTGGTGGAGGTTTATATTGTTGTGGATTCTCGCCACTCCGGTGTGCAGACGACCGCCTTTTGCTAATTGCGGCCGCGCGTGCCCACCAAACGTGGCAATCCAGTCGCAGCTTTTCGGATCAATGCCGAAACCCAGCCACGGGTGTTGTTAACCACACCATAAATCAGCCAACTCTTCTGTCCATGCGTGACAGGGTTGATCGCCGAATTTATCGATGTACCTAATTTTTCGCACAGACAGAAATGCCAGGGATTTACACCTCAACAGAGCCTGCACGAAAACGAGCCGCTTTAAGCAGCTCGTTCCGTTTGCGATTGCCGAGCGGTTATATATCGCCAAGCCCCGTCGGACCCGATTATCTTATCGGTGTTAAAAACCAGCTAATATTCCGAACGCAATTACGGCAGTTCAATGGAGGAAGGGACGCAACGAGCAGGTGAATATTCAACAAAGGGGGCATTTATTTTCACACGTATGCAATTACGGCAATGAATGGGGGTAGGAGACAAGACACGAGCAAAAAGACCTACAGCCGTTATCTATTTATTATCTACATGCACTTAGTCAGTTCACTACTTAAGGACAAGGCGCCACAGACTTCCATGCAAAAACCCCAGCAAAGAAAAGGTAGAACTGGGCTCGTAAGTCTTTAATGTTCCTCGAAGCTGGGATGAGCGAAGGAGCTCCGCGAGGCCGTGCAGGTTGCCTTCGTCACCCTTGAGGCGACTCAATGGTCTTTCGTCGGCGACCCTCCGTATGTCTCGGTTGTCCAAGCGGCAGCTGTTGTAACGGCGGTTTGGTTGGTCCAAGGCCTAGCAGTCCGGCCTGGTCGATCGGGCCTGGCCGACGATGCTTCAGAGGAGCGAATGGGCCTTGCTTTTTTTGAGTTGATATTCTTTAAGAGCCCGTTCACTCCTCAGCGTCGCTCGGACCGTTATGTAGCTGGCTGGCGACTTCTCTCCGGCTGCCACTCGACCAACTCCGACCAACTCTGGCGCTCTCCACATCGACTCCTCTGCACTGGACTCCACCGAACTCCAAACTCCACTGGACTCCAAACTCCACTGCAGGCTCGACTCTCTGGACTGTAATGGCCCAGCCCAACTCTCCACACTCTTCTCGGCGTTTCAGCCCGCCCTTTTATCGGGTTCGGGGGGGGGGCGCTTGGTCTTTCACCTTTGACCCTTCACACCTGGCCGGCTCCGCCCCTTTTATCGTTTTGATCCGTTCTGTAAGTCATGCGCGGACTTTTGAGATCACTCTCACAACGCGGCCATGTTTGAAAACACCCTGCCGCTGCGAGGAAGTCATCGTGTTTGTCCGCGGAGATGTCGTTTGTTGGAGATGCCGTTGCTGGTGAAAAGATGGTGCCGCCGTGGAGATGATGGTGAGGAGATGTTGTTTGTTTGTTGAAATGTTGTTGTTTGTGGAGATGATGTTGTTTGTGGAGATGATGGTGAGGACTTGTTGTTGTTTGTGGAGATGATGGTGAGGAGATGTTGTTTGTTTTAAAATAAAGATAGAAAAAGAATAACGGCTAACTCAAAGATACACAGCCCGGTTCACGAATAAATCCTGTTATACATCAGTGGGGAAATCTAACCTGGACACACACTATTCGACATAACTGACCTCTGGTGTACCTGAATGGTGATCTGTGAATTTCCACAACCGTAACACTATCATGATCTAGTTGTGTTTCCCTGAGAATGGGCGTGGTGCGCCCATTATTGGCGGAGCCACGCCCAAAAAACATGTGTTTTTAGGGGGTAGCCAAGTTCAATTTACATCTTCTCCGAGGGGGTTTGTCGAATCTGGCAGGGGTTTCGGTATTTGGTTAGCCCAATGGCACCTAGATAGCCCCACAGAGCTCAATTTTTCATTTTCGTCCCAAGGTCAAGGGCACAAGGTCACAAACTTAGAAAATGTCAAAAAAAAAAATCAATAAATTGGGCATCGAGCTCAGAGGGTTTTCAACTGTTTTGAATGAAAGTTGAATGCAAGTAGTGCTCTTTGAGTACTACAACTTTCATAATTTACGTTTCTCCCGATTCCCGCCAGTTTGCCCGTGGCGTCCCCTCGAAGGTCAAAAAATAAAAAAGGCGAACCGTGTACATTGCTCGTGAACCATCGCCGTCTCCAGACTTGTAATTAATTTCGCGTCAAGTCTGCTCTGTGTCTGCTTTTGTAAGTTGCTTGTATTGTTGTCGCACCGCACCTCTCTCTTCTATCCCTGCGTTACATACCCCAATAAATCTTCACTGAGCCACATACCTTTCCTCGCCTGCTTGTTAATAAATCATTATTAGGAATGTTCAGTGCTCGTTTTTGTCTTTTCACCCATTTGTCTAGCATGGTCCGAATTCTACTCTAGGCGGGACATTTTCCCCAACGATCCATTCCTTTTAGCCGGTACATCGTTGGCAGTGTCGCTCGGCTGCATCCGATCCAGAAAAGTGATCCAATCCGGTAGAGTTATCCGGTTCGGACAAGGCGTACCGAGGACGTGTTCCCCGATAATTAAATCACGTGATTAATTAGGTAACCCGATTAACCCATAGACGGGAGTGCCCTTGGTCACGCGGTTGAGTTATTGGCGTCCACGGTCGGTTAAGTGACATGCCGCGTCATAGAATTATCCGTGTGTGACGGCCTACAATTCCGAGGAGTCTGGTGGGAATCGACATAGCTTCCCCCACCTAGTGGTCTTCTCACCCGATCCCTGGCCTGCAACAATATATATATATATATATATATATATATATATATATATATATATATATATATATATATATATATATATATATATATATATATATATATATATATATATATATATATATTCTTGCGGTTCTTAGAACCTCATGCATAGAGCAGATAGTGGTCCCAAGACAGTTATTCCATTAATATACGTGTACATAGTCCCTTCCCTTTTGTCTAGCGGGACAACAGGCGTGCATTGCGATGATCTCATCGCTCGGTTTGCTTGCATCATTTATTCTTCATTTCCTCCCTACTCTTCTTTTCTGATTATTCCTGAGGTAAATCTGAGCCACGTGCGCTTTTGCTGTGAGATGGGCCCTCACGGAGGCCAGCGTGTGTGGCGCCGCTGCGAGGAAACGATGACGCGCGAGCATTCATAGCGCAGAGCCCTCGTTCCCAAGCGAGCCCTCAATCCAACGTGTGCGGCGAGTCATACAGTACACTTGGCAGTTCAGGATTATCGACTTGAGCTTCCGATGATCTGGGGATGATTGCCGATTGCATTAAGAAAGGCATACGAATGAATATCTCTTAAGATGCCGCACGAATGGTGTTTTTCACAACACAGGAAACACAGCCAGCACGACGCCCATGCTGCACAAATGCATACAGAGGCCGATAAAGACGACTCCACGCCACATTGGGCGGGATGCGAGTGTGAGAAGTAAAAGCAGCGCGTTCCTTTTTAACCAAATATCTGATACATATTGGTATTCGCCCCGCGCACATGCTAGCAGAGTCGTGCGGACGTGAGTGCTGGCCATGTGCGTAATGGCCGAACCACGCGCACTGTATGGAATGTGCTCGAAGGCAGACACATATGCCGCTCGCGACTTTATCGTAGAAAGCAGGGCATGAATGTACCGCTCGCGACTTTGTATCGTATTTCCTCAATATCTGACACATATCGGTGTTTGCCCCGCTCACACGCTAGCAGAATTGGGCAAACGTGAGCACTTACCATGTGGGCCATGGCGGATCCACGTGTACTGTGCGAAACATGCATGGATTTATCCATAACAATATACCTTCAGCCCTCACTGGCAGCAACGGATTCCCCACGGATGGTGAATGTCTTCTCGTCTCTATGGCCAGCGAAGCTGCGATCGAGCAGGGGAATGTTGTACAGTGTGGGCAACGTCGGCGCGCGCAGAGCGGGCACGTTGATCGGACGCCCGGGCGGGCATGCGGGACCCTTGGCCGGTCACCAGGGCATGGCCCAGGGGTTTTTGCGGGACGATTCGTGCACCAATTTCGGTGTGCGCGATTCTTGTCATGTCGTGGGGTCGGAGCGGAATATTTTCACTGTCTGAGATGACCTTGCCGGAAACGGAGTGGTGCGGTTTCTGGCCAAAGTTGGCGGGCCGTGTGAGGGGTAGGGGCTAATCGGAGCGCCTGATTTAGGTGATGATGCTTCGCTTCAGGGTGGCCCCCCGCCCAGAGCTGCAGGTCCTATAAAGGTCGGAGCGGTCCCTCCGCCTCTCTCTCTCGCCTCACCCTCGTCTCTTTGCCCGGCATCTCCACGACCCGTCTCCTGCTGCCAGGATTGCATCTCCTCGTCTCGACCCACATGACATTGACCCCGCCCACCTACCTGGTCCTGCCTACCACTCCATCCATGCACTCTGGACTCCGCCCCTTCTCTACTCAATCCCCTCCTTCTCGTCCACGGTATCCACACACGCTTCTGAAGCCAGAGACGAAGCGCCAGCTGTCGGGTACCGCACCAGGAAGCATCCCCCTGAAACGTATTGATGGCGCGTCGTGCAATCAAGTACAAAGGAACTGAGATCGTAGCCTCAACTCTTCTCCCTTCTTGTTTCAATACTCCCTCTTCATCAGGTTTTCTGTGTCTGTGTATGTGCGTGTATGTGTGTGTTATGGCGCCTATCTGCTTAAGTAAGACTGTAGAAGATCGTTATTGTTATAAGTATCATTGTTATTATTTTCGGGTTAAGTCTGCTCTGTGTCCACTTTTGTAAGTTGCTTGTTTATTTGCTGCACCACACCTCTCTCCCCTATCTCTGCACAACACACCCCAATAAATCTTGATCATACCACACACCATTCCTCACCCATTGTTAATAAATTATTATTGGAAATGCTCTCGGCTCGTTGTTGAGGTTTCTTTCATTGATCCAGCACGGTCCCAATCTGAGCTTTGCCGGGACTTTAGTCTCAACGATCCATTCCTTTTAGCCGGTGTCGCTCGGCTGCATCCGATCCGGTAAAGTGATCCAATCCAGTAGAGTGATCCGGTTCGGACAAGGCGTACCAAGGGCATGTTCCCTGGTCATTAAATCACGTGATTAATTAGGTAACCCGATTAACCCATAGAGGGAGGACCCTCAATCACGCGGTTGAGTTATTGGCGTCCACGGTCGGTTAAGCAACCCGCTGCGTCACGGAATTATCCGTGTCTGACCGCCTACAATTCCGGGGAGTCTGGTTGGAGCTGAGATAGCTTCCCCCCCCCCCCCCAGAGGTCTTCTCACCTGACCCCCGGCCCGCAACAACACACACACACACACACACACACACGTTCTAATATAGCCGCATTCACTTTCGAGAACACACCAGCCAACCCCTTTAAAGTGAACTTCTTTTGTACTTCTTCCATTCTTTCCTCCTCTTCTTCCTCTTCCAAGTACTGCTGCACTTCCAACTCTATTAAATCTTTGTTAGTTAGCTCTCCCTCGACATATTCCACTAATTCTTCAATATCTTCCACTTCAACATCTAAATTAAGCACGTTAGCAAGTTCCACAATTTTTTTATTCATGACATCGACGCCACCGACACTTCCTTTTCGCAGACATCTTGTACTCTGGGGTGCACAATAAAGTACAAATTTATCGACGAAATATGTAGTCTTGGAGATTGCGAACGCAAGTGTAGTGAATACCAACTAACTGCGGGAACGAGACCGAGACTGAGAAAAAAAAAATGAAAAAAAAAATTTTTAAAAAAGGGTGATGCGCTGTCGCTGCCGACTGCTCGGAGAGCTGGTCGTAAGTCCGGGCGGTCAATAAACATGGAGGTCGTTAAGTGAGGAGTGCCTGTATATACATATATACTGCATATATAATACATATATATATATATATATATATATATATATATATATATATATATATATATATATATATATATATATATATATATATATATATATATACATATTGTTGCAGTTCTGGGAACTGCATCCCTCCAACACAATGGCATCCATCATACAGTGGTCCCCAGGCAGTTATTTTAGTAACATACGTACGGATAGACCCTTCCCTCATGTCTAATGGGTCAAACGGGACAAAGTGCTTTGTGTGGATCTCATAGTTAGGTCTGATTATATCCATAACTTCATTCCTACTCTTTTCCTCTTATTCCTGAAATAAATCAAAGCAGGCATTGCACTCAGACGGCCGCCTGTAAAAACTGCGGCCATGCCCTTCACTGTAAGGATGCATCCTTGCAAAAGATCAAAAGAAACAGACAACCACTACCACTGGACTGCATGGAACGCGTGCAGCACAGTGATAATATCCACCCACTGTTCACGAGGCCGACAGTAGAACCAAACAATAATCGCCCAACGCCATACCAGACATGCAGCGCACTCTTTTCAAACCAAATCTCCATCTAATACCTATATCTATACTCTTTTCAACCTAATTCAACATCTAATAATCCAATCTTTTCCTTTAATTCATGGCGCGGATCGGGGTTGGCACTGCACACACTACCGCCGTAATAAATAACCACGTCCAATAGCGAACCCGCGCGCACTGTACGGGGCATGCATAGTGCATCTCTTCATTCGGGTCTGCACATGGGGTTACAATACCGTCTTACTGTCAGTCTTCGCTCACCATAACGGCCACAAATGTCTCCCGCGGATGGCAGACATCCTCCCGCACCTCCGCCTCAATGCAGCTGCTACCAAGCTGAGGGATCGGGTGAGAAGACCACTAGGTGGGGGAAGCTATGTCGATTCCCACCAGACTCCTCGGAATTGTAGGCCGTCACACACGGATAATTCCATGACGCGGCATGTCACGTAACCGACCGTGGACGCCAATAACTCAACCGCGTGACCAAGGGCACTCCCGTCTATGGGTTAATCGGGTTACCGGATCGCTCGGGCCACATGGTGTATGGACAAAGCAAGCACATTGACCAGCGCTAACTGCAGGTCACCGGGGGTGCCCAGGAGTGCATGCGGGACCGATGCGACCCTCGGCCAGTCGCCGGGGCACGGCCCGGGAATTCGGTGCAGGACGATTCGTATCACGGTCAGTCATCGGAGCGAGACGATTCCGCAGCTCAGCTATGGCTTGCCGAATGTAAAGTAAGGCCGCTTCCGGCCATCACGGCTGGGCCATGTGCTGGCTGGGGCCCAACCAGAGTGCCCGATTCGGGTGACGACACCGCTTCGGGTGGTCACCCCCACCCTACACCACAGGCTCTACAAAAGGGTGGGTCACGGGGCCGTCTGCGTTTCTGTCTGCTCGCTCCTGCTGGTTCCTGCTGGTGCCGCTCTTCACTCGACTCCGCTTCCACCCAAAGTCCCTCCTTCACGCCTGACGGTCGAGCCCCTTCTCTGGATAGCCAAGCAAGAGACGACATGCCAGCTGTCAAGAAGGGATCATCCAGCGGAGCATTCCCCCAAAATGTACTGGGTGGCGCGGTCGGTTAATTGTACAAGGTATTACGAGACCGTTAGCCTCATCACCTCTCCTTTTTCTTCTCATTAACTCCTATTCATTGGGGTGTGTGTATGTGTGTGTGTGTGTGTGTGTGTGTGTGTGTGTGTGTGTGTGTGTGTGTGTGTGTGTGTGTGTGTGTGTGTGTGTGTATGTATGTATGTCATGGCGTCTGTCCTCGCTTAAGTTAAGATTGCAGAAAAATTATATCGGGATAACTCTGCTCTGTGTCTGCTTTTGTAAGTTGCTTGTTTTATTGTCACACCTTACATTTCTTGCTTTCTCTACTTCTACACAACAATAAACTACCTTCACTGTGCCACATATTTTCCTCGCCTCCCTGTAATAAATCCTTTGTAGAAATGTTCCCAGCTCATTTTTGTCTTTTCTTTCATTGATCCAGCATGGTCCGCATCCTAGCCTAGCCGGAACTTTATTCCCAACGATCCGTTCCTTTTAGCCGGTACGTCCTTAGCAGTGTCACTCGGCTGCATCTGATATGGTAAGGTGATCCGGTTCAGACAAGGCATGTTGGGAAGAGGGCGTGTCCCCCGGTAATTAGATCACGTGATTATTTTTACGTAACCGGATAAACTGTAGACGGAGGACCCGAAGTCACCTGATTGAGTTATTGGCGTTAACGGTCGGTTAGCGACCCGCCGCATCACGGAGTTATCCGTGTACGACGGCCTGCGATTCCGGGGAGTTTGATGGGAACCCGAGATAGCTTCCCTCCCGAGTGGTCTTCTCACTCAGACCCCCGGCCCACAACAGTTTGGTGTCAGAAGTGGGATGAAGCCTAAAAAAACGAAAGAAAAACATTTGGTGTCTGGAACGGGATATATATATATATATATATATATATATATATATATATATATATATATATATATATATATATACATATATATATATATATATATACATATATATATATATACATATATATACATATATATACATATATATATATATATACATATATATACATATATATATATATATACATATACATACATATATATATATATATACATACATATATATATATATATATATATATATATATATATATATATATATATATATATATATATATATATATATATATATATATATATATATATATATATATATATATATATATATATATATATATATATACATATACATATATATATATATATATATATATATATATATATATATATATATATATATATATATATACATACACATACATATATACAATCCATCCACAGGGACCATACCCTATGCAGAGCATTGGTGCTGCCTAAGCAATCTCCTTGGCTACTGGGTACAATCCTGGACGGGTCGCCACTCTGACACAGGATACCAGCAAGCTGGCACTCATTTTGCCGACTGCGGAAGGATGACAACCCCACCTGGTTTTAATTCAATAGCTGAGTGGGATTTGAACTCAGGATCCTTGGATCCTAAGCCCACCACTCTAATATAACCATTAAGCCAACAATCGGCATACACGTTAAATATTGCCTCGAACACGTTTTCGGATAGCACAGCGTTTCGCAGGAATGCATCCCCCGCATTATACGAGAGTTTCCTGTACCCAAATATGAATGAAATACATCCAGTCATTTTTGAGTCAATGTTCCGGATGAATGGACTGATGGATGGTCGGATGAACTGACAGAACCTAACATATTAGCCCGCAGTGCCTGGTTGGGGGGTAAAAAGTCCAAATTCACCCAGCATTTATCCAAGTGTGCTTGTTCAAAAATAAAAAGATTTGAACAATCACGAAACCTTACCTAATTATGCTATCAAATCAGGTTGAAGTCACACCTCGATTTTTCTGTTTCAAATTGTGACCTGTTGTCTCTTTAGCCAATGGCGAAAAGTTATAAATTACTGTCGTGGGCAAAAATATTGGCATCCTTGCACTTTTTTCAAATAATGCACCATTTCTTCCAGAAAATGGTTGAAATAAAAAAATATTTTCGTATCCACATACATTCTTCTTTGGGTTGTAGTTTTCGGGTCATAGTTCCAGACCCATGGGGACCCAGACTAAACCATCTCCCCCACCAGGTTTTCTGGTGGGGCGTATGGATATGGACACTCAGCAGGATTAAAAACAAAACCTATCAAAGGGCGCAGGAGTTCCTTGTCCAACGACCATCCACATCTAGTGCCTAACTGTGTCTGCGGACGTCCTCCTGCAGTTGGGTTACTTTTTATTAGGAGGTTTGTGGAAAGGATTTGCATTCCGGCCACCGTAAAACCCTTCATTATGCAAAACAAACTAAATGCACAAATAAATCTGAAACCCACTCCGTGGGAGTACCTCCTGTTCAGCTGCCCTCTACAAGGCAGTTCACCGGATGATGGGATTGGGACATAGCCTCCCTTTCTTGATAGGAGAAAAACCATGGGGTAACTTTCCCGGTCAGGTAACCTGCGGTAGTGTGTGCCGGTGTTGTGCTGAAGTGTCGTCCATCAGACGGCGGTCTCCTTGGGTTAAACAGAGGCGGGCCCTTTGGGTCCGTGCCTGGAATGTCCTGTCCTGAAAATAGGATAATCACCTGTCTCTGTTATCATCTGATCTCAAGCATTTGGACATCGGCATTGAAGCACTCTCTGAGGTTTGGAGACTGGATTGCAGCGGGATCATGGTGGGTGGTTACATCTACTTTTGGTCTGGTCGCTCTGATGGTTACCATGCCGAAGGAGTTGCTGTAGCTGTGTCCAATAAGCTGAGTCCAATGATAGTTGAGGTAACAACAGTCAACGAGCGCATTATGAGACCAAGCATTTGTCACTCCTTGGGTGTCATTTCCCTATTCTCTGTATATGCTCCGACTGAGGTGAGTGATCTCACCGTGAAGGATGCATTCTGTGCCAAGCTCGAGACTGTGGTTGAGCAGTGCCCCAGGCAAGATACTCTTCTCATGTTGGGGGATTTCAATGCATTGACTGGAAATGATAGGGATGGTTATGAGACATGTGTTGTGGGATAGGGATGGCCCCCATGGGTCTGGAACTGTGACCCAGAAGAGCACTAAGTTCCTTGACTTTGCAAGAAGTCATGGACTTAGGGTGGTTGGTGTACTGTATGTAGATTAGATGCTTGTAGTCACGTGATTGGGGTTTTGATATATTATGTCCCGCCCGCGAGGTGGCTCACGGTGTACGTCCGTGTCCCGCAATAAAGCAGAGTTCCCGCTTGCTGGCGATCATGGCCTAAGGCTCCTTTGTCCGCCTGGTCTGTGAACACTACAGTTGGTTCATGTTTTCAGCGCCTACAGACTCATCGTTATTCCAATGCTGGAGGTGCAGAAAAGGAGATTGACCAGGTGCTCGTTGATGGTCGCTGGAAGATGATCCAGAACTGCAGGGTCAACCGGAGTGCTCAGTTCCTCAACACCGACCACAGGTTTGTTGTTGCAGCTCTGAAGTTGCAGCTTAAATCTGGGAGAATGGTACCATCCCAGCCTAGGCTGGATGTTGGCAAGCTCAAGGATGAGAGAGTAGCTGAGAAGTTTCTGAACAGTCTGAGTGGGGATTTGGGGGGCCTGGATGCTTTGGGGAATCCTGAAGAGTTGTGGAGTGCCTGCAAGACCACCGTGTTTGATGTTGCTGGTGGATGTCTTGGAACTCACTGTTGAGCAAAGAAGAATTTTGTCTCTCAAGGGACACGGGATACCATTGACCAGAGTCGGAGGGCCAGGCTGAAAGCTGAGCTGTTCAGGGAGCTGAGGCGTGAAATTGTATATGCGCTAAAGGTGGACAAGGAGGCCTATGTGTGAGGAATCTGTGATGGGGTAGAGCATCACTTGTGGTCAAGTGATTCTTGCCCTGCGTACAAGGGAATTCACGCATTGCGTTCCTCCAAGCCCATCCCTTGGTGTACTGCAGTTGGAGTGGAGGGTGGTGGTCTCTTGACAGTGAAGGCCCACTGGGCCGGTTACTTTGAGCAGCTGTACCAGGCTGATCCACCAGCTGTCGAGTTGGTTGTCACTGGTGTTACTATCCCTATTGCTAACCTTATAATCAACCGTGATCCACCTTCGTTTGTGGAAACACAAGGCTGCAGTGAACCGGTGGAAATGGGGCAAAGCTCCTGGGATCTGTGGTATCCATGCTGAACTTCTCAAGGCTGGTGGAAATATTGTACTAATGTTGTTGCATGCAGTCTGTGCTCTGCCTGGAACACAGGCATCATCCCAACTGACTGGAAAAGGAGCCTTGTTGTCCCTCTCTAGAAAAGAAGGCCCCTCTCTAGAAAGGGAAGGGTGATTGCCAGGACTGCAACAATTAACGAGGGGGTGACGTTGCTCTCAGTGCCGGGCAAGTTCTTTGCTCAGATAATTCTTGATAGGGTTTGCCACCATCTGCTTGAGTACCAGCATCCAGAGCAGTCAGGCTTTATACCAAAGAGGTCAACGATTGACCGTATCCTTGCTCTTTGGGTCCTCAGCGAATGCAGACGAGAGTTTTGGCAGGGGTTGCTTGCAGCCTATGTTGATCTCTGCAAAGCATTCGATTCAGTGAATTGGGATGCTCTCTGGAGGATTCTTGGTCTTTTTGGGGTGCCACCAAAACTGATCAATCTGATGTCTGAACTTTACTCTGGTACTGAGAATGATGTGAGATGTGGTGGTACCATCTCTGACTTATTTCCATTTGTTACTGGAGTTCGTCAGGGGTGTGTACTGGCCCCCACGCATTTCAACGCTTGTATAGACTGGATTATGGGGAGGATGTCGGAGAGATCAAGCTGCGGTGAATCGTTTGGGAATGTCAAAATCTCTGACCTTGATTTTGCAGATGATGGAGTCATCTTTGCGGAGACTCTCGATATCATTTTGGGGGCCCTTGAGGTGCTGAATGAGGAGTTGGAGCCGCTGTGATTATGGGTTTCCTGGGTCAAAACTAAGATCCAGGCTTTCATTGACATATTGGATGCTGCTATCTTGTCTGTACCTGTTTGTCGCGAGGATGTTGAAATCACAGAGAGATTCACTTACCTTGGCAGTGATATTCATGTCGCTGCTGGCTGTGAGCCAGAGGTCAATGGTTGTCTGGGTCAGGCCTGGTGAGTCATGCATTCACTGGATCATGGGGTGTGGTGCTGCCGGTACCTGTGCAGGATGACAAAATTCTGAGTCTTCAGGTCCTTGGTGCTTCGTCTTGCTCAGCGGATGTGAGACTTGAACTCTGACCAGGGATCTGAGATGGCAACTCAATTCCTTTTGGTACCAGGTCTCTTTGGAGCATCTATGGCTATCGCTGGTCAGACTTTGTGTCCAACGAGCGGTTGCTGAGACTCAAATGAGATTTGCTACCTGCATAGTCCGTGAGCTTCAGCTGTGGCTGTATGGACATGTGGCTCGTTTTCTTGATGATGATCCTGCTCACCAGATTCTCTCAGTGAGGGAGCCTCATGAATGGAGGAGGCCAATGGGCCGACCACATGCCTTGTGGTTACAGCAGTTTGATCAGCATCTGAAGGAGAACGGGATGGGCCAGGCATCTGCCTGGGGGATGGCCAGACAGAGGCCCCTGGAGTACTGGTCGAAAGTGGATGCAGCGACGCGCTGCTCTGGCACATGCTCCCATATCTGACCTGACATCATCTCTAAGTTTATAGAAAACAAAATGATGCCTTCAAAGAAAAGAACACCTTCCCTACAGTCAAACATGAAGGAGATTCAGTGATGTTTTGGGGTTGCTGTGCTGCCTCTAGCACTGGGTGCCTTGAATGTGTGCATGGCATCATGAAATCAGGAGATTACCAAGGCATTTTGGAATGCAATGTTCAACCCAGTGTCAGAAAGCTGGGTCTCCGTCAAAGGTCATGGGTCTTTCTGTCGGAAAATGACCCCAAACACACTTCAAAAAACACCCAGGAATGGTTCAAGACAAAACGCTAGACTGTTCTGAAGTGGCCAGCAATGAGTTCAAACCTAAATCCCATTGAACACCTGTGGTGAGATCTGAAAACAGCAGTTGAGAGAAGGCAGTAAGGCACCCTTCAAACTGGGAGAACTGGAACAGTTTTTACAAGAAGAGTGGGCCAAACTGCCAGTGGAGAGGTGTAGGAAGCTCATTCATGGCTGTAGGATGTTGACTGCAGTTATTTTGTCTGAAGGTTGTGATACCAAATATTAAGTACAGGGTATCAATAATTTTGTCAATGCCATTTTTTTTTCTGATTTAAAAGGTTATATTAATTTATGAATCAAAAACAAAAGTTCTGTAATATTAACAGTGAAATAAAGAATTGTGGAGACCAAATACTTTTGTCAATTTCAACTTATTTTTAGAGAAAATTGTGAGTTATTTGAAAAAAGTGCAAGGGTGCCAATATTTTTTGGCCACAACTGTATATATTTCAAAATACAGTTTAAACATAAAGGTTCCTCCTTTGCAAAAAAGAATCCCACCAAATTAAGGTACAATGATGCAAATCTGCTGCCATGGTTGACGTGTGTACACAGGGCCGGATGAAACATTTGTGGGCCTGGAGCCAAGCAAATTTGTGGGCCACCATTTGGGTATCGATTGTAAAAGACAGATCGACACAGTTGTCTTTAACACAGCACACAGCTGTTTCGAAGTTTTTATTTTATTTTTATTTTTACAATATCTACAAGTTTTTTTTGTTGCAGATGGAGGTGAATGCCACTAGGGTACCAGCAATGGCAGCCCTATGGGGCAAAAGAACATCGGAGTATTAATGACACTCATCGACGGGAGTCGAAGGCACATTTACTTCATTCAAAGTTGAAGCAGAAGCCCTGTAACAGAAGTAGCTGCTGATATGAAGCAGTTATGCTTCATTTTCATCCTTATTTGCTTTATGCCTGCATTTCTGAATGGCGCTCAAATGTTTTTTTCATCATTTGTGTTACCAATTATCCAGTTGTCCTCTAAGCTAACTACAACTCTCCAGCTCTGCGTGTGTGGTACTCAAACTGGAACGTCTGCCATTAACAGTGCGGACTGCAGTGACATCACATACCAAGAAATGGTAGTTTGTGATTTTTTTCAATTTAAATACGTCTGTTTTTTTCCAAGTAACATGAAATTACATACATATTCTTTGTTGAAACGTATCGAGTTGAGTACACTTTGGCGCCAAGGAGACATTGGTGCCATTGTCAACCTGGCAATGTGTGTACAGAATAGTGAGACATATTTATAATACGTGCTATTTGTAACATCATTTTCCTTTTGCTTTGTGGGGATTTGCATTATGGGTTCAACTTGAAATAATTTTGAAAGCAAGCAAGTGAATTTAAAAAGAGAGAAAAGCAACATGAGTGAGGCCTTGTCTGCTTGACAGGATGTGTGTGCTGACACAGAAAGTGCACTTAGTTCCTGCATAGCTGTCGATTCAGCCTCGCGACATAGTAACGGGTATGCAAGGACAAATAAAACACATCTGTGTAACTGTCAAGCTTCTGTCATTATGCAAATATCTGCCGTGTGCACGTGTCAGGACAGCTCAGGATGAACAATAAACCAAAAATAAATGAAAAGGCAGGGGTAAACACTGGTGGAAACTGGAAGGTTGGGGAACTCGGAATGGAAAAGAAATTCTCGAATAAGGTCATGGCTCATAACACAAAATATGAATAAAGAAAATGGGAATAGAGGAAAGGAAGAGGCAGCAAAAATGGGTTTTAGAAAACCTTCACAAAGCCTCGTCTATAATGAACATTTAAGGTAGAAAATCTCCACCATGTAATATCTACCCCACATACCTATTTGTGATGCCTTATACCTTCACCAACCTTGTTTATCTGTATCTCCTGCCTGTTCACCAATATATCTCCTGCCTGTTCACCACCACTCCTTTTGCACCAAGTTAACTTTCCCCTATCCCACCTTAGCCCCATGCCATAATTAAGCTCTTCCATGAGGCAACACATCAAAAGAAAAGAATGCTTTGTAGAAAGTAAAGACACAAAAATGGAGTACATTTGAGTGAAAATGGTGGAAGGTTGTTCCATGATCTTAAATCAAAGTAACATGTCACAAAGGCAGGTGCAGCTTTGCATCCTCAGATCCACCTAAAAGTTGTCCTCACAGTGACACAGCTACTATTACCAAAGATAATAAACTTAACTAACCATTGATCGAGCTGATGGGAGTCTCCAGCAGCCCCCACACTTCAGACAAAGAACTCCCACCTCCATCAGAGGAGAGCAGTGCTGAAGAGGGACTTGGGACATGTTTGGAACAAGTGGGCTAGGAAAAAGGGAAGGAAGAGGAAAGGTTCAAGCAAAATGTACGGGTGGATACAGTTGGATGTTAGCTACACTTACAAAGTGCGACCTTGAGAAATTCTGTTAGCAACAGGACATTGCAGCAATAATTTCAGCCGCTCAAGAACCGAGGACTGTACCTGCATTGGTTTTTGAGATGGCATGCAGAAGTCAGGTTCTGCATTTTCATCCTCATCAGAGTCTGACAGAGGCAAGCAACATTTAACCCTTTAACTATGATGGAAAAAAAAACAAAAAACAAACACAAATGCAGGACAATTATTGGTGGCACAAAGCTGTCAATATTCCTCTTAAAGTTCTTACGCATACAGTATTTTCATGAAAATAACCCGCCCCCAGTATATCCCACCACCTTGGAAATTTTCAGGCACACATAACCCACACACGGGTATACCCCATAAGCCAGGGGTGTGTTCAGTTGCCAAGTTTGTTGTAAAGGGCTCGCCAAGTGGCTTAAGCAATCAGGCAAGCACTCCACTAGAAAGCGGTGAGAAGGAACGGCTGGCTTGGCAAGTGCGAGCTAGTTTCCTGGTAACTGAATACACCCCAGCTTTCCTCTTACATGACAGGGAGACACGCGATCTCCATATTTCCAGCAGCCGACATGGGTTTGTTGTCAAGGGCCAACAAACGGCTCTTTTCCAATACAACTGCGGTAAACAACCAATTGTTATTAAAATGAATATCTTGAGAAAGAGTTGTAATAATTGAAGTTTACTATACTGATGTGTTAAAAACCAGAATGGTTTGCGGTATCGATGTGACCGGAAACCATGCTGCTCATCCATCAGAAATGTATAAATACCCTGCACGCTATTGAATTTTACATCATTCCACAAAATTGTCCATTCCATTACAAGTCCCTGCCGTACAATGTCTGCTGTCAGTACAAGAAAGATAAAACGTAAAAGTTTCACAGCCAAGTTCAAGCTGAAAGTTGACGAAAAAGTTGGTTGATTTCTGGTGAAGTAGAGGACGAGAGAAATGACGATATGGATTGCGGCAGACCTGGGGGTGTGTTCAGTTTCCAAGCAGATAGTTAGCACTTGCCAAGCCAGCTGTTCCTTATCAACAGTTTCAAATGGAGTGCTTGCTTGAGTGCTTAAGCCACTCGGTGAGCACTCTACAAGAAACTTGGTAAATGAACACAGCTCTACACAACTTGCTGATTCCGAACTGCTTCAGCTGTGTCACAGCGACACAGAAGACGATGACTTTGTGGGCTTTGCACTCGATGACTTACCGGTACCTTAAATATCTTTGGAATTAGATATAAGTGTGCAGGTAAAATATGCGAAAGAACTGTAATTAAAGATATTACAATTACACTTACAAATAATAATAATGCCTCTTTTTGTATCTCATTGATATATAATTTAACTTTGCCCCCTGTTGGCTGTATCACATGGCGTTAGGTGAAATACCATATAATCCGCACACGAGTAATTTGATTCACGTGTAATCTGCATTTGGGCACCAAAGAAAGTAAACATGAAAACAAAAATGGGACACCTAAACATGTAACAATACTTTGAATTAAGGACAATTTTTCAGTCTTCAATTTTCATGGATGACGTACAATTCTGCATTAGCAAAGCTTTATGTACAAAATATACGGTTTGCATATGGTGTAGACAAGTCTGTCGCAGAATGACACTGCGACATCAGAATCTTCCTTTGGTAATGTCATACCCATAATGCCGTGCTGTGCCAGGTGGGCCCGCAGGCGATTTCCAGCATTGATGAGCCTCATTTGCTCAGACATGAGCCCCTCTATCTTCCTTGAGGCACCACGTAATAGACCTTGTAAATGCTGCACTTCCTCGGCCCCATTTCTGGCCACAACTGCCACAGGTTCTTCAGACCTATTCATTGGCCCGAGTGGAAGTTGGGGTATATATGAACTGGGAAATGCAGTATTATGGGTGTTACGATTACTTGGGAGACTTGGCAGGATTTCTAAATGTGTAGCCTAAAGAGAGAGTGAGAAAGAGAGGAAATTAAAAAAAAACATCAACATGGTAATAAAGTATTCTCAAAACATTCACCGCTCACATTTTTTGTTGCATATTCAAGCCCCTATAGGTATTCCACATTTGCAACATAATAATTTTTATTATATAACACTGGGCAACAAAAAATAACTTTTCTGCTGCTACGAAGGGAAATGCAGGTGTTCTTGGCTATATCTGGTCCGCTGATTTCAAATCTGTAGTTATAATTTATCCAGCACGTCAGGTTTTCAAAATATGTACATGTATTTATGATACCCAGCATGCTATATTAGATACTTTATTATTGCAGATCGCCACGTTGTACATATAACATCAGTGCTTCGTCATTACTTTCACATCATATTTAGATTACAATGATTGAGCTCCGTGTATAATGTGTAGTATACAAACCAAGAACAGAACCAAGTTGCAGAAAAAGAAGTTAATAAAACATTAGAACATGGTAATCTTAGGAAGGGTGTAAACTTGATCAGGAAATCTACCTAATTGTGAGTGATTCAGAAACAACACTTCAAGTTTACACTCTTCCTTTCAATGTAGTCAGCGTAGGCACTGATCAGACGTGTTCAGAAGTGTGTGAGACACTTGCTCTTGCGCTTGTGTGTGTGGAATTGGTCTCCCGTTGTAGGAACCAGCAGTAATCACCCATCATGGTTGGGTTTAACCGGCCTTGATACCGAGTTTCCATGACCGAAATGTCTTGGTGGAACCTTTCGCCATGCTCATCGCTTAGCTCACCCAGATTAGGTGGGATGAAATCAAGATGAGAATGCAAGAAGTGCATTTTAAGAGACATCCTACAGTCCATTCACTAATAGGCCTTTATTATGTTGTCCACTAATTCAGTATACTGTTCAGCTCGATGGTTTCCAAGAAAGTTCTGCACAACCAACACAAATGCTTCCCATGCTGCAAATTCAAGTGGGTTCAGTTTATTTTTGAACTCGGGATCACACATCACACAAAAGGCAACATCCAAAATCCTACCTGTTCAGCAAGGCGAGTCAGAACCTCAATGAGGCGATCTAACTGATGATCTGGCCTCACTGCTGCACTTATCTCGCCATCCATTCTCAAGCACTTCTCACCAGTGTCTAAAGTTGTAAAATAAATAAAAAACAAGAGATAATAAAAAAGATTAATTGCATTTAAAAAAAAGACAAAATCAGTTTGGATGTTCAAGGTACATTTGGAAGTCTTCTTTTTAAGAAAAGTGCATTTATGGAAAGATAAATATTTTTGACTTGCTATCGCAAGGGTGCATTGCATTGTGATGGTGATAAAGAATATAAAGGTTGCTGTGATGCTTTTATGTGGAATTTAAAAAATATTTATACAAAAGAGAAATGGAACTTCTGTTAATTGAAAGAACAAAATACAATTAGCAACCAAATGCAATACGCTCTCCTCCAGCGAGGGTAATGATTATAAATATCATCTGAACAAAGAAGGATCACAAATCGTTTGATCAGTTCCACACCCATCCATTTCCCAGGGTAATAATTAAAAAAATTATTTTGTTGGACAAACAATATTACGAGTGGCCTACAGGTCGGTCCCATTATTATCCTTTAGGCAATATAAGCATTTTTCTTTAAAAGGAGCAAGGCTCATGGAAAAACAAGGTATAACTAAGGGTGCAACAAACATAAAGGGCATGAATGATCATGAAAGAGGAGTGAGAGGAGGGGGGAAAAAACCCATTAAAACTCGCAAGTAAAATGGTTGAGTTAGGAAAAGTTGATGGAGATAATAAAGAGCATGGGTCAGAATTGGGAATGTGAAGAGATGGTAGTGCACTGCTTGCTTGAAGTCTAGGAGGGAAGAATGACGGAACAGCCTCTGGAAGGTGGTTCCAAAGAAGGCAGAAGAGAGGAATAAAAGAGTTGAGGTGTGCAGTCAGCCTGGAGTTTTGCAGTTTAACCAGAAAAAGGTCAGTTTCTGTACATATTTATTTGTGTATCCAAGGTCGAGGTTCGTGGAAGAGTGAGAACACTGAATGGATCAGGGATGCAACAGAACAAAAGGAACAGTACAAAGAGGGGGGAAGCACCAACAGCATGGGGGAGTGGGGGGATACACAAAGGATAAATTAAAGGAAGACTTGGCCAAATAAGGGAAGTGGGGAGGAAAGAGGGGTGGAGGAGGATGCAATGGGTGGATAAGAGGGATACAGAAGCAGACTCAGGAAGGAAAAACAGGAAATTTGAAAGGAGGTGGGCTTGGAAGCGGCAGGGTTAACAGAGAAAAGATCATAGTTTTAGATGGGGGGGTGGGTGATCTGAGATGGTGGTGAACAGCTGTCTTGAAGACCTGGAGGGAAGAATGATATTGAAGTAAGGAAACGATCATGGTTATTGAAAGAATGTGTGCATATTGGAGTTTCTGGAAAGAGTCGGAGGAGGGAGAGAGCAGAGTGAGCAATGTTGGAGAATAGACGGTAGAAAACAGACACCATTGAGCTGCCTGAGATGTGAGACCAACAGACCTTGTGCTTCGGCCTCATCATGGGAGATTCTAAAAATTTTGAGAGCTTCAGATTCCACAGAATCCAAGAGAGACAGATGTCATCCTGGATTGCCAATCCATAGCAGACATCAGTACTCCATTGAGCTCTGGCTAAAAGCCTTGTTGACTGCGAGTAGCTCTGATTTTCCAAGGAAAGACTGATCGAGAGATGAATGTTCAGTCTGCAGCTTGGTTTAAAGACCAGCGTTGCTATGTGGTTGGCCCAGAAAAGTTATGGATGATGGTGAGGTCTAGAGGTTTGAGACACAACCCCTTCCAGTGGGGATGACGAAGGAATTCAAAGATATGTGGGTTAGTTTGAGGATCATGCCAGAATGATAGGATGAGACTGATTCTCCAGGATTGAAGGACATGTTATATTTATCAGACCAGTGTATAATGAGAGAGAGAGAGAGACAGAGAGAGACAGAGAGAGACAGAGAGAGACAGAGAGAGACAGAGAGAGACAGAGAGAGACAGAGAGAGACAGAGAGAGAGACAGAGAGAGACAGAGAGAGACAGAGAGAGAGACAGAGAGACAGAGAGACAGAGAGAGAGACAGAGAGAGACAGAGAGAGACAGAGAGAGACAGAGAGAGACAGAGAGAGACAGAGAGAGACAGAGAGAGACAGAGAGACAGAGAGACAGAGAGAGACAGAGAGAGACAGAGAGAGACAGAGAGAGACAGAGAGAGACAGAGAGACAGAGAGACAGAGAGACAGAGAGACAGAGAGACAGAGAGACAGAGAGACAGAGAGACAGAGAGACAGAGAGAGACAGAGAGAGAGAGAGAGAGAGAGAGAGAGAGAGAGAGAGAGAGAGAGATAATATATATATATATATATATATATATATATATATATATATATATATATATATATATATATATATATATATATATATATATATATATATACGGATTAGTAGATTACCTACATCAGTAGATCCACAACTTCAGTTGTGTCCAGGCAGTCAGGTAGCCCATCAATGCAACATCACTAGTCAGACTCTACTTGCTGGAGGATTTAATATGTTGTTATGGATCCGGGGTTCGAGTTCAACCATAAGGGGAAGCACTCGGGATCCTCCAAAACAACCGGTCCTGAAGCCGCCGGGCACAGATAACTCCGCACACCGGCAGGTTGCTCAGCAACCACAAGTGCCGATTGGGACCACCAATCCTGGAAGTTCCCACTATTTCACGTGTTACCGTTTTCCGGTGGATTGACAGTATCAAGGGGGGTCTTGTGCCCTCAATGAGTACTCGAGTTAACTTACCGTTTCAGGTGCAGCCAAGCGGAGCTGTCAAGTACGAACTGGCCAATAAGAGCAAATTAGTCGGGCACAATTTCCTGGCTAACCTGTGTGTGGGCTACGCTGGACCAATGGAGGAAAAGACAGAATGAGCTGGGTACATTTATAACAAGCAGGTTTATTTCTTATTAAGGTGAAGAAAAGGCATGTGGCACAATAATAAAAGGCTTTATGACAAGCAATAAGCACAGCAGGGGAAAGCGAGGATTTATGGGGTGCAGCAAAAGAAATGCAAGTGCTTACAAAAGAGGACACAGTGCAGAGCTGACTCAATACAAAAAACGTACACATTATTAACTTTACACAAACACGACAGGCGCCATCACACCCCCCCCCCCCCCCGAGGAAATTAGAATAGCAAGAAAGGGACAGAGCTCAGGGTGATTGCGTCCTCTAGAATAACTGGCGTGGCCGACGGACCAGCGCAAACTGTCGCTTAGGAGGGGGGAGGAAGGAATAAAATTGGGGGTGTCTAAGGTACATGAGTGGGGAGGTGCAAATGAGGTGAAAGTGGGGAGCAGAGAAGGGAAATTGAGAAGAGGTGCATATCTGTAGGTTGCTCTTTTAGATCTTGTGCATTTACAGCAAATGAGACAGAAGATAAGAGACAGAACGTGTGAGAGGAAAGCTTACAACGGCATGTGAGAAGGTCTGTAAATGTAAATGCTAATGGTCTATGATCAGTCTGGCGTTCTACCCACTCATCTAAACAGCGCTCCGCTTCACCGACTCCGTTTCACCTTCTCGTGCCATCAATCAAGCCAGAAACCTCTTCTCGCTCAGCACCCAGCAGCTCAGCATCTAGCTCTGACTCTCAACCAGCCTCTTGCTGCTCAATCACTTTTTAACTCTTTTCTCAGTGATTTTACAGGGTGCTTTATAAACGACTGGCAAGGGAGGAGCCCAACGTTGGATCAGGACGATGGATAGCTGTTTTCCATCGCTCCCATTGGTGCACAGATGCCTTCCCAAGAAGTAGCCCCGTTCCTGTGAGGCTCCGAAACCGAAAATGGTGTCATTCGCCTATGAACTGTACCACGCGACGAAGCTCCAGATTAACAGAGTGCGAGTTTCTGGGAGCCCTTTCTGGCCATAAACGTGTGCTGGGTACCAAATGGGGGTTGTAATTTAGCAAAGAGCCAGGGCTAGTCAGACAACATTGAACGGATTCCAGCGCATACTTGCACTTCAAGCTACATGCCAATATGTTCTGAACACAAGTTTCCACCATGGTTGGTAGCATCTATGGTTCAAAGGACAGTGGTTGGACAAATATCCTCCCGATGTCCTGACAAATATCCCGATATCTGGCATGCTGACTGTGGTTGACACATTTATAGCGGTTGTGGTGAGGTGGTTGAAGCGTTGTGACATTTGCAGTGAGGTGGTTGAAGCACTTGGAGTGATTGTGGTGAGGTGGTTGAAGCATTTGTAGCAGTTGTGATGAAGGTGAGTGTAGGTTATTGTGGGGATTTTTAGGAAGGCGTTGTGGTGGTCATATGAAGGTTTTAGTGTTGTGGTTCCAGTATGGAGAAGGTTGAAGCGAATTGTCCATTGGGGAATAGCACGTGGTTTCAACAGAGTTTTGGCAGCATACGCTGATGAAGCTTTCTGTTAATGTGCGTGCATGCTTGCATTAAGGAGAGGTCGTGTGTGCAAAGTAAAGTAAACAAAATAGATAAAGGAATTAAAGACCTAACTAAAAACCCTTCACAACGCACCTTGTCCCATGTACCCACTAGATATGAGGGAAGGGCTAACTAGAACGAATACTAATGGAATAACTGCCTGGGGACCATTATATGTTGTATGAATTTGCCTTGAGGAGCGACGGTTTCACAGAACTGCAACACTATTATCACATAGTTACAACTCCTATCACACATTCCGTTATATGATGCATTAAATCATGCACATTTTACCTTAAATATAACACACACACACACACACACACACACACACACACACACACACACACACACACACACACACACACACACACACACACACACACACACACACACACACACACACACATTCACTCTAACTGTGCATTATCCTGTTACCTAATTATGAATGAGGGAGTGAAAATAATTTGTGATTGATTATTATGTTTTCGGAAAACCTCCAGCTTAACCCACAGCAAAAAAGTAAAATCTTTGCAGTCTCAGAAAAACAAACAAAACAGTATTAAAGTTAGTCCTTGTTTTCAATGTTACAAAACCCCAAATAATTCCTCTGAGACCCAAATGCTCAATCACGCACAGGGACAAGCCCAGTGAACAGACACCATCCCAAGCTGTCTCATGAATCTTACTTGAGATCTGTGTTTGTTCAGCAATGGTATGGAGAGAATTTCCCTGACCCAGCTTCTTGTGTAACACTTCCATCTCTGTACGCATGGCAGTAATGACACCACGCAGAGTTGCATTTTGTTTTTGTAGAGATTCCAGCTCATTCCTGGCCTGTTGCCATTGAGAAGAGCAAAGAGATAATGAAATAATGGAGGGACAAATTGATTAGTAAAAAAGAAAATGATAATCAATGGTTCTAGCTTTTGTATTAGCAACACATAATTCTTCTTCTTGGCAAGGTTATGTATGAGTATTATCTATCGTAAAACAAAATCATTCATTCTTGTGCACACATTTGAAGTCCTCCATCAGCTTATTGCCTCCCCACCAATGTTTGTTCTTGGTTTTGTTCTTGCCTGCACCCATCTATCCATATGAGAAGGGCTGGCAGGATGGCCTAGAGGTATGCACATTCACCTCTAAGTTTTCCAGTCTGGGTTTGAATCTCGGCCGAGCTATAAATTGCCATCCCAGTGTTTCACAGGCACGGTGATTCATCAATTTGTGTGCCGTCACTTGGATGGACGATAAACTGGGTGTTCTGTCTGCTGGCATTAGTTGATGGACGTTAAAGATCCCATGGTGTCCTTCACGAAGTGTAGGCGAGCTATCATCAGCACCATGAACAAATTCCAAATTCCTGCCCTACCAGCAGAGGGCATTGCACCAGCAGCACAGCCGCACCCTAAACCAATGATTATACAAAAGACGAGCCCACAGTCTTGTGCTGCATACGAAAGAAGAAGAAGATCCATATTAGAGTACTGTACCTCATCTTGTCGATGCTTTCCTTTCCCCTTTGCTGTGTGCAACACTTGGGTCTTGTACCTGATTCATCAGACTGCATGTCAGTTTAACTTTGTTGGGGATGGTGAAAGAGACACGAAGCAAGAAAAAACAAACTTGTGAAATACAATATTGCAGTAAAAGAATTTCTCACAAGTTGTTCTTGTATCTGAAAAAAAAACACAGAAGATAAATATTGACGATCTCAGGTTGCTGAGCACCACTTACTGTTCCAACTCCAATTGTGCTGCAGAGAGCTGCAAGGCCAACCCATCAGCCTTTTGAACCGCTGTGTCTCGCTCTGCAGCAACACTAGCAACATCACGTGCCTGCCACATGCCACGCTCATTGCAACCCACTCGCAGCACTGCTTCGACTTGGCGCAACCTGGGGAAAAGGTGAGTGGTTCATGCGATGGCAGCCCCATTAATGAAGGAGTAAGGCTTTTAGTTTAAGGGATTGAATTGGTAATTTTCCTTGCATGAAATAACTTTTTAAAATACTCTTGTTATGACTACACAAAATAATTGCATAAAAGTAAAGAAAGTAAATAAATGCAGTAAAAAAAAAAAGAAAGAAAAAAAAGCAGAAGCAAAATTTAAAATGAATAAAAAAAAACAAACAAACACTGGGGATTAAAATATTAAATTTTAAATTGGGGACAAAAATATAAATCAAATAATGTAACAAAAGCCACAATGCATTCACCAATGGCACCAACAGGAATTCACAAACTTGGTGAGACTGTGTTCAACAGATGTCACAATGCGAATGATATTTGATGGCAAAACCAAGAGCAGCTCCAAAAAAGCAAATAGCAGAGGTGACAGGCACGGCATGTCCATTGGACGGCTCGTGTTCCTGCACAGATGTTTTCTTTTGACGTGAAGTGATGACAACATTATCACCATCACTCGGAGTGCAGAATTATTATTATTTTTTTTCGCAAGGAACATGAAAAGAAAAAGGGAGGGAGGGAGGAGGAGATTTTTCCATTGTATGTACTGTATTTATCTATTATAGCCAACAAACTACACCTGACTTGAATCCTCCATCTGAGAGAAAATGGAAGAAATGGGCATCGAGCACCATGTATCATGCTACAACCAAAATGCTTCAGCTCACCATCATGACACGTTCAGAGTGGACACCAACTGTTTTTAATTTGCTTATTCATTGTAATTGTTTGCTCCTCTGTTAGCCTTGTTTTTAAAAGCAACAACAATAATAAACAATCAAATAATAATCCACACTTCTCCTATTGTATGCCTACCTCTCCAATTCAGTGTTCCTCTCAGCCAGCTCCTCAGTGTACCTTTCTTTCTTTTTCTGCAACTCTTCCCTCACGTACTCAAGCTGCTGCTGTAACTCTCTGTTCTGACTATATAGCGTCTGTTCCTTCTCAGTGAATGCTTCCCGTAAGCGAGTCATTGTTGCTTCACGTTCTCTCGCCAGCCCATCTGCCTCTGCAAGCCTCCACAACACAAAGTTAAATAAATAACAAAAGTGTGAACAGAAAATAGCAACACAAGATCAAGTCCAAATTTTTTTTTTGAAAAAAGTGAACGGTTGAGATATTTACTCCACAAATCTCACATCATTTGTATGACTTTCTATGCTTTGCCAAACTTTTGTGTTATGTTTTGGAGTTACCCCAAATTCAATGCCTCTTTTTAAAGGAGTTCTACATAACTGCATCCTCCGTATATATTAAATGCTAGGCAACTTATTCATGTGGTAAAATGATTGCATGTTCTACGATATATATATATATATATATATATATATATATATATATATATATATATATATATATATATATATATATATATATATATATATGTCTGAATATAAGTTTCTTTTAAAGTATATTTTTTAACAGATGGTAATGTATACATAAATCAATCAATCAACGTTGTATTGGTCGTGGAGACAGTAAAGTGTGTATAAAGAAATAAATAATTCAAGTTGGAATGCAGATAGTAGAATGGTAAAAGGTATATAAATAACGAAACAAGAAAGATTGCATGCAAAGCACAATATCTGCAATATCCAAATAAAAAAAGTAGTTGCCATGGAAACAACAATTTGGTAATTTCGAAAATTTGACCTATCAAGTGTTTTGCATGAGTGAATGTTATGCACAACAAATTTGGCTCATAAATTTTCCAACTACAGCTTAATGTTTTGGATGGCCTTGACCTTTGACCTTTTGAACTGAACAATCGGCTTCGGTGACCCAATATGCAAACCCTGTTCAAATTTCAAGTCAAGCGGATGAAAATTGATGATTTTATGTGAACTTGACCTTTTCACTTCAAAAACAATAGGCTACGAGGATTTGATTTGTGAACAATTTAGTGACTCATTATGAAAATTCTGCACAAATTTTTGGTCAATAAGAAGAAAACTGACAATTGTGTGACCATGATCTTTTGATCTCGAAATAAATAGGCTTCAGTCACCCAATATGCAAACCCTGTTCAAATTTCAATTTAATCGGATGAAAATTGACGATTGTATGCGACCTTAATTTTTGACCTCAAAAACAATAGGCTTCTCGATATTGCCTAGCTCCACCAAGTGGTTGAGTTTTATGAAGACCAGTGTGGAATTGCGATCTGTCAGCGATTGACATACACACAGACAGAACAACATACCACACCAACCAATATACAATACTGTACTTGAAAATCTTCAATTTCGCAAGTACCAAACATACAGAACAATAGACCAGACCAACAAACATACTTCTGAATCTTCGATTTTGCAAATAATATTTGAAGGTGGTATGTATCGGTAGTAGAATGGTAAAAAGTTTATAAATCAATAAATAATTCTAAGTTCAGTATTTGTCATGGTGATGGTAAAGTAAGCCTGGTGTTGGCTTAATGGTTAGAGTGGTGGGCTTGGGATCTGAGGATCCTGAGTTCAAATCCCCCTTAGCTGTTGAATTAATAGCAGGTGGGGTTGACTCTGCCTGTCATCCTTCTGAGATCGGCAAAATGAGTATCAGCTTGCTGGTATCCTGTGTCGGAGTGGCGACCTGTCCAGGGTTGTGCCCAATAGCCAACTTTGCTTTGGCAGCACCAACGCTCTGTTCAGAGTATGGTCCCAATTGATGGATGGATGGCAACGTGTATGTAAATAAATATTGCTTCTCAAAAGCATATACACTCCTGATATACTCTTCCAGAACAAAAATTGTTAAAAATCGCCAAGATTCCAAATCGACTCCGATCCCAAAATCATTTGGCGTATCTCATGCCCAGATATCATTGCATACACGCGCCAAATGTGAAAGAAATGTGGCAAGTAATTTTTTAGAGTAGGCTCTGAAAGGACACACGGACAGATGGATCTAAAATATAATCCCCTAGCCGAGTTTATGGCTACAAAATAACTGCAAGCATAATATAGTAGGCCCATCAGAAACGAGCAAGTTTCTTATGCATGTATTTGTGAAAATATGTCAGCAATGGTTTAGCATATGGTCAAAAAAGAGAAAACATTATTCAATACCAGCACAAAACTTCAGCCTTGCAATTGGATGAACTACAACAAAGCCTACAATACACAATTACAAACATCGCAGTGAAGAGGAAAACCCCTTTGCCTCATATAGAGCACAATGTGTGACTGCTTAACTGTTTCAGAATAATTTTTCCATCAAAGTGCAAATGTTCCTCAAGTTATCCCATTATACACACTACAAATTAAAGTTTACATTACGTTTGTTGACACTCTCACTGTAATTGAAAATTTTACACTCCAGAATACTTTCGCAAAAGTTAGATGTGTGCCATACGCAAACCGATTTTCACATTCTTCCATATCGAGGTCGGCAGATCTATTAATCCCCGGTCGTCACTTAATTGTTTTGTTCAAACACGAGGATGAATGATGCTGAAAGAGTTCTGTGGCTGGAATCTTCAGGGTCACATTAATCTTTTCAATGGAAACCTGACCGTTCTTCCTGCTCGGACAGAGCCTTAATTACTGATGTAATGTTTTGATGGGATACTCTGCCTTCTAAAATTATCCATATAAATATAAATTCCTTTGATTGGATTTGGATCCAAAAATCTTATAATTCTAAAGCAAAGGTTACAGGAGCTCAAGAGTCTTTATTCTTGACTTATGAATTTATCATTTTTCATGTAAGCTCAAGTTATGTTTATATTTTATTCTTAGGAGTGAGGCTCATGGAAGAGCAAGGTAAAACTGACAGTGGCACAAGCATCCAGGGAAATGACGAATATGAAAAGAGGAGAGGGAGGAGAGGTGAAAACACTGAAAACAGCAAGTAACATGGTTGAGTCCAGAAAGGTATTGGGGGTAATAAATATTGCTCCGTCTAAGTGGGAAGGGGAATCCATAGATAGAATGTGCTAAGAATTGTATGGACCGTGTATTCGAGGAGGTTAGATTTACTGCTGTATTTGGAATCTGTCAGAGATAAGTCGTATGTAATATATGTACTGAGGGGGCAGTGACCATCCTTTATAGAGCAGACTAGAGTAAGGTTGCATTATGTAAAACCTCCTGTACAGGAGAGACCACGTGAAAGAAGTGCCATAAGGCATTTAAATGGACAAAAACAGAGTTGTTTGGTGAGAAGAATGCATGCCACGGTAGTGACGTGAGAGCTGTGGAGCTCTGGTTGAGGGTAGAACACAAATGAGGGGCTTCTCCACAGGGCGGGAAGGCCCAAAATATGGCGCTGTCCACATGCAGTGGGTGGCTAATCGTAGGACTAGCCTGCAATTGATTTATGTGACCTTGATCGCGAATCTTCAATTTCGCAATCAATTTTACAAGGAACCAAACAAAGGCTTGGTGATTCATCGGAGCGATGAATCGTTGCTGGAAGGCCATCCCAAGGGGCTAAAGAGACGCATACACACATGCACATGCCAGTTATATCCAGAAGACATCTCGGCTCTCTCCAATTCATTGCTCCGGATGGAAGGACCACCAAGAGACGCGGATGCCATCTCCCCACCATTATGCCAACCTCTCCTCTCCCACCACGAACCGTACTTTGCCCTGTGCCACACCAACCTGCATGATCACCGTCGTCCTGGACCAAGACCAGTTCATGCCCACATAAGTCCTTGCCTGCTCTGTTCCCTTTTCGTAGTCTGAATCTGGGATTGT
This sequence comes from Eptatretus burgeri, assembly GCF_056783735.1. Lineage (NCBI taxonomy): Eukaryota > Metazoa > Chordata > Myxini > Myxiniformes > Myxinidae > Eptatretus > Eptatretus burgeri. The sequence continues at coordinate 54,489,184 of NC_140966.1, forward strand.
CGGTGCCATTAGCACGGTTATTTCTCTTGTAGATAAGATAGTGTTTTCTCCCCTTTCATCCTTGACTGCGTTTGTCTCGTGCCAGATCTGTTCCGTTTATTTGTTTATTTATCACCATGTCCATCCTTATCTCCCTATACATTTCATATACACCTTCAGGACAGTGTTAAAGGTGACATGTAGAAACATGTCAATGAACTGCAATACAATTGCCAGAGTACTTTCAATGGGAAACAGTTCGGTCCACAATCGTTTGGCAGACTTTTCTGTATTACAAACTTCACACTATGTCAGGTAAAGAACAGGAAAATCTCCTGGACATCTCACTCAGCTGATTGTAGAATCAAGATGGAGTAAAAACTGTGAAAAAACAAACAGGTGCATCAATCACATTAATGGTGAGTACTATCATTATCAAGCCTTTATCTAACTTGGACAGATGTAATTAAGTGCACATTGAAACTAAAATGAAACGATTCTACTATACCGTCATATATATATATATATATATATATATATATATATATATATATATATATATATATATATTGTTATGGCTGTGGAAATTCGCATAGCACCATATAGGTTCTTAGATTAGTTATGCCGATAAGTCTGTGTTTAGATAGATTTCCCCACTGTTGTCTAAAGGGAATTTATTCGTGTCACCTGGGCTGTGATCTTTGAGGTAGCCGTTTTTCTTTTACTATCGTTACTTTGGACCAACCACAATGCCAACAACCAACCACATTCTCCACCACGCCAACCACCAAACACCTTCTCCACCACCAACCACCTTCTCCACCACCAACCACTTTCTCCACTACGCCAACCACCAACCACCTTCTCCACTACGCCAACCACCCACCACCCTCTCCGTAACCGCCTTCACAACAACATCTCCTCACTATCCCCTAATCCACATCACCTCGAACAACATCGCCTCACCTTCATCTCCGAAGCGACGCCATCTTTGCGCCAGCCACGGCGAGTCCGCTTCGAACGGCATCGCTGCAGGCAGACGCGGGAGTTTGCTCGCCGCGCAAGTCGGTGATCTCGCGCACGTCCGCTCGCCGTGCAAGTCGGTGATCTCGCGCATGTCTGCTCTGTGCAAGCTTCGCCTCGGAATTCGGATCAAGAGAGCGAGAGGGGCGGAGCCAGCGGGGGGGGGGGGGTCAGAGATCAGAGGTGGGAGTGCGAAGGTCAAACCTCGTCTCTCGGGCCCTATAAAAGGCCGAGCGGAACGCCAAGCGCAGTCAGTCGGTGGAGTGTCTGTCGGGGTTCGGAGAGCCTTGAGCCTGGAGCCTGAAGCCTGCAATCGGTGGAGAAGCTGAGGAGAGCGGAGGAGACGTGAGCTGGGGGCACGGCCAAGCCTGCTGTGCCGCGTGAAGCTGCGTGCTCGTGTGCAGGACGTGGGGAGAGCCGGAGAGAGCTCGCCAACCAGGACCGAACGATCTGAGGTGATCGGGCTTCAGAACAGTCCGAGCATCGCTGAGGGACGGACGGGTTCTTAAAGAGAGCATCAACTCAAAAAGAGCAAAGACCCGTTCATTCCTCTCAGGCGTTGCCGGCTGGGGCCCGAATCACCGGGCCGCATCCAAGTCGCGGTTACGCTAGCTGCCGTGGGGACGGAACGTCGCGGGACGCCCCAGCGAGGACAAGGTAACCTGCGTGGCCTCTTGGAGCTCCTTTGGTCCTCAAAGCTCCATGTCATAAAAACCCCTTGTCTTTGAGGGGGTTTTTCCTTGCTTTTCTTAGTATGAAAGTTGTGGCGCCGAGTCCGTTAAGTAGAACTGTGAATAAGTGTGTAAGGAATAAATAAACGGTCGTAGTCCTTTTGCATTGTTTTTGTTGGCTGTATAATTGCGTATGTGCATGCTTGTATACATGCCTGCATGAATACCTGACTGCATACGTGTGTGAATAAATGTGCTTGTTTGAATGTTGACCTGTTCGTCGCGTCATTTTCCCTCCATTGAACTGCCGTATTGCATTTTGGAATAATAGCGGGCTTTTTAATAGCCGATAATAGAATCGGGTCCAGCGAGGCCTCGCGATAATACCCCGCTCGGTTATCCTAAAACGGAGCGAGCTGCTTAAGTGGCTCGTGTCCAAGCAGGCCTCGCTGAGGTATAATCTCTCGGTAATCTACCCGCGCGAATAATTAGGTAAATCGATTATTTGGTGATCGGACCCTGTAGCGCGGGTAGAGTGCGGACAAGGTTGTGGTGTGCTTGGAGCACACCCGTGAATGGTTTTCGGCGTTATTCCGGAATGTTGTGACTGGATTGCTCGTCCGGTGGGCGTACGGCCACGATTCGGCTAAAAGCGGCTGTCCGCACGCCGGCGGGCGGGAAATCGTAACAATATATATATATATATATATATATATATATATATATATATATATATATATATGCATGTATATATATATATATATATATATATGCATGTATATATATTATATATATATATATATATGCATGTATATATATATATATATATAGATATGTATGTATATAGATATGTATGTATATATATTATATATATATATATATATGTATGTATATATATTATATATATATATATATATGTATATATATTATATATATATATATATATATATATATGTATATATACATACATACATATATATATATATATATATATATATATATATATATATATATATATATATATATATATATATATATGTTTATCATGTAATATATTGTTGATGTGTATTATGATAGCACAGATGCTGTTTGGGGTATGTGGACAGTTCATTGGTCTGAAAAAGAAGTATGTAAAAAGTGACAGTTTTGGAACCACTGGCATTAAGGTTGCACACACACTTGCCTCTTCGATGTCTGGTCTGGTTTGATTATTTATACAACTATAAAACTATTGGATTTGTTGTTTTTCAGGCAGGGTGTTGGATCATAAAGTGTGCCATCGATCGGATGGGTGGAAAACTGGGAGCCGTCTGCTAGCATTATCCTGTAGGTGTTAAAGATCCCATGGCGTCTTTTGACAAAGAGTTGGAGAGTCATTGCAACACTCTGTCCAAATTCACGATGTGACTGATGGCTAGGTAGGCAATGTCAAACCACCCATCTAATCCTTGCCATGAAGCTGCTTGGTAAGCAGCGACACTCTGGCAACAAAGTATGGACACAAGTTAGGGATGAATTCTATCAAGTCAGGCAGTCTCAGGTGAGAGTCTTGGATGACTCATACTCAAACCTTTATGAAGATAAATCGATATGATGTTTGGGTCATCAACCTCGTGAAAAAAGTTTGCATTTTATACTTTAACTGTTTAAAGCTAGAAAAAGCATGCATGTCAGCAAGAAAAAGCAGTACCATGTTTTTAACACATGGTCATTGTATTGAAGCTTTTACAATCGGAACATAAATGCTCACACCAATCAGTACACTATCCTACCAAAATCATGAGACTATAATATTCCTAATGCACAACAATCCTTGATGTATGGACATTTGATATCTTTAAGAACCCCAATGTCTCCCACCCAATTGCAGCCTGGACCTCATCGGGTGGAGGTGATATCCTTCATTTTTTTGATATTTTTCGGTCAACGTTGTAAATCCCGTGATTGATTTAACCGCTCTTCCCATGGACCCTGCCATTAGGCTTGAACAATACGTACCTGGACCTTGTCACTCCACAAAACATGTTTCCATATTTAGAAAAGAATTGCCTCAATATTTGTATTCACGAGATGCTCCATACCAACCGAAATTTGTGCACACCTTCAAACACTCAACCACGAGGCAGTGGTGACACTGTTGCATATCTGGACAACTTGAATCAAAGTAACTATAATACTTTATATCACTAATTATCTGTGATCTTAAAATACCTCAAAAAGCACTCATTGTGAGGAAGGGTGCAATTTCACTCTTAGTATACCTCCGCTGCAGGGTCTCATGCTCTGTCCTTCTGGTGACATCATACTCATGAAGCTGCTCAAGTTCCTGTGTCCTGCCACACAAATAAATTCAGTAAAATGTAGACATAAGCACTCCAAAACTGATGAACATTGAAAGCTCAAGAGCTCTAAAAAGTCTGTAACTCAACAAGTTCATTGCTTCAAAATCAGCAAGCGGAGATAAAAGGATGCACAATTGTTGAGACATTTTGAAATTTTCACCTTCAACAAAATAAAATACATTGCTCTATTCCTGTTCATCAGAAACTCCGTCACAAGCTTAACCCAATGTTTTTTTTTGAACAGTGATCTAAAAGGCTCGTGGAAGAACATGTACACATTAAATCAAATGCAGGACAGACACGCATGAGTGGACATCAATGCAATTTAACATGAACCACAAGGAAATTAGTAAACAATGGATAAAAATATGTGGTAAATGGGGATTTCAACCAAAGTTTCTAATATCACGAGCCAAGGGTTCACATGAGAATGCAATAGACCAACCCGCTTCTTCACCGATTCCAATCTCACCTTGACTGCCATAGTACTCTCATGCTTTCTATCTCCCAGACACCATCTCGCACCCTCCCCTCAAGCTCACGAGCTCGTTCTTCTGCCTTCTGCAGGGCCACAGCTTGTCTCTTGCTTGCTGCTTGTAAATTCCCCACTATTATGCTCAACTTCTTGGCCTGACAACACAGTTTAAGAAGATCTTGTACAATGACACAATTTAATAAACTCAATGATAATGATGCCAAAGGCCATGCAGACATTATGCCGGAAGCTCTGGTTTTCGCTTTGATACTCGGCAGAGACGTATCATTTTAATAACCGCTGTTGTTGAGCAGTGTCAGAAAGGGCCGATGCAAATGCAATGTGAGGATTCTGGTTATCCCACCATATAAAAGGTTCCATCGCATTTCCTTTTATGAGTTTGAGAAATGGCATAATAAATCTTTCAAAATTGGAGGGGAGGGGGCGGGGGTTAGAAAAACGATTGCATGTGTTTAAAGGATTTCAAAAAGAAACCCAATTATTGTTACAAATGAAAACCTTTGAAAAATTGTAGAATAATTGGTATACAAGTTTATGATAAACCATGCTCAATATCATAATTTCTACAAATTTTAATGTTTCATATATTGTGCATCCCAACTGATGAGCTTTGAATGACGAATGTAATGTCGATAAATAAAATGTTATGTTTTTAATAGTTTTGAAAAAGATGCGGAAGATGAAAGAAAAATATGTGAACAATGGTGAGGCAGAGATGAAGCCGATGAAACTGATTATAATCGTTTATATACCATGAATAAAAAACATTTGTTTTTAATGCAAAAGGATGTCGGGATGGTATGCCAAAAGGTAGAGTATGCAAACAAGGTAGGGATGGTCACAATAACTTATCATGTGAAACTAACCCAAGCATCTTTCTTTGAACAATGATTGTTGCCTGTCCATCCCTGCAACCATTTGCAACAACAGTGTATGTTGATCGTTTCCATGCATGTATTTGGACAAGTGAAATATTAAACCATTAATATGCACACACATATGTCTGCCAATTTTAAAGTTCAATAAATGAATTGCACATTATTGGCTATTCCAAAAAATATACAAATTTTTTTTTTTGGGATACCTTCTCGAGGCTCGTATGAGAGCGAACACACAATGCACAGCGAGGGGGGCATGAGACAAGAGGGGCGGGAGTGGGAAGGACAAAACAGTGGGAAACAGAGACATTAGGAGATCTGTGGAAGGGAGAGGGATGGGACGGGGAACACGGGGTATACAAGATGGACACCACAGGGACTTTAAGGAAAGAAAGCAGGGAATTTGAAGGAGGTGGGTTTGGGGTGGATTAACGGGGGTAGAAAAGATCGAGGATTTGGATGGAGGACGATAAGAGGTGGTGGTGGACAGCTGTTTTGAAGGCCTGGAGGGAAGAATGGGATTGAACAGAGTGAGGGAGTTTATTCCAAAGGTGGGAAAAAAGAGGAATGAAAGAGTGAAAGAGTGAAGGTGAGCAGTGATTGTTGATTTTGGTAGTTTTACCAGAAGGGGATTGTTGGCAGACCTTGAGCGCCCTGCGGAAATATGGTGGGGTCAAATCACAGACACAGCAGGGGGGGGCGAGACCAGAGAGGAGATGGTAGAAGACAGAAAGACCACTGACCTGTCTGCAGTGAGAGAGTGAGAGGCCCAAAGACTCAGCCTCATCGCGGGAGATGCCAATGGTTCGAAATGCTTTGGTTTCCACAGTGTGAAGCCGAGAAAGGTGGGAGGCAGGAGCACCAGCCCAGAGGGGAGAGCAGTACTCCATCAGGCTGCGGATGAAAGCTTTGTATGTGGTCAGGAGCTCAGGTGGGCCGAGGAAGGACTTTTCACGACGGAGGATTCCCAGTTGGCGTATTTAAGGATTGGATTAATTTAAAGGATTGCTGTAAATTATCTTAATTTCACAATATCCTATATTTATATTGTAAACCTCAAAACATAGTAGTTCTTACACCTAAGGTAAGAACCATAATTTGTAAGCGATTGAAAGGTTTTCCGTCTGCCAAGATCAGCAGGTGGCACCGTTCTTCCTTAAGGTTTCAATCCTTTGAACTCAGAACCTCTCCAAACCAGAGATCCACAACCTCAGTCATGGATCCACATCAGTAGATTACCCACGTCAATAGATCCACACGTACCTTGTATGCCTTTGCCATGCTGCCCCACCCATTACCATGTTTCCCCCCCCCCCAAGGACCATTTGCTGTTGTGGCAGACAACATTGGAAGTTTTCAACGAATAGGCATGGCAATGTGGTTGCCACTGGAATCACCTTCATATCTGGCTTACTTTTTGAGATATTGACAAAAATATGTCCCAGATGGCAACAGTTTTGAAGTCCAAGATGGCAGCCATGAAAATTTTCAAATCGAATGGAAACATTGGTTTTTGGATTCAGAACTACTCAAACTTTTCAAAAATATAAATTGTTACAAATCTCCACAAAATCAGTCCGAACATTAAAATCTGGATATATGGAACCTGACTTTGTGCTCGGAACATTTAACACAGCACTGTTATGAAACAACAGAAATGGCTGGATCTTGTGGTTATCCGCCACGATTGAGAGAGGATGCCATACCCACGATTAAGCGGAAGAAACAGCCGTCACTTGAAACTGTAATACCATCTCTACCCAGGTTACAACACATGTACACGGGTGATTTGAATGATTAAGCGGAAGAAACAGCCATCGCTCGAAACTGTAACACAGGGGTCTCCAACCTTTTTGGGCGGTGGGCCACAAAACCAAAGTGGTGAGGGGCGGAGGGCCGCACCCAAAAGAAGGACGCTAAATTCCGAAAAAAAATAAAAATATATAATTAATATGCGGAAATTTAAACAAAAATTAGTGCTGAATATATTTTTCTTGCCAACGAATATGATAAATGAATAATCGTGTTGAAAACACGTGTCGAATATGAATCAAAATCATAATAAAAATTACGGAACGCTTTGATCATATAACCCTGACAAATTGGCCTGATATATATTGACCCTGGCAAATTGGCAGTATCGCGGGCCGCATTGTAATGTAAACTTAATATGGCACTGCGGGCCGCATAAATCCATCTTTAAGGGCCGTAGGTTGTAGAACGATCTCGCGGTGGAGACCGACCATTGCCACTCCTATGCCACGGTAAATATATATATATATATATATATATATATATATATATATATATATATATATATATATATATATATATATATATATATATATATATATATATATATATATATATATATATATATGTTACCGTGGCTGGAATTATAGATAGACTAGTACGCGCCCGTACGTGCATGGCCGTACGTGCGTGGCTGTACATGCAAAAATAACAAAAAAAACTTTCGAACCGCGTGCCAGAAACAAACACACAGGCCGTTCCTTCGCTCTCGCGTGCCCGTACATGTGTGGCCGTATGTGCGTGGCCGTACGTGCAAACCACAAAAAAAAAAAAAACTTTCAAACAACCACACAGGCCGTTCCTTCACTCTCGTAAACGACGACTGGATTGGGACATTGTGTTTATCTATAAATGCGCATAAGAAATCAAGAAATTAATAGAATACAGTAAGTCATCACTATCCGGAAGTGGTGCGTGCCGTAACGGAATGTTCACATGCATTCCACGAATTATCGCTTGCATTGAAGTAACAACTGCTGTGATACTTACACACACAGAGTTAATTAAAATCCAAATTAAAATCAAGTTTACCTCCCTGTCTTTGCTTGCCATGACATTCGCTGCCATTGACCATTGCCACTCCTACGCCACGGTAACTAAATGGCGCCCTTTCCCTATCGGCCACGCCTACGCAGCAACGTGTCTTGTCATTGGTTTGGTAAATAAATAGCCATAACTTGGGAAGCACTTGTCTGATTAATATCAAACCTTGAAAAGGCACATCCACAGGTCCCCAGCAATATACCTGGCAAGTTTCAATTAGATCGGACCAGTGGTTGTCGAGAAACAGCGTTCACACACACACACACACACACACACACACACACACACACACACACACACACACACACACACACACACACACACACACACACACACACACACACACACACACACACACACACACACACACACTGCTGGAATTATCGATAGATGAATGAAACAACTGTTTCCATTGCCCAGCAGTTACCACAAGAGCACCTGAAAATAATTATTATCAACATAAATTTCTACAAATCAAATGAACCACCACCGAGGCTCCATTGTTATCAATTTTTTTCCGATATCGATATACTGGTGGGGTTACACCGGAATATCGACATTATTAAAAATGAATAAATAAATTAATAAATTAATAAATGATTTTTTTTAATGTAGATTCCAAAAACACGCAAGGGTCCAATGGCCCGTTACGTATTCATAAGACGTACACATCATTGACACACGGTAATTTTTCAAAGTATTCCCACACGGGAATCCCCCCCCCCCCTTTGAGGAGAACGGTTATCTTACTTCCAAATTCAACTTGTATTAAAAATGTATCATGAGTACTGAGGACTTCGTGAGTTACTTTTTGGAAGTTAAAGGGTGAGGGACCTGCGATGGATAGGGAGCTTGAGTTAAAGAAGGGTTGAAAGATGGACAAAAGTGGGAGAGTCAAGACTTGGGGGACCGGGGACATTACTCAAGGAATGAAACACGCCAAACTTAACACCATTTCCCTCCCCCATCCCTCTAAACAATGGGTGGGAACTGGAAGTCTATTCTACATGCAGAGTGAAGATGTATCTTATTCTGGGAACGGGAACTAGTTCATAGTTCATAGTGGTATCGCTTCCGTATCGGTATCGCTTCCGTACGTCACTGACTCAGCACAGGGTTTCCAAAGCACACCCGATTCATATGAATAACCAATTGGGAATTGCTTTAAAACTAGCCACGAGGGCAAATAAAAACGCGATTGCTTGTACGGAGCTGATGAGTTCGGATGCTGAAGGTTAAAATACTTACTTCCTGGTAAGTCTTGAGGTTATACATTTCACTGTTCCTATTCCATGTTTAGCTGAGATGCCGAGAGCATCAAAGCTTTATAAATCATGAATGGTGTTTAATGATTGTAAACACCTTTCTTCAATTTGTTGGTTATATACAGGGTTTTTTTTCATATCGATATTTTTTTTCGGTATACCGGTATATCGATATGGAAAATTATATCGATATAACCAGTATATCGATATATCGCTGGACTCTATCACCACCTATTTATAGCAGAGAGAAAGTATGTATGTGTTCTCTACTCCTCCAAGATGTTTTGACCTTGGATGCTAAATTACTTTCAGTCACCCATTCATCATCCCACCACAATACCCACCACCAACCCACACCCTCCCCCCACAATACCCAGCAACATCACACTCCCCCTCCTCCACCATAGCCCCACAATCATAACCCCCACCCCCTCCCCACAATACCCACCACCATCCCACACCGCCCAATTCTCCTCCCCCCTCCACAATCCCAATCCACTGGGGAGGGACATCGACACCTCACAGACATGACGGTGGGACACAGCACGGACACAAATGACGTTCGGGAAAAGTATGAAACGGAACGTCCCGTAACGTGCAAGACACCTGGTCAGCCTGCGATGGTGGGACAAAGCATTCATCACCCTTTTTGCCCGTGATGTCTGAGTGCGCTAGGTAGTGCCTATTCTGTCGGGCGATGATGGGTATTTCTGTTCGAGTAATATATCAACCGATTTATCAATAAATACAAAATCCCTCCCTTATGAACCATTCATTGAACGGAAAATCAAACCCTACCGAGCTGAAGGGATGATGTGACAAGCGGTTTCATCTTCACGAACGCTTCTGCCTTCTTCCTCTGAATCACTCGCACAAGGCTCAAACGACTCGGCTCCACAATTCCCCCCAAAGTTTCCATCACTAATTTTGTCTCCAATCGTTTCTTCAAAATCCCACTGATCACTTTCAACATTCTGAGAACGATCAGTGTTGATAATGACTGGGGAATGTGTATCAGAATCCGAGCTCGACCTGCACAGTTTCTGTATGTAAAATCGCCATTTGTATCAAGGTGAGTTCACGGTGACGTTTCTGGCGAAATCGAAAATAGACACAAGGGCTTTTTTGACACTTTGTGATTGGCAAAAAATTATTTATTTTTTCCCTTCAAATTAAACCGTGATTGATTCTCAATGGCTTTCTGAAAAAAACAAAAAAAAACAATTGCATTTGGGTTCCCCTTTAAGCGAGGACTACTGCTACTAAAATAATTATCTATTTGCAATGCAATCTTTGCTTTCAGCAAAGAAGTTTAACTCTACTTCAAATTCAGATTCTCCACACACCCATATGGTGAGAATAACAGCGAGTGAAGAAATAAAATGACAAAGATTCAAGTGCATGAACAAATACAAATTTGGAAGTATGTGTGACAGTGCATGCTGAAATGAAAGGCTTTTTGTTGCACCTGAAGTTGTTTCTCGTTACATTGCTTCAAACAAAGTGGGGCAGGGGGGAAGGGTTGGGCAATTCGTAGTGTAGGAAAACATTACCTTGAGTTCGTAGGCATGAACTGAGTTGGTCATTTCATTGGCACGAAGTCGAAACTCATGCTCACGACATCGCAACTCAGAATCAAAACTGCCTTTCAATTCCTGCGACACACGCAAGCAACACTGCAAAATGCTTTGTGGTGGTGTGACAAGGCAGCAATGTGAGAAAACAATTTCAGAAATTACTTTTTCCCCTCTCCTTATATTATTTTCATTTCTCCCTCTCCTTCTCCCTTTCTTCCTCCCTCCTCCTCCCTTCCCCTTTTCCTATAATTCCCTTTTACCTTTTTCACCACTCTCCCTCTCACCCCCCCCCACCTTTCCCTCTCTCCTATTCCCTACATTCATTTTTCCCTCTCTTTCTGAACCATCCGCAAACAAAATAAATAATCTGCAAGGCAAATTAAGGCCATCGTTATAATCTAAAGTTATAAAACTAGTAATTTCAGATGGATACATCAGCGAATACAAAAGAGATATTGCAGGAAGAACAGGCTGAAAGGCAATGTTTTGCGATGAGCAGAGTATCAAGGATTATGACAAACCTGTTTTTGTTTATCCAGCTTTGCTTGAACTTCACTTGTCCATGTCTGCAAAAGTCTCTGCATTTTCTCCATCTCCTCCCTCACTTCTGCAATCTCCACTTGTGCAGCTCTGTTAATACATTCCAAATTAGCATCTCCCACACACCAGCCTCCTCCACAGCTCCTCTTCAGCAGTTGTCTTCGTTTTGCGATTATGTGACCCAAACTTTGGCAATCTTTCAGATCAAAGCAATCATCGGGATTCATCACCTGTGAGATGCCTGCAGTTCCATCCGATGTCCTCGTGTGCTTTTGTCAAGCCTCTGTTTTGCCTCGTCTCTCTCCCATGCTGCACTTTCAGCTGAAATGCGTAGTCGGTCAAGCTGTACTCGTAAGTCACTAACCTCTTCTTTCCGCTGCCTTTCTATGACCACTAGAGCAGCAGCAATGTTGTCATGCTTTCCCAGCTCCTCATCACGCTCAGCGAGTAGTCGTAAGTTGTACTACGGTAGACAATAATGTGAAAATGGAAGCAAAAAATTACTAATCATAATGATTATTCCATCACAAATAATAAATGTCAGTGTTTGTCCTCCATAACTACAAAACCATGAAACCTAGCGGGCCAAAACTTTGCATGCGTGGTGAGGAAACTCCAAGGGAGTGCATGAATGAAAACTGAGTATTTGAATAAATTTAAACACCCCTTTTGAAGATAATTAATGAGGTGCTCATCATTAAAAAAAAAACAAATGAAGCCTCACCAAGATAGTGGCATGCCATCTTGGTCAGTCCACTGTCACCTCAAAGGGGTCTTAAGTCACCATTTTGTTTCGGGCTGCTCAACAATGCCTCGACTTGGAACAGGCCACAACGGTTTCTGCATGATAACGTGCTCATGATGATCGTTTTTTGATGATCCAAAAGTATATATAGCCGTGCAGCTGAATCAAGAACTACGAAAGGTACAATAAACCCACTATTTTATGCTGCTCAAGCAGATAAGTAGTTTGAGATAACTCAAGGTCTTGGTATTATTAGTGGACATTCGAAATGACAGAGTAACCTCCAGCAGTTTCTTCTAATGACAGCAGAGGATTTACCTGAACTGCAGCAGTGGGTTTGATAGAACGATACCTGAGCCACTACATCGTCAAATAATTGATGGAAATAATGGGGAATACAGTTTCAAGGTCAATCCAAGAGGAAGTATGGCAGTCTCAACGATTCAGTTTGATAGCAGATGAAACCAGGGATATCAGCAAAATAGAACAGCATACCTATGTTTTGAGATGGATAAATCTGATGGACATGGCGGTGAACGAAGACTTCATTGGTCTGTATGAACTGAATAAAACTGATGCTCAAACTGTGACTTCCCCTCTGCAGAACATCTTGCTTCATTTCAACTTGAAGTTGGAACTAGAACGGCACTCAGTGGAGCACATACCTCCTCCAGGCAGAACAGTTTACATTTTACATCCCACTGATAGGCCGTATCTGGATCTGGACCTGAATCAAAATATAATCGACTCCTTCTTGTCACCGAACCAACTTATCCACCAAGTTTTGTCGTAATTCCTCCACAACGTTTTGAAATATGCTATATATCTTTTTTGGCCCCATATCTCAATGATTAAGAATCACTTTGAAATAAAAAAAAAATACTCGTATCCGGATCCGGATGTTCATCAAAAACGCGATTTGTCCTGGTCACACACCCAACTTGTCCACCACATTTCACCCGAATTCGCCACAACATTTTGAGATATCCTACTCGTAGACAAACAAACAAACAAACAAACAGACAGCCAAACAGGCAGGGGTGAAAACATAACCTCCATCCACCTTAGGTGGCTGAGGTTAAAATGCAGATGGCCAGGGTATGACAGCACAGATACTATGGCAGGTTTCAGTAGTGGGGTGGGCTGCTCATGTGTAAGAAAATTGTCCTACTCTCTACTCGCACTGTGCCAACCATAGCCTTGACGAAGCCCTACAATCACTGGTGAGGGACAGAAAGTTGATCAGGAATGCAATTCATTGCACGTAAGAGCTAGCCGTCTTCATTAGGATTTCTCCCAAAAGAACGGTCCAGTAACGACACAATGAATAAAACTATGATGATGCAGAAGATCTACATACATTGTTCCCTGCCAGATAGATTGTTACAGTATGCACAAAAGCTATCTTTGCTGTCTTGAGCAGCTGTGAGGTCATTGCCAAGATGTTGCAGCAGATCGCTGATGAAAACGCTACGGCTGACGTCTGAGACACAGCCATAGGATTGGCCACTAAACTTGGAACATGGGACATGGTTTTTGGCCAACCCTTAGCCAAGACCGTGTTCAGCGCGTGTGAACAAGTTGCATCCATGCTGTATCAAAGTTGCATCGATAACTGCAGAGATAACAATGGCATGTGTAAAGACCCTACTGTCAAATATACATGCACAAACGGATTCCTTCATGCGAATGTATGAGTGTGTCAAGTCGACGTAGCTGCTGAACCAACTCTCCCAAGACAATGAAGGCCCCTAAGCAACTTCAACATGGTGATGCTGAAGAACATATAGTTTTAATTGTTGAACAATACTACCAAGTGCTATATTATGAAGCAATCGATGCATGCATCAACTGCATTGACCATCAATTCCACCAACCAGCCTACAAGTTGTTGAGTGACATGGAAGAAGTTTTGTTGGAAGCTGCAAATTCAACTGACCAGGAATACAACATTGGCATCAAGATGGAGTTGTACCAAAATGACATCGACTTTGACAAATTGGAAGGTGAACTTAAGCTCAAAAATGGACTCATTTGCCAAGCACTAGAAGAACAAGTCAGACAGTCACTTCAACATGCTAACGAATGTGCGAGCATGGAATTCTTCAATATCAGAAAACTACGACAGATGTATCTTCTGGAACCCATGAGTGCAGCAACAGGCAAAAGATCGTTCTCTGCACAGAGAAAGTTAGAGACACACCTGCACAGCACAATCAAGGAGAAAAGAAACAACAACCTTCTCATTCTTAACACTCACATGAAAAGAACAGATGAACTAGACATCACGTCTCTCGTCAAAGCTTTTATTCAAAGAAATAGCAGGTGTTGCCTTTCCTTTGGGAAATTCTAGTGAGCATGAAATCATGGCACATTATATATGCTCTTTGGATTCGTTGATTGCCTCCACGTGAATTGATCTGGAATACAAGTTAAAATAATGTAAACTGCAGTACCATAACTGATTACCTCAAGGAAGATGTATCGATTATCTCTGCCACTGAAGGTGGAAGGAGGTTATGTTTTCACTCCTGTCTGTCTGTGTGTCTGTTACTTGTGAAAATCGAAGATTTTTCCAAGTACATTGGTTGACTGCGCGCGTTATTCTGTCTTTCTGTTTGTTTTTATGATTATCACCTCGAGATCACAATTTAAAAACGATCTTCACAAAACTTCACCACGTGGCAGAGTTCGTCATAAGCAAGAAGCCTGTTGTTTTTCAGGCCAAAGGTCAAAAAATTTGTCAAATTTCTAAAATCCTCAATTTTCATTCGATTGACGACAAATTTGAACAGGATTTGCATATCCGGTCACTGAATTCAACGACCAATAATTTTTGAGGTCCACATTGGCCAAAAGGTCAACATTGGCCACATTTCCAAAATTGTCAATTTTCATCTGACTGACTTGAAATTTTCAGAGGCATTGCATATTTATTTTGGTCATTGAATTCAACCACCAATTATTTTTGAGGTCAGCATTGGCCAAAAGGTCAACATAAGCCAAATTTCTAAAATCCTAAATTTTCATCCAATTGACTTGAAATTTGAAGAGGAGTTGCATATTTGGTCACTGAATTAAACCAGCCAATTATTTTTGAGGTCAACAGAGACTAAAAGGTCAACATAGTCCTAAGGTCAAGAACTAAGGTGGTATTTCTAAAATCCTCAATTTTCATCCGATTAACTTTAAATTTGAAGAGGATATATAATTTAGCTCACTGAATTCAACCACCAATTATTTTGTAGGTCCACATCGGCCAAAAGGTCAACATAGGCCGAAATTCTAAAATTGTCAATTTTCATTTGATTCACTTGATATTTGAAGAGGAGTTGCATATTTGGTCATTGAATTCAACCACCAATTATTTTTGAGGTCAAATTTGTTGTATGGATTTTGAAAGTTTTGTGCTCTGCACGGCATCTTCTTCTTGTTTGTTTGTCTGTTTGTGAGCAGGATATCTCAAAAAGTTGTGGACGGATTCAGACAAAACATGGTGAACACATTGGGTGTGTGATGAGGAAGAATTGATTCAATTTTGGTGAAGGTCCGAATCCGGATCTCATAATTTTTTCAGTGATTCTTCAGCATGGAGAGATTGGGCTAAACCAATATATAGCACGATATCTCAAAAGGTTTGGATGGATTTGGCCAAAACTTGGTGGACAAGTTGGGTGTGTGTCAAAGATGAATTCATTCGATTTTGGTGAAGATCCGAATTCGGATCAGGATACGAGAATTATTTAATTTCTATAGTGATATTTCACCATTGAGAGATGCGGCTAAAAATGATATTTCAAAAATTTATTGGGCCCGATATGTTCTACTGGATCAGCCATTGCGTGGCAGAAGTATGTGCTCTACCAAGTGCCTGTCTAGTTTCACCTTGTTATTATTTAATATTTTCAACATGGTTGTGATAAGTTTTCTTGAAACTTTTCATAACAGTGAAAATGTTGAATGTTGAATTTTGGTTAGGACATCTCTTTTAGTTTGTGCCAATTGTTTTTTAGATTTGTTAAGGAGCTGCTTATAAAAAAAAAGTCCATTGATTTTGTTCAGGGGAACCGCCAACGTATTAAACTTTATCCCGCTCATTCTGACTGAAAAGGCTACATGGGATACATTAATAACTGGCAAGAAGACCAAATGCTTTACGTAAACCCTGCTCACTAACCCCACTCGTTCACCCATAGCTCTCCAATTGTCGATGTTGTGGGTACCATGGCATCTTCTTCAGATACTAACCCAACGAGCATCTAAATCCACAAGATGGTGCACCTTTAAATGAGATACCCAGTTCATGAGGGGGTGAGGGAGGTAGGGGGGGGGTTGAATGGGATATAGCAGTGCCCCCCTCCCAGGCAAGGATTCCCCTCTTCAGTTTTGCACTCCCCCACCCTCTTCACGTCAAATTAAACTTGTTTTATAATCACCCAGCTGACTGCACAATTTTGTTTTATTATGGCTTGATGCAAGTTATGGCATCCTCAGGAATAGTACAGAACTGCCCACAATATGGCAGAAAATCTTCACTATGTACTTGCATCGAGATCTCAGAAACTGCAAACTCATCCAGATTCTCCCCACCTTACCCAATCATACTTATTCACTCATTTCACACTCAACTACGACTTTAACATCTGAGAGGGAGAGCAAATTCTGCTCAGGCTCGACTCTTCATCAGTGATGGGTCCAGATAGTATCAGTGCCCATGTTCTCATATCCCGCTCTTTTGCTCTTGCTTCTCATCTGTCCGCACTGCTCAGTCTGTCATTCTGCTTTGACTGTCTCCCATCTGTCTGGAATAGCCTGGTATTGGCCTAACAGTTAAGATGGCTGACTTAAGACCTTATTGTCCTGAGTTTCAGCCCCAATCATGCCATTGAAATAACACCAGGTGGGTTGGCTCAGTCTGTTATCTTTCCAAGATCAGAAAAATGAGTACCAGCTTTCTGGAAATGGGGCACTGGATCAGCGGTACAGCCATGCCGTCAGTAATGATGCAGCCAGCAGCCACAGGCCGAATACAAAATGATGATGATGATCTGACTGGAAGTCAGCAAGCATCACACCAATTCAAAAGAAAGGTGTTAAAAGAGACCATCTCAACCACAGGTGAATTCGCTTACTTTGCTTCACAAGCAAAGTTATGGAATCCATCAATGCTGCTGATGTCACGTTTCCTCTTCAAAAATCGCTAAACAGCTCTCATGCGGGTTATTCCCTGCGACATCCACCATAAATACGTATGCACATTGATTGAATGTCAGAACAGCCAATTATTATATTTTGGATATGGTCGGACACTTCGCCAGTATTTATCCCTAGAGCATGAAAGCCAAATTTGCTCCTGAGTGGTGTTCCTTGCAAAATTATTATCATCCTTCTTCTGGAAGGTTTAAAGCTTGGATGCAATCAGCCATGTTAATCCTTTGAGGGCAGTGCTGTTCCCTTCATACGACCTTGAGTTGCTATCAATACAACAGGCATCGGTAGTGTAAGACTATTTATGACCTGTTTCAAAAAGTATAACCATTAGTTTGGCTTCTGAATTATTCACTGAACTTTGGGCATGCTGCTTCTCATGTCTTAGCAATGGTTACTTCATCTGCTTGCCAAGCTCATGCTGCCTGCAGCATAAAAGGCTGCCTTCATACCTAAATTTCTGACTGCAACCATTCCCCCTCCTCCACTTTTCACTCAAATGGAATCCTCTTCTGTTTTCTCACAGTGGAGGATAGAGTGCCTGAAGGGAGCCATGAAGCCCAGTCTAGTTCCTCATACACATTACCAACCTCTGGAAAACCCTTTCTTCTATTTTGCAAATGATTCCACATTGTATTGTACAATACCACATCCTACAGACAGGCAGACAGCAGTTGCCGCACTCTCTGCCGATTTGGATTAGGTTAGAAACTGGTCTGAAAAATGGAACATGTTTCTCAATGCTGGGAAATCTCACAGTCACATCCTGATATTTTGAGGGATTATGAAACATATCCAACAATTTAATTCAAAGGTCAGCCACTGGAAGAGGTTCAGTCCCTTAAACTTCTTGAAATGACCATCAGCCATGACTTATCCTAGGCCAACCATGGAGCAAAGTCGACCTCCAAAGTGAGCTGCAGACTGGTTATTCTTTGTCATACAGATTCTATAAATAAATATATAGACACATGCAAATACATATATAGACATATATTCAAACATACAGTATATTTTCCGTTTCTGTAAGGACCTGCATATACAGGGGGCTGCAAAAGTAGGTATACAGTAAGGATTATACCAGTATTACCAGTATTATAATAGTGGTGCGAGGATTCATTTAATACCAGAATTCATTTAATTTGAACATTTGAGGGATTAATATGTTTATTATTGATATGTTATTATTGATATGCTTGTATAATCGATAAAATACGTTTTGCGTGCATGTTTTGTTTTTCATCACTGTATACCTACTTTTGCAGCTATATATATATATATATATATATATATATATATATATATATATATATATATATATATATATACATACATATATACACACAGAAGGTTAGATTGAATATATATTTATAAATATGAAAGATATATATATATATATATATATATATATATATATATATATATATAAATATAGATGTATATATAAATATATATCCATATACAACACCGCTCAAATATGAGTGCTCACATAAAACACGAGTGCTCACTCATATATATATGTATATATATATATATATATATATATATATATATATATATATATATATATATATATATATATATATATATATACATATATATATATCACAAGGGGAAAACCAGAGATGTCACTTTTTATAAATTTCAGGGTTATTGCACCTGCCAATAGTTGGCAACATCAGGTTTCCTCTCACAATATTACTTGAACAAATAACCAGGGGTGTCATAATTTATATGGTATAAAGTTTAGCCAGGCAATAAAAAAACAAGTGTTGTCAAAGCTGAACAAGTAGAAACCCAGAGTTGTTAGTACTTTACTCCTGGTTATCTCCCTTTCATTCATGTTAACTGTTCCACCATAATATTCAGAGTTGAGAAACTAAAAAATGAAAGGTTGTAAAACTTTCACAGCATAAACTCTGAGCACTACAATAGCCTATTTGGTTATATCATGGGCTCCGTAGTTGGTGCATATCGTGGTTCAAGCCTGGTCAAACCTTTATTGTGACTTTTATGGGACCCACGCCGTAGCTTAATGGTTAGCACGTCTGAGTACTTATCCTCATTCGATGTACCCACCGCCCAATCGACCTGCTTAGGTATATGAGGGAGTCACATGAGGTGACTTCGGCTATCGCGGGGGTGGTTTATCCTTGATTTCCTCCCGGTTTTCCATCATATTAAGTGGTACGGAGTAAGAAATGGAGAATCCGTCGTCATATAAGCGAAATACCCTTGAGAATGGCGTTGAACACCAATCAAACAAAAAAAAAAACAACGACCGTTTAATGTTGAAAAAAATAATCTGTGATCATCAAAGTCATGTAATGTATGCTAATAACCAACAAGCATGAATTTGCTACACATCCTGGGTTAAAATTGCATGGCAATTATTAAACAAGGGAATAACCAGTGATGTCAGTTTGCAACATTGATTCATTCTTTGCTCTTAAATTAAATAACACAGAAGCTTGGCAAATGCTACATGCTTAATTTGATCGGCCAATGATCACTCTTCCTTTTACTGGAAAAGAAATCTATATGACAGTTATTAAACAGTCCAACAAAGTCTTGAAACTTTGTTTTTCAGTTTCTTCAAAATTGACTTATCCTGACATCTCTGGTTTTCCCCTTGTGATCTATATATATATATATATATATATATATATATATATATATATATATATATATATATATATATATATATATATATATATATATATATATATATATATATATATATATATATATATATATATATATATATATATATGTATATATATATATGTATATATATGTATGTATATATAAGCCTGGTGTTGGCGCAGTGGTTAGGGCAGCGGCTTGGGATCCAAAAGGTCCTGAGTTCAAGCCCCGTTGGGCCACTGAATTAATACACCAGGGGGTTGACTCAACCTGTCATCCTTCCGAGGTCGGCGAAGTGAGTACCAGTGTACTGGGCCGGTGTATACCCCGGTTAAAATAGGTGTACCATATCCCTGTGTGGTCCGAGGCGACCAGGGTTGCGTCAGGAAGGGCATCCGGCATAAAACATGTGCCAAATCACTATGCGGATCATACGGATGATCCGCTGTGGCGACCCCTAACGGGAGCAGCCGAAAGAAGAAGAAGATATATATATATATATATATATATATATATATATATATATATATATATATATATATATATATATATATATATATATATCCCTGTGTCACAAGAGGCGACCAGGGTTGCGTCAGGAAGGGCATCCGGTGTAAAACATGTGCCAAATCACGATGCGGATCATATGGATGATCCACTGTGGTGACCCCGAACGGGAGCAGCCGAAAGAAGAAGAAGATATATATATATATATATATATATATATATATATATATATATATATATATATATATATATACACATACATATTTGCACCATTTTAATGTTCAGACGCACAAGGAGAGTGTCAGGAGTGCTGTCGGAGCATCACAATGCAGCGTTTTTCCACTGTCCCCCCTTGCTGGACCCTCCCTATTGAGTGTGCGCCAATGGGAAAGGACTACGCATGAACTTTGCTCCCTCAAAGCCACGCCCAGCATGGCTCATAGAAAGACAAGGACATGGCTCGGTTCAGAGCTGTGTGTGTGTGCACTGGGGATTTGAGACGAAGATTGCTTGCCTGCTCGGGAAATCACCTGCCAGAACAAACATCACTGGGTCCCGGGTGAATTGCGCTGGGTCCAAGGTTCACCGCTGTGAGAGGAGAGTGCGAGGTGAGGGCACAGTGACACCGAGAGGTACCTGGTAAGCCGCATAGCTGCACATACACTCACGCTATATTTTTCTTGCTTTCCCTACAAACAGCTTATTGTATACTTTGGACACACAAAGGGAATCAGTATTCCTAAAAGAGCTGTCAATGATTACGCTCCAAGGGTAAGACACTTGCGCCTCATATTTTTCCTCCAAGCCAATGCTATCGCTATGGTGCACTTTCATTGACACTCCACCGCCCATACTTTACCCCTCCCACCCCCCCCCCCCCGGATATTTGGACTGACACAGCTCCGCCTGGTTGTGTGAGGTAAGGGAGGAGTTGCCCCCATACTCCACTGTGCTTCTCTTCCTCCTCACATCTTTGTCTCCTTCCCGATTGAATGACGACGCCATGTCTTTTGTGCAAGGACATTTGTGTAAAGGGAAAAACATGCATGATAGGGGTAAGTCTGCTCCTCTGTGCCTTCTGACTTTGCTTGCTTGCTTGTAAATAAGTGCTTTGATCATTGCCTTGCTTGTATAAAGGATTGCTGTTTGTTATTTGATGAACATCTTTCAAACCTGCTTGGGTATCCATTCTTTCCTTGGTATGATGCCATAGCGTATCGGTAATATACAGATGGGAAGTTTTTGCCGCACTGATTAGCCAACGCTGTACTCATGATACCGCTCGGCCGTAATAAGTACTCAGGTGAGCGTTGAAGAAACGGTTCCCAATATTAATTATTTAAATCAATAAAATAAGATAACATGACTGAGAACTTGAGGACCCTGTAAGATATAATTAATTCAACCGGCTCTGTAGTTGTACCTGTCAAGCCGTGGATTTATACGTGGCTGGTAGCCTCAGGGTTAGAGGGCGAGACAGGATGCGAGAGGCAGGTCCTGCGACCACCCCGTGGACCTCCTCCGTACTCAAACTCTTCTTCTTCTTCTTTTGGCTGCTCCCGTTAGGGGTCGCCACAGCGGATCATCCGCTATGATCCGCATAATGATTTGGCACAGGTTTTACGCCGGATACCCTTCCTGACGCAACCCTGGTCACCTCTTACGACACAGGGATATGGTACACCTATTCTAACCGGGGCATACCCAGGGAGGGGTAGAGCAAGGCCCAGTGCACTGGTACTCACTTCGCCGACCTCGGAAGGATGACAGGCTGAGTCAACCTCCTGGTGTGTATTAATTTCCTCCGTACTCGAACCCCGAACTATATTATAAACTTGCAAATACCACCCGTCACTTCACTGATGGGAGTACTAAAGGGGGGAGGGAGAGAAAGAGGGGGGAAGAGGGAGGGAGGGGTGGGGGGGGAGAGAGCGGGGAAAGTGGAGGGAAGGGCAGCGAGGAGGGGTGGGGGAAGGGAAGACAACATCAGGTGAGAGGAAGCGAAGGCAGATGTGCAGTGGAGCATTATCGCCCGGACGCGTCCAGAGACAAACACCGCTTGGACACATCCGGAGACAAACTCCCGTCCGGCCATAAACCCTGCCAAGAAACGTTTGAAGACAAACACCGTTCACACACAACCACCATCTGGAAATGTCCAGAGACAGAGGTGTGAGAGAGAGAGAGAGAGAAAGAGAGAGGGAGGGAGAGAGAGAGAGAGAGAGAGAGAGAGAGAGAGAGAGAGAGAGAGAGAGAGAGAGAGAGAGAGAGAGAGAGAGAGAGAGAGAGGTGAGAGAGAGAGAGGTGAGAGAGAGAGAGGTGAGAGAGAGAGAGGTGAGAGAGAGAGAGGTGAGAGAGACAGACAGACAGAGAGAGAGACAGACAGACAGAGAGAGAGAGAGAGAGAGAGAGAGAGAGAGAGAGAGAGAGGGAGAGAGAGAGAGAAAGAGAGAGAGAGAGAGAGAGAGAGGGAGGGGGAGGAGGGTGATGCACTGTATTGGGAGGAGGTAGAGCAAGGATGGGACACAGAGAGAGAGAGAGAGAGAGAGAGAGAGAGGGGGGGAGGGAGAGGGGGGGGGAGGGAGAGAGAGATAGAGATAGAGATAGAGAGAGAGGGAGAGATATATATGCTTTATGAACAACACACAAACACACCAACACACACACACACACACACACACACACACACACACACACACACACACACACACACACACACACACACACACACACACACACACACACACACACACACACACACACAAGGCTGATATCGGCAACAACCCAAAAACCATGCATAGCTTTCACCGAAAAATAGCGTTGCATTTAGATAGACGTTTCAGGGATATGTTCACAAACATTAATCTGAATAAACAGCAGCGTGTGATGGGTGGAAAAAAATGGCTCGGTAATTTAGAAAACCACGTTAATACGGTAAACGGCTCGGAAATCGGGTGTTATTGTTACGAATCTGGAAGCCATGAGCACTCAACATACAGGTGCTATAGAACAGTTATATCGGTATGTGTTTTTTAGTTAGGGTCCCCGTCCCTCGTTTAATGGGTGAATAAATGTACATGTGCTGTAAGTTATTTTGATAGTTAGGATTTTTGCATCACTCACAACAACTACGGCTACTACATCGACAACTACAACAACAACCCCATCTTCGCTCTCACAGCGACAACCCTCTGCTCCCGGCATTCTCCGCGCGCTGGCTGGTATGCGGGTGTGTTCAGAACTCGTTCGGGGATGAAATTCCACTCCCAAATATGGTCATGAACCGGTTCGCTTGGCTGCGCGCCAAATAAGGGAATGCATCGTGTCGCACCCAATGAGAGCAGGCCACGATGAGCGGACTGAATTCCATTCCCAAATATGGTCATGAACCGGTTCGCTTGGCTGCGTGCCAAATAAGGGAATACATCATGTCCCACCCAATGAGAGCAGGCCACGATGAGCGGACCGCGCCTGAGTGCGACAAAAGGAACGGAGAGCACATAATCGGGTGGATCTGCTCGAGCGGGTTGGAAAGAATCTGCGCCCCGTCTTCACCAGCGCGTGTTCTTGTTCCCGGCTGATCCCGTCGCCGGCGTGCTCTGGTTCCCGGGTCAACTAGTTACTGGCGTGGCCTGCGTCGGCTGCCCTTGGTCTGTTCGTGCCGACTGGTGTTCCGGGAAGGTGTGGACATTGAGCCGCGTGCTCGCGGCCAGGTAGCCAGCCACTTTCTCATCCCTCAGCTCGACTTCCCTCTGAGCTGAAGGGATAATAAAGACCATTTTGGGTCCGTTTCTTTTGGGTGTGCGTCTGTCTGTGGGCCCGTCTTTAAGTAGGAATTGTTTAAGTGCTTGTGTGTAAATTTGCATTCTCTATTAGTCATGATAACTCTGCCCTGATGTTCTTCCCTCATTTCCCTTGTTAAGATAGGGGTCCCATGCACCCCCATGATACATTTTTTTTAACCTGCATTTTTACAATCCCTGAGGTGAGTAGGAACAGAATTTCCTTTGTTCCCCATTCCAAAAAATGTCCCATGTGGGTCGTTTAGCCGTTTTTTGTCCGCCATCTTGGATTTCTTGGGAAGTAAAAGTAAGGGGTAGGGGTAATATAAAGGACCTTTTCGCATAGAAAGAAATTAGTTACAGGTACAAATTAGGTATCATTGGAAAGGGTATGACCTGCACTATCACAAGAACCCGTCAATTATTCAATTAGAGCATCGATGACGTTATCAGGGGTCAAAAGGTCACGTGAAAGGGCCACTAAGTCAAATTTCACGCCCATCCTCTTTGTCATCCACCCTGCATCTAAGTGGATCAATCTTTTGGATTCTACTTTGCTTGAAGGAAAGTGTATATGTATAGGCAGTTTTTAAAACTAAAACAAATTATTTAACTTCAGTACAACATCATTAACCCTTTCCACAAAAATACCGAAAATATTGAGAAAATGCGGTTCTGTATTGAGTTTACTGTGTGAGTGTGTCCTTCGCATATAAATGATTAATTTCACTGTTTATTTATAGTTTATGGCTATGGTTATTAACATTCTTTTTTGTTACAGGTGAGGCCATTGTAACTACCTTAACACTTTAGTGGTGGTGTTAAATTTTGTCAACTGACAGTGTTGTCTTTTTTTGTTACAGGACGTGCAGACAACCCGTGACTAGCTCCAGGGTGGATGACAGGGTGGATATATATACATATATACATATATATACATACATATATATATATATATATATACATATATACATATATATACATATATATATATATATATATACACATATACGCATAAAGCCTATGAGATTGAAGTACAAGGACGGGAAGCTCAGGTAAATAATGAAGGTGATTCATCTGCATATGTTAATAACACACCAAGATTGTACCCGAACCTTGAAAGTATGGGGCTGATGGCCACAGCCTCTGCTTTCCCGGTTCAGGAAATAACTCCGGCGGGACCAGGGGTGCAGGCTCAGTCAGTGTACTGACCATTTAAAGAGATTGAATTAAGATCAATGAAGGAGAGAGTATTAGATCTGAGGGGAAATGCAGGAGCAGTAAGGAATTTAATAACGCAGTAGGTTGCAGCACATCGATGCACCCACAGTGACATTGGGGTGCTATGTCAAGCAGTGTTGTCTCCATATGTGTGGAAGAGAGCTCGAGAAGCTGCCGAGTGGACAGCAGACGAACCAGCAGTTTGCACCGAAGCAGATCGGCGAGATAAGCGAGGGCGCCTGTATGAGGAGATTGAGAAGGCCTTGCGACCACCAGCATTAGATTGGGATAAAATCTATGAAACAGCAACGTCAAGGGGAGCGGGCATTCGAGTTTATGGATAGATTAATGTTGACACTCTTACAATATGGGGGGTTTCAAGTTGAAGCAGACATACCGGAGCGAACGGTCACTAATTTTGTAATGGAAGGACTCAGGCCTTAAATTAAAAAACAATTGAAGTATGTACTGTTAGGTTGGCAGGGCAAGAAAGCAAGTGAGATTTGTATAGCAGCTGATCAATGTATGGACCGAGCGGAAGAACGGGAGAACGCAAAGGCAAAAATGAAAGACGAAGTGTTGCAGATGGTGTTGCTCGACAAAGTAACAGACCAAAGAAAGAATAAGGGTTGGAGAAAGTGGGGACTGGAGGGAGATGATTCAGATTCGGAAGAAGAAGAAGCGGCCAGGAGATGGGGACGGCGAATGAGAGGTCCACAAAGACCCCCACCAGCAGCACAGGATGGACGGCCCAAGAAATGGAGTGGAAAAAACAAAGGTTGGACGCGAACGCCACCACAGACCCGCTCGAGGACGGCAGCAACACAAGAACAGGAACAACCAAGTCAATCACAGGGATGTTTCCAGTGCGGGCAATTGGGACATTGGAAAAGATATTGCCCCCAAAGAGGACGACCGGAGATCCAACAGGAGGGAGGATCGGGACAACCGCAAAATCGTAAGTCATATTGACAGACCGCGGGTGGACCCGTGTTACAAGGGGCAATGTTGACATTAACACCAAAAGAGGAGCCGACCTACTCTTTGGATGTTTCAGGTAAGACACTATGTTTTTTAGTTGACACGGGAGCCACCTACTCTACTATAGCAGCCAAACAGCTGCCACATGTTGAAAAATCCAATGCTGAAGTCCAAGTAGTAGGGTTGGGTGGTAGCATACAAACATTAAAGACAACAACGCAATTACCAGTAAGATGTGGACCTTTACAGGAAAAACATGCATTTCTTCTCACAACCACCACACCGGTGAATTTGTTAGGTAGAGATTTGTTGTGTAAGTTGGGATGTAAAATAGCATGTACGAACAAAGGGGTTTTTGTGGATATTCCCCAGAATAAAGCACAGTCAGCAATGATGCTGTTAATGACATCGCACCCAGTTGTTTATTGGTGGAGGCTGAAAAGACAGCCGATTAGTGAGGCTTTGATATGTTTAAAGGAAGTCTTAGCCAAAAGTGAGGAAATGCAAATGTGGCTAGACAATGCACAAGTAATGACACACATCTACTATGAGCCTCCACATTGTATGATCTATTATGATGCGAATGGAGATGATGCTGGATTTGCGGAGAAAATTGCTCCGTATTTGGGAACCTACAATGATCTTTTGATTTGCCGTTTGATGATTGGTAAGGAAGGTGTTGCAATGGAGGTAAAGCTCACAGAACAACAAAGGCATTTGACAAAGTATCCGCCGGGAGTAACTTCGCATGTGACAATAACCACAGCAAAAGATTATCACCTGAAGGATTTGGGCTTTATGGTTTATCGCATACAGGGGGCAGTAGCGACCTGCACAACAACGATGCTGCATTGGCAGGTGCACAAGCTAGCGAACCATGAAGGGGGGATTTGTGATTTTGAGGAACAGGTGTTATTGGGGATAATTGAAGAGGTTGATTTACCACCTAAACATGAGAGGGTGATGGAAACGGTGAATGAAGGAGGAAACGCAGAAGATTTGATAGAAAGAGTTCCACAGGAATTGTGGACCCGACATGACAATGATGTGGGCCATATCATTGGGGCAATGCCCCTCGTGGTTAAACTCAAACCGGGGATGCCTTGGCCAAATGTGCGCCAATACCCCCTGCGAAAGGAGGCGGAGGCCGGGATAGCACCAGTAATTGAATCTTTGAAGGAGCAAGGGATAATTGTAGAAACTTCAAGCCCATGCAACACGCCTATACTGCCAGTGAAAAAGCCACAGAAAGATAAGTGGAGATTTGTTCAGGATTTACGGGAAGTAAATGAGGTGATTCAAAGTATCCACCCCGTGGTACCGAGCGCAGAGGGGGTGATGACGTCTATACCTGCAAGTTCCACCCATTTTACTGTAATCGATTTATGTTCTGCATATTTTTCCATACCCATTGATAAAAAAAATCCCAGTTTTTATTTGCCTTCACGTATAAAGGCCGTCAATACACATGGACTGTTTTGCCTCAGGGGTTCGCGGATAGTCCAACATTATTTTCGCGTACCTTACATAAGGACTTAGAAGATGTTGTCTTCAAGGGTAAATCAGTGCTGCTACAATATGTGGATGATTTGCTCATTTGCTCCCCAAACAAAGCAGCGTGTGAAACAGATACGCTGCAGCTGCTCCAGGCATTAGCAAGAAAAGGCCACAAGGTGAATAAAGAGAAGTTGCAATTAGTGAAGGAAAGGGTTAAGTATTTGGGACACCACATTTCGCAAGGAAAGAGGGAATTGGATAAAGGGAGAATAACTTCAATTTCAGAAGTGCCATGCCCTCGCACAAAGAAAGAGATGATGCGATTCCTAGGTATGGCAACCTACTGTAGACAGTGGATTGTTGATTATGCAATTCTGACAAAGGAACTGTATGTTGTGGTGGGCAAAAACCAGCCCAATGTAATTGAGTGGACTGAGAAGATGGGGGAATATTTTACCAAATTAAAAGCGGCACTCTCGACGGCTCCAGTGTTGGGGCTGCCAGATTATGAGAAACCATTCTTCCTTTACTCTCACGAAACTAGAGGATTTGCGCAGGCTGTGCTGACCGCCAGCGACCAATTGCATATTTTAGCCGAAGGCTGGACCCAGTCGAACGCGGCCCAACCCTTTGCTTGCAAGCAGTGGCCGCAGCGAGCTACGCAGTTAAGCGCACGGCAGAGATCGTAATGGGTCACCCCCTAACGCTAAGGGTACCTCACTGCGTCGCGGCTTTATTAACCCAAAAGCAAACACAACATTTAACCAACACACGCCTGATGCAGTATGAGACGACTCTCCTACACCAGCCGAATTTGCAGATTGAGAGATGTAATGTTCTTAATCCTGCTTCCTTGCTGCCAACGAAAGACGATGGCGATGCTCACGACTGCACAGAGGCAATACAAGAAGTATCCACCGTGCACCCGGATCTAAAGGATCAACCCTTGGAACACCCGGACCTCACCTTGTTCATTGATGGTTCGGCCTATCGAGGCCAAGACGGCTCGGGGCACGCAGGATACGCCGTGTGCACCGACAGTGAAGTTATTGAAGCGAGACGCCTGCCTGCACATTTTTCTGCCCAGCAGGCGGAGCTGTGTGCCCTGATAAGGGCATGTGAACTATCTGCCAACATCGCGGTAAATATATACACTGACTCTAACTATGCTTTTGGTGTAGTACATGACAAAGGTGCGATATAGAAAATGCGAGGGTTACTCACCTCTGCAGGAACACCAATAAAAAATGGTGATTTAGTTTCTGAGCTGTTAAAAAGTATCTCAGCACCAGCGGACGTCGCGGTAATGAAATGCCGCGCACATCAGAAACTCACTACGGATATAGACAAAGGAAATGACAAGGCGGATAAAACTGCAAAAGAGGCGGCTAGTCTGCCTATTCCTTTGATAATGCCAGCACGACTACCGAAGGAACAAATTAAGCTGCATCAGTATAGCTTGTCAGATATTATTGCAATTCAAGCTGCAGCATTGCTGGATGATCGTGACAAATGGAAAGCTGCAGGAGGGACAATGGATGCAGACGGACTATGGTCTAATAGGGGAAAGGTCATAGCACCTACTGAAATCCTACCGTGGCTTGCACGCATGGCCCATTTAAATGGACATGTGTGCAAGAGGGGGACTGTGAGACAGGTGCAAGAATCCTGGTATGCACCAGGAATTGGGGGAGTAGCAGAAGGGGTGTGTAAGAGTTGCCAAATATGTCAAAAACACAACCAGCAGAAGGAGGGAAAAACAAGAGTGCTGGGAGCTCACCCAGCCCCTTGGGGACCGTTCACGTACCTACAAATAGACTTTATAAAAATGCCTCCATCAGGCGGTTTCAACAATGTTTTGGTAGTGGTAGACATTTTTACTATGTGGGTAGAGGCGTACCCATGTGCAAAGGCTGATGCCGCTACCGTGGTAAAGCACCTGTGAAAATGTTTTTTCTGCCGATTTGGCATTCCTCATAAAGTGTCTCACGATCAAGGAGGACATTTTACGGGGGAAATAACACGGGCAGCGTGTAAAGCACTGGGAATTAAACAAACATTTCATTGTGTTTATCACCCAGAGTCAGCAGGTGCTGTGGAACGGCAAAACGGAATACTGAAGAACAAACTGGCTAAAATAACAACGGAGACGGGGTTAAAATGGCCAGAGGCATTACCCTTGGCACTAATGAGCATGCGATCGACAGTAAACCAGAAAACAGGGTTATCCCCCCATGAAATACTAATGGGAAGGCCCATGCGGCTGCCTGTGACCGCCCCCACAAACATGAATAAGTTGGATATTACAATGATGGACGAGAACTTGCTGACATTTTGTAAACAGCTTTGCAGGATCGCAAGGGCGATACACACAAGGGTAAAAGAGGCCCAACCCGAACCAGTGGAAGAGCCGTACCACGCCTTCCAGCCAGGAGACTACGTACTGATAAAACACTTCACGAGGAAAACAGCCTTGGAACCTCGGTGGAAAGGACCATTTCAGGTACTGCTGACTACTCCGACTGCGGTAAAGTGCGAGGGTAAGACGGCTTGGATACATGCCACACATTGCAAACTGGCAATACCAGCAGAGACAGGGACAACATGAACAACACCTATCTTACCATGACTGTATTTTTTTGTGCACTTGGATGCACATGGGCATTTTACAATACGAGCTGCATGCGTTATAATGAAGGAAAAACTGATGATGAGAGAACTATGGGTAAAAGAAAGAGACGAGAACTAATCCTACATAAAGAATTGACTGATCATCCACTGAACACTTACCTGGCATTATCGCTACAGTACGCTAGGACAATGAACAAAAGGGAGTGTTGGGTGTGTTCACACCTTCCACATTCCTCAAAACATGGATTACCCTTGTTTGCAGTTCCACTCCAGGGGGAGAACATGTGTGGGTACATAGTCCGTAGACAAGATAGACCAGTTTTAACTAAAGTAGAGAAGGCATCAGTGGAAGGTAGAATAATAGAAATAAAAAGTAAATGGGAGAAGGGGGGTTATAATTGCACGAACTATGAGCATTGGTATTACCCTAAGTACAGAACTATTAAGCAAAAGGCTGTGGGACAGGGCCCGGCAAGAGCAATAAAAGTAACGAATTATGATGGATTGAAGAAGGGGGAGGGATTAGAAAAGTACCCCCCACATTTTCAGCTCATGCACAAACAAATTGGATTGATTTGTTTAGTTAGAGGACAAGGGGGGGGACCCCATTTAGGAGAATCAACATGCCAGTACTATGCTAGACATGGGGATGAAATGGTGACCATGAAAGGGCGAATTAATGGAACAACCATACCTGTAAAAATCGAAGTAAATAACCTGCTTGAACCTCAGGCACCCCTAAATGGTACATATTTTGTGTGTGGGTATAAGGCATACTCATGGCTACCAGTGGGATGGAGGGGATCATGTTTTTTGGGATTTATACTACCCAGGATTCGGATCACTGACCAATCACCCTTTGTACCACAGGTCAGATCGAGAAGAGCCATTTCAGAAGTTGAGAGGTTTTTCATGATTGCATTCCTCTTTTACGGAGCGGGCAAAAGTGCAAGGGAAATTATCAATTTGGCAGCATCTTTGGAAAAGCTTGCTAATACCACCAGCGAAGGATTTCACAAAACGAGTGCCGAGCTGGTAGCTATACGGATAACCGTGATGCAAAACCGCATCGCTCTGGATATGCTTATAGCAGAAAAAGGAGGGACGTGTGCGGTTATAGGTGTGGAATGCTGCACATACATTCCAGATAATTCAGAAGAAATTGATAATTTGGCTGAAAAAATTAAAGCTGAAGGTGCAAAATATCATGATTTTAACAAGGGATGGTCAATGGGATCTTGGTTGAAGGGAATATTGGGGAGTTGGGGAGCCTGGTTAATCCATTGGTTGTTTATAGGGCTCATGATCTTCATAGCAGTGATTGTTGTCATCACTTGTATTAAAAATCTAATCAGGGAGTGCGTGAGACGATGTTCTTCTGCAGCAAAGAAAACAACAAAAACGGAGACGATCCTGGGGAAGCCTGCTGTGGTTGCTGTGGTCAAACCGCTGCCAACACCTCCGCCGTCTCGACCCTCCCCGATAATTCACTCTGTTTTTCCTCCCCAACCCATAGACCCTGAAATGTACTGTGAACTTAATGGGACTGTTGACCCACTGCTTACACTCACATTGGATGAGTGTCTCGACTTGCTCACACTGATGACGAAGATGTAAAGAAATGTTATCTAAACATTGCCTTGTTGGAAAATGTTGGGACTTTTCTTTAAAATTTTTTCTTTCACTCTGGCTTGCAGTTTATAAAATTATATTCTTGTTTGCTGATATTCTTTTTGTTGGTTCATAAAGAACACGATATATATTCTTACTTGTTGTTGTATAAAAAAAAATTATATTCTTGTTTGCTAATTCTGACTTGTTTATAAAAAAATTATATTCTTGTTCATAAAGAACCATAGTTGAAAATATATGCATCTTTTTGTGTGTGAAATAATTTTTGTGTGAGTTGTTTTTGAAAGGTAATTTTTTTGCTTCCTCATCACCTATATTCAAGTTATAATTGTTGAAATGTATCCACTATTCTATAGAGGGGTGGGGTATTGGTGGGCCGGTCGGGATTGTGGAGGGGGAGCTTTTCTATGAAGCTAGAAAGTGCGGGCGGAGCTTTCGTGACGTTATGGCTCACTTGGAGCTACTCATAAAAGTGTGCCACTTCTGGAGGAGACTCCCTTTTACCACCTTGCCGCTCCATCAAGATTCCATCTCTAAAAATTATTATAATTGTGGTGTTCCTTTTCCACTATGTTTCTAAGTAACAGAGGGGCAAATGTGGAGCTGTTGAACAGCTCCCAAGATGAAAGCAGCCATTTTAATAGGATTACCTTTTCTTAAAATTGAATGTAGCATTTAATTGAGGAAGCCAAAGCATTTAAGATGCTCTCAGTAAGCTACCATTTTTGACTGTTGGTAATCAAAGCAAGTCGGCTATCTCTCTCTCTCTCTCTCTCTCTCTCTCTCTCTCTCTCTCTCTCTCTCTCTCTCTCTCTCTCTCTCTCTCTCTCTCTCTCTCTCTGTCTCTGTCTGTCTCTGTCTGTCTCTGTCTGTCTCTGTCTGTCTCTTTGTCATGCAGCTGAACATCTGGCTTTCTTGATGGCCCTTGTAACAACATTCTTTGAGCCTTGGGCTCAGAGAAGCCCAATCATAAATCAGCACTGTTTTGGTATAGTTCAAAAGGGAACATCTTGCAGTAGACTGAGACGATAATATATATATATATATATATATATATATATATATATATATATATATATATATATATATATATATATATATATATATATATATTGTGATAAAGATCTGCCTGACCAATAACAGATCTTCTTGCTTGTGAAAAGATCAATGCTTTGTCAGGCCAGGAGAGAATACTTGCTGGGGTGTTGTTACTTTCAAAGAATACGATATCTTAGAAAGGAAATATAAAGCTGATGGAAGTTGGGGAAATCATGAAAACAGATGAGCAGGAAAAGTATATATAAAGTAAACCAAACTGCTTGCAGGCCAGAGTTTGACTGAGCTGATATACTGTAGGTATTCTGTGCCTTTCTACTCTCGTGTACACTTTTGATGCGTATTAAAAGCTCTTCTCTACGATGATTGGTGTAGTCATTGCTTGATTGCAAACCCTGATCTCGACATGTGTGTATATATATATATATATATATATATATATATATATATATATATATATATATATATATATATATATATATATATATATTTTGTTGCGGATTCGCGCCCGCCGGCGTGCGGACGGCCACGTAACTCGAATCGCAGCACGTCGCCCACCGGACGGACAATCCAGTCGTGACCCTCTCGGACTAACGCCGGGAACTAGTCACGGGTGGACCTTTCGGTCTCACCGCGATCGTGCCAATCGGCCCCCGCGTGGGATAGGGTTGCTCGCCAAATTCGACCCACC
>NC_140966.1:54528407-54573407 GCF_056783735.1 Eptatretus burgeri
ATGTCGTTGAGACAAGAAACAGCAGTGATGGGCCTATTTCGTTTCGACTTGCTAGCTTGGTGAGTTTTTACAAGGAAAGACTTGAACAATTTGGAACAGATATACCTGATGTGAACTCTACCAGACTGAAAGAAAAGCTTTTGGCAGAGATACCTGCATTGGAAACCTACAAGGATGGACGTGATGTTTATCTGACATTCAAGAAGGATGTAGGTCCTGTCATGTCAGAAGCATCAACCTACTCTGATGCCATCATTCTCACCAAAGCTGCCAAGATATTGTGTAGGCACATGCTTGATCACAAATGTAAATATGAGGGCAATCTTCATGAGACTTCAGTATACGATTCATTACCTCCAGCTTTGCTCAAATTTGTCTGCATGATTGAGCATGGAGCAGACATAAAGTCTCAACTGAAGTTTGGAGCAACTACAACTGACCTGGCTATGGCTCAGCTCCTTCAATACAACTGCTTTGCCAAATACAAAGAAGGTGCTGCCACACACAGGCATTCCAGAGACAGAGAAACCCCATTTCCGGTCTACATAGGGATGTCTGTTCATGCCAAGATGAGAAAGAGACAGCTAGTAGAAATGCTCCATGACCATGGTCTCAGTATTCCATATGATCGAGTGCTCGACATATCAGCTCAGCTGGGAGATGCAGCTGTAGCCAGATATGTAGAGGAAGGTGTGGTTTGTCCTCCCAAACTGAGAAAAGGTCTTTTCAGCACATCTGCGATGGATAACATCGACCATAATCGCTCTTCCACAACGGCGACCACATCATTCCATGGAACCAGCATATCCATCTTTCAACATACAACATCAGGAAATCAAGAAGTACGGGAACCAATTCTAATTAAGAATACCAAAGTAAAGAAAGTCCCAGAAATCCCCAACTCATATACAAATGTCTATCCTGCGTTCTAAACAACAAAGAACCCTTCTCCTCCCAAACGCAAAGTTACATATGAATCTCTGCCAAGTCTCCCCCGAACCAATGAATATGAGTGGTTACAGAAGATTAGCCTCACACAAGAAGTACATGACAATGTTAACATCACTTGGTCAGCCCATAATGCAGAGAAAAAGAGAGGTCTTGCATTTGAAGTGAGTATTACAGCACTTCTGCCCCTCCTTCGTGATGAAGCTCACTCAGTTGCCACTGTAAGGCACTCCATGAACAAAGTCATGGATACTATTGCACACCTCAACCCAGGACAGGTCCCTGTGATAACGACAGACCAGCCTATTTATGCACTTATCAAACAAGTCCAGTGGCACTGGCCTGACCTGTATGGTGAGGATAAATTTGTTGTCATGTTTGGGGGCCTCCACATAGAGATGGCTGCTTTAAGGTCTCTTGGAACACTACTTCAAAGCAGTGGGTGGACAGGTGCTCTTGTGAAGTCTGGGGTGGCTTCTTCTGGAATGGCAAAGTCCTTTCTTTCTGCCTCAAGTGTCACAAGAACACACCATATGCACCAAGTTACAGCGTGTTGCCTCTACATACTCCAAAAGGAAGCATATGAGCATCATTGTGTAGAAGAGAATGAAGAAGCTCTGGATTTTGATGACTGGCGTGAGAAACGCAGAAAAGAGAGTCCTCAATTTCAATTCTGGGATCTTGTGTTGTCAATGGAATTGGTGATGTTCTCGTTGGTCAGGTCTTTCAGGGAGGACAACTTCGGTTTGTATTGCGAATCACTGGCTGCTCTTATCCCCTTGTTCTTTGCAAACAACAATGTGAACTATGCCAGATGGCTTCCCATCCATCTTAGAGACATGGTCACTTTGGAACACACTCACCATGAGGTCTTTAATGAATTTCAACTGGGAAATTTTGTGGTACACAAGACTAACAGGGAGTTTTCTGGCTTGGCCATTGACCAAGCACATGAACAGGCCAATGCAGTAGTGAAAGGTGATGGTGGTGCCATTGGGCTTACTGAGGATCCAGCTGCACTGAGTAGGTGGATGGTGTCTGGACACCAGAAGTTAGCGTGCTAATATCACAGTATGAGTTGGCGTCACTGGCCAAAGTGGCAAATGAAGATATCACGCACCATGAGCAAACCAGCCGATCTCAGAAATCCTTCTCTGACAAGGTCCAGAAATTGTTTGGTGAAATGAAGGATCTGGGCAATCCTTTTCAGGAAGAATCAAAAGACCTGCTCACATTGAACTCAAAACCATCGTGCATCCCAGTACTGCTGAACTTGTAAGGACTCACCTTGAGAAAGGTAAAGTTGCCTTCCGAGAATTTTTCAATGGTCTGGGTGATGGAGCTTCCTTCTATAAGCCCATCAAAAAGAACAAAGCAGACTTCTTTCGCCAAGAGGCAGCTGCAACTTCTGGCGATATGAAGCAGCAGGTACTCAAAGATGATTTCCGTCTGTTCTCGCAACTCTTTATATCCTGCCAAGCATGAGAGTGTGACCTGCTTGAGTTTTTCCAACATGAAAACCAGTCTTTCCCTGCGGCGCTGAGTGACAGTGGGAAACTCCACACTGGTCAGAAGTCGCAACTTGCAAAAATTCTGGAAGCTACAGTTACTCCTCCCGACACTAGACCAGGATGTGATGCTGTTATAATTGATGGGTCCTCTCTTGTGTATTCATTGCCGCCAAAGACATCAAAGACCTTTGAGGAATATGCTGTCCTAGACGTGGTTCCAAAGATTCAGATGTACTCATCGAATTTTGCGAGGACAGACAGTTTTTGATGTTTATTGGACTTCCAGCCTGAAGGCTGAAACAAGATCAAAGAGAGGCAAAGGGGATCGACGCCGAGTGATGGAGAAAACCAAGCTGCCACCTAACTGGAAAAGTTTCCTGAGAGACAACAACAACAAGACAGAGCTCTTTGGGTTCCTTGCTGATAAGATAGTGACCATGTGTCCTG
This sequence comes from Eptatretus burgeri, assembly GCF_056783735.1. Classification (NCBI taxonomy): domain Eukaryota; kingdom Metazoa; phylum Chordata; class Myxini; order Myxiniformes; family Myxinidae; genus Eptatretus; species Eptatretus burgeri. The sequence goes on from NC_140966.1 coordinate 54,531,314, forward strand.
ACAATGTCGTTGTTGTGACCAAAGGAGATCAGGCTCTTTCCAAAAGATCCATCAGTCTTGATGGCTTAAGGCCTTGCAACCACGAGGAAGCCGACTCCAGAATCTTCACTCATGCTCTTCAGGCAGCCAAGCAACAGATGACGTCTGTGTTGATTAAAGCATGTGACATAGATGTTCTCGTTGTTGCAGTCAGTGTTTTTGCTACCCTCCAAGATGCAGGCATGGAAATGCTGTGGGTTGAATTTGGCCAGGGTCAGTTCATTAAGTGGTTGCCAATTCATGACATGGTGGCGAATCTTGGCCCAGACAAATCCAGTGGCATGCTGTTCTTTCACGCCTTCACTGGCTGTGATACTCTGTCAGCTTTTCGCTGAAAAAGCAAAAAAACTGCATGGCGGGCATGGGAGGTTTACCCTCAAGTGACTCCCGTCTTCAAGAAGTTAAGTCAGTACCCACCAGTCATGGAAAATGCAGACTACAACGTCCTTCAGAAGTTTGTCATCACCATGTATGACAAGAACAGCACTATGGACAAAGTTGATGAGGCAAGACTGGACTTGTTCGCTCGGAAGCAAAGGTCTTATGATGCCATTCCACCGACAAGCGCAGCTCTCATACAGCATGTCAAACGGTCTGCCTACCAAGCAGGCTGCATATGAGGCCAGGCAACAGTATGCAAAATGCAAACTGAAAGCCCTGCTAACTGGGGGTGGCAGAAAGATGGTGAGGTCTGGCAAGTTTTTTGGATGACCCTTCTACCCATTGCCCAGAGTTGTCAGCAGTTAACAAAATGTGGCTGCAAGACGGAATGCCGAGGGCGATGTAAATGCTATCGCTTCAGTCTCAAGTGTACACAGTTATGTGCATGCAAATGTGATGACTAAATGATTGACTAATCCACCACGTGAATCAAAAGATAATAATTTCCTGCTGTATATGCTATAATATTCTTCATTTTTTTCTTTTTGCAAAATGTAGCGCGAAAAGAGCCTGTCGTCATTTAATTCCAGCCATATCATCTTAGTTTTCAATAATTACGATTTTGTAAGTGCAGAAATGGATTTTTCTAACTCAAAAACATATATTTCGATGCATAGAACGTTAAAATAGCATTATTCCATCAAAATTTAGCTCAAACACAGATTCAAACCACTTCAAATGGTGGCCATCTTGAAAAATGGTGGCCATTTTGTTTTTCAACGTGGGTAACGTACTTCTCTGAGAGAATAGGTCCTGGAGCACATGTACACCAAATTTGGTGCTTGTACCACCAAGTGAAAGATGATTTATTTCAGCAATCTGCTGCACTATGAAGCACCAATTGAAACAGTTTATAGTCAAATCGTGAATCAAACCTGGGCAAGACAACTGGAAGGCAAGTGAGTTACCTCTGCGCTGTCCCATCACACCTGGATGTGGCATGTCAACACAATTTCTACTTTTTTTGTACACAGAATCAAGGCTCATGGAGGAGCAAGAACAAAGAATGGAACAGAATGTAAAAGAACAAAAATAACAGTCGGAAGAGGAGACAGGGGAACACACCAACACCAGGGTTGAGGAAAAACATAGATTGAGAAATAAGGCACTTGGGGAAGAATGAGCACAAGGGAAGGACACAGGGGGTGAGCAAGATGGATACAGCCACAAACTGGATGAGGGATGACCTGAGATGGTGGTGAACAGCTGTTTGAAGACCTGGAGAGAAGAATGAGATTGAAGACACCAAGGTGGTTAGTTACACAGGCGGGAAAAACGAGGAACTAATGAGTGGAGGTGAGCAGAGAGTCTGGATGATGAGAGTTTCACCAGAATGGGGTTACTGACAGACCATCAACCGGCAGACCTTTCCAGAGCATGGAAAGGGCAGAGAGTGCAAGACCAAAAAGGAGGCGGTAAAAGACAGAGGTCGCCAACCTGTCTGTTTTCTGAAAGTGATGAGCCCAAAGACTCAGCTTCAGTGCAGGAGACTGAAATTATTTTCAAGGTTTTGGTTTCCATGGCATCAAGCTAAACAAGATGTGAGGCAGGGGAACCAGCCCAGAGGGGAGAGCAGTACTTCATCAAGCTGCAGATGAAGGTTTTGGTGGTGGATTAAAAATTCCTTTTTTGCCATCAGCGACAATCACTCCATATTAACTGTTGTTGATGAGTTTATGAAGTTTCCTCTTGCTTTTCCGTGTGCTATGACTAAACGGCATCATATATTAGTGGTAATTGCCCTTTGAGAGGCTAATCATCAATTTTTTGTAATTCGACCTAACAGACCTTCTTTCTACAATTTACTACATTCTGTTTTTTCCCCCCTTGATACTTTCAAAAGTCATTCGACATCACCAACTCCATTGCCAGACACTCTGAATGACTTATGTGCTCATTTTGACAAAGTCAATACTGAACCATACCTAACTCGTGATGTTGATTCTGAGGATGCCACTCTGGAAGTATCCCAGTCTGACGTGAGTAAGACTTTCACTTGGGTGGGAGGCTCGAAAAGCCGCTGGCCCAGATGGAATTCCGTCTCGTGCCCTGAGATACTGTGCAGATCAGCTATCTGCAGTTTTCAATAACATTTTTAATCTGCCACTAAAGCTGTGTATCATTCCATTATGTTTATATAAAAAAAACTGTCATCATACCAACACCGAAAAGGTCCCTGGCTATGTGCCTCAACGATTACCGGCCAGTTGCACCAACATCAGTCATAATGAAATGTTTTGAACATTTGACATTGTCTCACATCAAGTCTGTCATTCCTGAAACTCTTGACCTGTTTCAGTTTGCCTATCGGTCAAACCGTTCTGTTGATGATGCTGTCTCACTATCCCTCCACACCGTTTTATAACATCTGGATAAGCGTAATACCTACACTAAGATGCTTTTTGTTGATTACAGTTCTGCTTTTAATACCATTATTCCCTCTGAATTATTTGTGAAACTTTGAGGTATTGGACTGTGTCATTCTATTTGTAACTGTATTTTAGACTTTTTAAGTGACAGGCCACAGGTGGTGAAAATTGGCAGCCACAGGTGGTGAAAATTGGCAGCCGCACGTCCTCATCGCTTGTCTTGAACACGGGGGCTCCTCAAGGCTATGTTTTAAGTCCTCTGCTGCATTCACTTTTTACTTACGATTGTGCTGCTGATCGAGAAAACAACTTCCTTGTAAAATTTGTGGATGACACGACCTTAATTTGCCTGATCACTGATGATGATGAAATGGTGTACAGAGATGAGGTTGAGAACCTGATAGAGTGGTGTTCAGTGAATAATCTTGAACTGAATGTGAGTAAAACTAAGGAAGTTACCGTGGATTTTAGGAAGTCTTGTGTTACACATGCCCCTATCAGCATCGATGGTCTAGATGTTGAGACTGTGAGTTCTTTCAAATTCCTGGGCATCCTTATTTCATCTGATATATCCTGGAATCTGAATACTGGAAGTATTGTGAAAAAGGACAAGCAGCACCTGCACTTCCTCGGACGATTGAAAATATTTGTTATGCATTGTGACACTTCAGAAAACTTTTACCGTTGTTTTACCATTTCAGGGATCGATTACTGTTTGGTTTGGCAACATCACTGCAAACGACCTCAAGTTGTTGGAAAGAGTTGTTTACATTATGCAAAGGATCATTGATGTTGACCTCCCTGCACTCAAAGTTATCTACATGTCCAAATGTTTTGCCAAAGCCTCAAATATTGTTAAAGATTCTAGTCATCCTGCATTAAACATGTATGAACCACTACGTTCTGGCCATCGGTGTCGTAATAGTAAAACATCCACCAACCGTTTCAGGAATGATTTTTATCCTAATGTGGTTTGACTTTTAAACCATGAATCTTGACTTTTACATGTTTGCTTTTCTCTTTTGTCAAATTATATTTTTATTTGAGAGCACTCGTATTCAAAGAATTCCAACGTCACTACTGTGATATTCATGTGTACGACATATGGCAATAAGAATTATCTGTATCTGTTGTAATGGCTATTGACGACACTGTTCCTTTCGTAGTTTGAACTGACATTTCCGATCATGCCAATGCCGCAATGCTCAATCAGTCTGGAATGCCTGTTGCATGCATTCTTCTCGAGAAATATTTCTGAAAGCGAACAAAGGCATTCGGCAGTAGAGAAGGAAGCGTACGCGATTGTGGAATCAAATGGAGGCATTACCTGCTCGGAAATCACTTTCAGCTTGTTACTGACCAAGGGTCCGTTGCATTAATTTTCCATAACAAGTTGGGAAAATTAAGAATGACAAGATTATGAGGTGGCACATCAAGCTGTGACATCATTTATCGCCCCAGAAATGAAAATGCTGCTGCTGACACCTTTTCACAGATCTGTTGTTCAGCTATCAGCTGCAAAAACCTACATCATCTGTACCCGTTCTGTGCAAAACTTAAACCAAGATTGTGTAAGGCTACACCGGAGTAAACCAAAAAAAAAAGGTACATCGCCCTTTGAGAGGCTAAACATCAATTTTAAAGGACATCTGCCATTACCCTAATCAATTTTCAGCAAGCAAAAATCTTTTTTTCTCCTATTTTTGGCTGTTTTTAAATCTATTTTTTGCCATTTCAGTGCTATTTAAAAACACTATTTTTTCCTCAAAATAGCAAAAAGATAGGTTTCCTTTCCTATTATTTCTTTATTTTTTACTATTTTGGAGATTTTGGTGGTTGCAGTGCTATTTTTCACTATTTTTTTTTCCATACTTTGTTGTTTTACATCAGATTTGCTGCTATTTTTTAAAATATTTTCCTATACGTTGTATATTACACCAAACTGGTTGAACGTTTCACATTGTCTCACATCAAGTCTGTCATTCCTGAAACTCTAGACCTGTTTCAGTTGCAGTGCTATTCTTCACTATTTTTTTCCTACTTTGTTTTTTTTACACCAGATTTGCTGCTATTTTTTCACTATTTTTCTATACTTTGTATTTTTTCCCCTATTTCTTTTGTTCAAAAACTGCCTATTTAAAATATATTTTTCTCCTATAGAATATATTTCCTCTTTTTTTGTTCGAGACTGGCTATTTAAAATCTATTTTTCACCTTTTTATTACAGCCTGATGTTGGCTTATAGTCTGGGATCCAAGGTCCAAAAAGGGCCTTAAAAATGAAGTTACCTGTCACGGAAAGATATACTTTGCAGGCCACATTTTTTTGCAAGTCCAGACCCTTAGGGAACAGAATCCAGAGGCCTGCTCTGCCCGAGGAATTGCAAAATTGGAAAAAAATTGCATTTTTTACCACTACTACCCTCAAATCGAAACTCGCCTCTCGTGAAAAAATGAAAAATGCAGAATGATAAAGTTAAGGTAATTTTAATGGAAATAGTACGAAACTTGGCACATTAATAGAACATACCATCCTGAAAATTGCCACTATACTTTTGACATAAAATTTCCAAGATGGCCACCATTTTTTTTAAGATGGCCACCATTTTTTTCCAAGATAGGACAATATGTTTGAACATGGATATCAATCTTCCATTATACGTTGAGTTGAATATTATTCAAATTGTTACATTGCTTTGTGTTTGTTATAAAACCATTGCATGGTTTACACTATTAGGGAGTGCAATACAATGTATTGGTGCTTGTTTCTAGTGTCAAATCTGTTATCCTCCCAATGTTGACCCAAACGATTTAGCACATATATTAAAAAGGTATTGCGAAGTTTTGAGTTTCTCATATGTCTGTGACCCTCAGATAAATAATTTGGAAATATACAAAAACATGGCCCTTATCTTCTAAAATAGTTTTTTTTTCTCAATAAAAAATACCCATAGTTAAAAGAAAATTCATAGAATATTTGACATGTCAAATGATTAAATTATTTCATTTTATTTAAAAATCATGTATACAACTAATATCAGGCTGGATATTTAAGATAACATTTTCATTGTCTTGTTTAAATAAAGTAATAAAAATATTACAATTTGATGCTACTAATAATTATTTGTTGACATGCAAGTAGCACAGGAAGTGCACCTGCTCCGGTGGTAAATAACCAGAAGGTCATCACTGTAGCCACCTTGAAATGACTGTTTGGCGATCAATTTTCAGAAGAAGGTGAGTAATTCTACATTCATATCGCAGATTATATACTTCTGCACTCATAATGATAAAAATACAATCAAAACATGTAAAGAAACGATATAATGGCAAATGAAACCTATCATCAATTTGGAAATCCCCCCACTCAAACTTTTGACCAATGTACGACTTTCTACAAGACATGTTATATATGTATGTATATATATATATATATATATATATATATATATATATATATATATATATATATATATATATATATATATATATATATATATATGTTCCCGGTGTATGCCCCGGTTAGAATAGGTATACCATATCCCTGTGTGTTGTAAGAGGCGACCAGGGTTGGCGTCAGGAAGGGCATCCGGCCATAAAACATTGCCTCAAGAAAAAGCCTAACCCCTGCACAGCAGGGAAAAATGGACGTGTGAAATCCACTGAAATGTGGACGTGTTGAAGCAAACCTCTTGATTCCTGATGAGAACTAAATAATGAACTAGTCAGTGGAATATTCATTTTCATTGATGAGTGCAACATGATACATGTCAAATTTTGCAAGACTTTGTAAAAAGATGTAATTTTACTCAGTGTCATCATGTGAAACTATTTATATTTATTATATTAGAGATGGTCACAACATAAAAAACACAAAAAGAACTCATGTTGTGCATTTATATCGAATCTGTGGTGAGAACAGACATTTCGTCAGAAATTGACAGCCATTTTGAAAAAAATGGTAGCCATATTGAATTTGTCATTAAATTTAATAGTGTGTTTTCTTGTCCAACTTTCAAAAGTGGAATAGTACATATATCAAGCAAGTAACACAATTCTGAAAATGTTTCTTTACGGACCAAATTATCGTCAGTCATGCAAAATGGCAGCCATCTTTGAAAGATACAGCCACAATACATTGGGTTTTTTATGCCAAAAAAAGAGTAAACCAAGCAATGGTTTCACAACAAACACAAAACACTCGAATAATTGCAATAATACTCAGAATATAATGAACATATATATATATATATATATATATATATATATATATATATATATATATATATATATATATATATATATATATATATATATATATATATATATATATACTAGCAAAGTACCCCCCATGGGCGGGTACAGTTATCTGTTGAATGGCGTTGGTCCTGTCTCGATCGGATGAAATTGAGAAATTGACGTTATCCGGTGACCTTGACCCCGTGACCTTTGACCTTGACCTTAATCCCATTATGTCCGTTCCCAAGGATCACATATGCCAAGTTTCATCTCATTCTATCCAAAGGTTTGGCCATCTATAAAGGACAAACAAACATGAAAAATTGACGTTTTAGTCAATTTATGACATCATAACTCGAAAACCGGAAGTCGGAAGTGAATGTCGTCAATCAACTGTGTCATTTAATTTTGATTATCTGTCGAATGGCGTTGATCCCGTCTCGATCGGATGAAATTGAGAAATTGAAGTTACTCTGTGACCTTGACCCCGTGACCTTTGACCTTGAACTTGACCCCCCCCCTCCCCATGTCCGTTCTCACGTCCCAAGGGTCACTCGTGCCAAGTTTCATATCATTCCATCCAACGGTTCGGCCGCCTATAAAGGACGAACAAACAAACAAACAAATAAACAAACAAACACACATACATACAAACATATTCTATTTTTTTTAGTATAGTAGATGGGAAAATATGGCATCCATCTTGGAAAATGGCAGCCATCTTAGAAATATGGTGGCCATTTTGAAAACCTTTAGTCAAATTTATAGTGAATACTTTAAAAGATGTTATGTTCTATTAATGTGCCAAGTTTAGTACTATTTTAATTAAAATTACCCAAACTTTATCCTTCTGCATTTTTCAATTTTTCACGAGAGGCGATTTTTTATTTGAGGGTTGTAGTGGTAAAAAAAAAAAAAAAATGCATTTTTTTTTCAATTTTGAAATTCCTCCGGCAGAGCAGGCCTCTGGATTCTGTTTCCTAAGGGTCTGAACTTGCAAAAAAAAGTGGCCTGCAAAGTATATCTTTCCGTGAGGGGTAATCTCAAATTTTGGTGCCCTGGATCCCAGACTAAGTAGTTAGGGTGGCTGGCTTAGGATCCAAAGGTTCAAGCCCTGTTGGTTGCTAAATTAACACCAGGTGGGGTTGACTCAGCCTGTCATCCTTCTGAGGTCACCAAAATGAGTCCTGGTAGAGGGGCACAGAATCAGCAGCACAGCTGCACTCCCAAGAAATGATGGCGAACTCAGCTGCCATGAACAGAACAGAACCTACGTTTTTATATTAATTTTTAGATCCTCGTGGAGGATCTCGAAGTCTTACTCACGTTGTTGTTCTTCATCTTCTTCTTGTGGACTTTTTTGTTTCACCGCCTACAGTTTTCATCGAAACTTCCTGAAACTTGGCATGTATATGTAAAAATACCCTGTGCAGACAGTAACGATCTCCGATTTTGAAAATTCCTTTGAGAAAAAAAGTTACGTCAAAATATCTCCGAAACTAGGCAAGCTTTTTGAATTCTGTTTGCGGGAATCGAACAGGGCATTAGCAGAAATGAATTACCGCACATATGATACATCACTATGACGTCATATCAATTTTTATGACGTCATTCCTATTTTTTGACATTTTTTGTTTCACAACCCAGAGTTTTCATCGGATCTTCGTGAAACTTGCCATGTATATGCAGAAAGCTCACGTGCAGGCAGTGACCATCTCCAATTTTGGAAATTCTTCCGAGAAAAAAAGTTGACGTCATAATATCGCCATTAATGGGAATCGCCTATACCATTATCTCCGAAACTAGGCAAGCTGTTTGAATTTTGTTTGCGGGAATCAAGCCGGGCATTAGCACAGATCATGTATGGCAAACCTGATACATCACAATGACGTCATATTCGTTTTGATGACGTCATCATTAAGAGGACGAGGATCTTAGCTCATTTGAGCTTGTTGTACCAAAACTGGTTATATAAAAGATATTTTTCTATTTTTTTTTCTTCCTATTTAAAATATTTAATTACTATTTAAAATTAAACTCACTATTTAAAATATTCCCCCCCCCTTCTTTTGACTCGGGTTTCCCCCTGTGCCCATGGCAGATAATAAATACTATATACCTATGGAGCAACAGCACGCTGTGCCCAACACTGGGGACATAACACCTAACAATTGTCCTCCATCAGAGAATACTGAGATCCTGACAGATGAGACTTCAGGTGAGGACACAAGTCACCACAGTGCAAATGAACTCGCGTCATCAGACGCACTCCCACACCTCTCGGATTCAATGTGGATATAATTCAGTGATTCTGTGCGTCCTTAACAAATTGTCTACGGTTGACGGACCATTTGCTACTTTATTGGGATCGTTTATTATTTTGTTCTCATGGTTTAATGTGTTTCAGGTAATCATTTTGATTTAATGGAATATAAATCCTTGTTGAAGTCGCCTTGTTTCTATTCTACAACACCAATCGTCATTCCTTGGATCATTAACTCTACCGCTTGCATAATGTACTTACGTTTTTCCTTTGGCACCATACCGTGACCGTAAAACGCGCAGACAGGTGCAGGACGCAGGCACGCATAAAGAATCGGCTTTCGCGAATAAAACGCTACGGCGCCCAAACCTCCGAAGCAAGACGGCCGCAAGCTTCCTCGTCAAAAAAAAATGACCATTCATTTCGGACACGTTACGCGCGTCCTCTCTTGTGGATACCGTCGTGTTTCAGGAGACACATATTGTGAACCAACCCACTGCACAAACAAACGAGAGAGTGCAAGGTGTCCATTTACGATTGCTCTGGTATAACTATACCGCCATGGCCGTTACAAATGTACGAAATCATAGTCTGAACTAAATGTTATTTATAATCACAGGTGCATTCTGGTGTACGAATTATCTTTAAGTGTAGAACACAGAAATGCCGATTCGTTTTCCGTCCTGATCCAGGATGGTGGGGCACAGCACGAACGGCGGATGAGCTGTCTTAGTCTATAGTTCAATTCAAGACCCGACAGGAAATCATCGGATTGCTGCTTTGCATGTGTGGTGTCACTTCACAACGTGCACCATAGTGGGGCAACTTAGCATAACGATTGTGCATTTTGTGAGAAAAGCACCAAATTTGGCACACTGGTAGCCTATCATATTATGAACAGATTTGGATATTGGGCCATCTCAAATTCAGCCGCTGATGGCTGTGGCAGCCATTTTCCAAAATGGCCGCGGGCGGCTACTCTAATTTCACTCCAACATTGGTTTGAACATTTATTAAAAGCTGAATTAAGAAAAACATAACCTGTAGCCAGGGAGGGAGAAAAGGTTATTGATGATGAATGTCATCAGTGCATATGCCCCACATATGGGGTGTGAGATGGAGTATAAAGAAGATTTCTGGAGTGAGTTAGATGAAGTGGTGGAGAGTGTATCCAAGGATGAAAGAGTGGTGCTTGGAGCAGATTTCAATGGGCATGTTGGGGAAGGGAATAAAGAGGATGAGGAGGTGATGGGTAGGTACGGTCTCAACAAGAGAAATGTGGAAGGGCAAATGGTGGTAGAGTTTGCAAAAAGAATGGAAATGGCAGTGGTAAATACGTATTTCAAGAAGAAGGAGGAACACAGGGTGACATACAAGAGTGGAGGAAAGTGCACACAGGTGGATTACATCTTAAGTAGGAGATGCAACCTGAAAGAGATTAGAGACTGTAAGGTGGTGGCAGGGGAGAGTGTAGCTCGACAGCATCGATTGGTGGTCTGTAGGATGACTTTAGAGGTGAGGTTGAGGAAGAGAGTGAGGGCTGAACCAAGGACCAGATGGTGGAAGCTGAAGGAGGAAGACTGCTGCGTGAAATTTAGGGAGGAGGTGAGACAGGCGTTGGATGGTGGTAAAGATGGGTGGGATGATTGGGCAACGACAGCAGAAGTTGTGAGGGAGATAGCTAGGAAGGTACTTGGTGTGACATCTGGACAGAGGAAGGAAGATAAGGAGATTGGTGGTGGAACGAGGAAGTACAGGAAAGTATAAGGAAGAAGGGGTTGGCGAAAAAGAAGTGGGATAGTTAGAGAGATGAAGAAAGTAGGCAGGAGTACAAGGAGTGGTGGCGAAAGGCAAAGAGAGAGGTGGCAAAGGCCAAGGAAAAGGCATATGACGAGCTGTATGAGAGGTTGGATACAAAAGAAGGGGAAAAGGATTTATACCGATTGGCAAGACAGAGGGACCGAGCTGGGAAGGATGTGCTGCAGGTGAGGGTGATAAAGGATGCAAATGGGAATGTGCTGACGACCGAGGAGAGTGTGTTGAGAAGGTGGATGGAGTACTTTGAGGAGCTGATGAATGAAGAAAATGAGAGAGAGAAGGTTGAAAGAGGGGGAGATAGTGAATCTGGAAGTGGGGTGGATCAGTAAGGATGAAGTGAGGACTACTATGAAGAAGATGAAAAGTGGAAAGGCGGTTGGCCCAGATGGTATACCAGTGGAGGCATGGAAGTGCTTAGGAGAGATGGCAGTGGGGTTGTTAACCAGATTGTTTAATAAAGTCTTGGAAAGTGAGAGGATGCCGGAGGAGTGGAGATTAAGTGTACTGGTTCTGATTTTCAAGAATAAGGGTGATGTGCAGAGCTGTGGAAATTACAGAGGGATAAAGTTGTTAAGCCACACCATGAAGTTGTGGGAAAGAGTAGTGGAAGCTAGGTTGAGAGGAGAGGTGACGATCTGTGAGCAGCAATATGGGTTTATGCCAGGAAAGAGCACCACTGATGCGATGTTTGCTTTGAGAATGTTGATGGAGAAGTATAGGGAAGGTCAGAGGGAGTTACATTGTGTGTTTGTGGATTTAGAGAAAGCTTTTGATAGGGTGCCAAGAGAGGAGTTGTGGCATTGTATGAGGAAGTCGGGAGTGGTGGAGAAGTATGTGAGGATCGTGCAGGATATGCATGAGGACAGTGTGACAGCGGTGAGGTGTGCGGTAGGAATGACGGGCCGGTTTAAGGTAAAAGTGGGATTGCACCAAGGATCGACTCTTAGCCCTTTCCTGTTTGCAATGGTGATGGACAGGTTGACGGACGAGATCAGACTGGAGTCCCCATGGACTATGATGTTCGCGGATGACATCATGATCTGTAGGGAGAGTAGGGAGCAGGCTGAGGTGAGCCTCGAGAGGTGGAGGTACGCACTGGAGAGAAGGGGAATGATAGTCAGTCGGAGTAAGATGGAGTACATGTGCGTAAATGAGAGGGAGCGTGGTGGTATGGTGCGGTTGCAAGGAGTTGAGGTGGGGAAGGTGGATGGGTTTAAATACTTGGGATCAACTGTCCAAAGTAACGGAGAGTGTGGGAGAGAAGTGAAAAAGAGAGTGCAGGCAGGATGGAGTGGGTGGAGAAGAGTTGCAGGAGTGATTTGTGACAGAAGGGTAGCTGCAAGAGTGAAGGGGAAAGTATATAAGATGGTAGTGATACCAGCTATGCTGTATGGTTTGGAGGTGGTGGCGCTAACAAAAAGACAGGAAGTGGAGCTGGAGGTGGCAGAGTTAAAGATGCTGCGATTCTCGTTGGGAGTGACGAGGATGGATAGGATAAGAAATGAGTATATTAGAGGGACAGCGCAGGTCGGACGGTTTGGAGACAAAGTGAGAGAGGCGAGATTGAGATGGTTTGGACATGTGCTCAGGAGGGAAACGGAGTATATCGGGAGAAGGATGTTGAAGATGGAGCCGCCAGGCAGGAGGAGAAGAGGAAGGCCAAAGAAGAGGTTCATGGATACGGTGAGGGCGGACATGCGGGTGGTTGGAGTGTCAATGGAAGATGTGGAGGATAGAGCGAAATGGAGACGGTTGATCCGCTGTGGCGACCCTTAACGGGAGCGAGCCGAAAGAAGAAGAAGAAGATAACCTGTAGCCACCTCAAGTTTAAAGATAGCCGCCATTTTGCAAGATGGCTGCTAATTATTTGTTGTACCGGACGACTATGTCACTCATTGAAATTGGTTGTTGAGAATGGTGGCAAACGAATCAAGGGCTGCGTCTGATTGATATGAATACCAACATCGCTTATGTAAAGTCAGTGGTTGTTGAGCATGGTTGCAAACGAATCATGGGCTGCGTCGCATTCATATGAATACCGACATCTCACTCATAGAAATTGATCGAGAGATGTCTGATTTAAATGTTCTGAATCAGTGACACAGTCTGCTGTGTTAATATTCTCTCAATTTTGTGAGCACGCACACACACACACACACACACACACACACACACACACACACACACACACACACACACACACACACACACACACACACACACACACACACACACACACACACACACACACACACACACACACACACCTGTACATTCAAGTGCGGCCTTTTTGCACTTGCAACGCTTCAGACAGCTCTTCTTGCACTTGCACGATACTAGCTCATAGCAGGTGTGGCTCGTACACTCCCTCGTCATTCTTGACCCAGCCCCAACTGGATGGAGGAGGCAGCTCTGGCGTTGGTCGCAGTGTTTGACCCCACACATGGCCTCCTTGGTAGGCTGCCTTCTTCACATGCTCCTCCAGAGCTACCTTGGTTGGCGGGATCAGCTGCACGTTGTTCTTCTTCGCGAAGAGTTTCTTCCGGGCCTTGTCAATGTCGTTGCACGTGCTGGTTCTGTCATGGATCTCTCCTTCTGTCATGAGTGTTCGCTTTTCTGCCCTTTGCAATTTTGTATTGTTATATTTGAGCTTGCATGTTTGATGGTACAAAGCATTGTTTGCAACCATGGCCGCTTCAATGCCATACCCTTCGTTGAGTCTTTCCAACTGAAGTGTTCCTGGAAGTTGGCCAAGCTCACTGAATATGATCAAATTGGCTGCGAGTGAACTGTACCCACTCCCAGAGTCTTTTCGCTTGGACTGTAAAGGACATGTCAGAGACTCTGCTTTGTCCTCTTGGCAAATGATACACAGCTTCCAGTTTGTCTGAGTTGGGTGCGTTGATGTTGATGGGACAGGACGCTCAAGGCCAAACAATTGGAAGCTCTTGGACATGGTCAAGTTATTCAATGTTACACTAGGTATCTTCTGTTCACCAGCAACCACCACCATCAGGATCTGTAATGACACAATGTGAGATAAATTAGTTATGAATTAAACCGGTTTTCTCATAGCCCATAGTCATAAATGTTATGATGATATGCTAGGTGGTCATATTTGAGCCATAGTTGAATATTTAATCAATAGTCAATAGTTGTGTGTTAATCAGCTGTCAGGATTCAAACCTTGCTTATGGCTGTGTATTATTCAAACCTTGCTTTAAAATGTTGCTTTAAATGTTCCATGTTACACAATGTTCCATGGCACCCACTGTTTTTGGACAGCGCCCAACTGTTTCTTGGGCAGCTCTTATCACCCTTCCTGCTGTTCTGTGGTAGTGTGCCCTTAGCATGACCTTGGAGGGAACTGTGGAACTGTTCCTTCAGTGTATGCTGCCCACACATTCCTATTCTTAGTGATCACTAGTTTTGCCTTTGTTATCAGCAGGTGCCAGTGTAGGAGTGTAGGAAGCTTGGAAAGTTGTTAGTTTGCAAGACTTGCATATCTGAGAGTTGTGTAGGCGGCTTGGAAACTGTTGGGATTGCATATCTGAGAATTGACCGATTCAACTTCCCCTAGGGCCCCTAGGGAGGGGGGAAAGAAGCCCACTGCCACATTTATTTCTTTATTTCTTTATCCCTTAGCACACACTTTTAGTCCACACCCAGTTCTGCTTTTGTGTGATCATATATATGATGGTTTTGAAGCATAATCTCAATGTGATTCGGAGGCGCCTGACTGAAGGGTCACTGAGTCACATTCCGCATGCGTTTGGTCTTCGGAAATAAAACGTGTAATTCGAGGATCCTCATCTGACTCTGTCATCTTACTCGGCCGGGTGGAGAGTCATAACAATTGGCGACGAGGATGGGATTCGACTGATGCTGGCGGTGTGGACGGTGGGACTCCGCTTGGTGTACAGCGATCGCAAGGGTTCAGCTAAAAGGTACGTGACGATCGCATGTAGGGCACCTAAAATAGGGAGCCCCAGTTAGGCGAGCGCTGTACACTTGGTGGGTTGCGCCCTGCCGGATGCAGCTCCAGGATCTGCTTGAATCAAGAACTGTAACGGTAAACACATATGAGGTGATTCGAATGCGGTTTGTCTGAAGAGCACAAAAGGGGGGGCTGGCAGGCAGTGTTTGGAACCTGGAAGGGTAGAGGATAAAGGTATCTGTGTGAAATAAGGAGGGAACAGGTTGGAATCCTGTACCATAGAGAGGGAAGGTTGGAGGCCTTCATTGGGATTTGAGGCTTAAGGTGGTTGATTGAAAGGGATTTCGGTCCCGACGTAAAAGGAGAAACGATTTACAGCGATTAGGCGGTTGATGAGATAAGAACAAAAGATGGGGAATAAATCTTCAAAGAAAGAGAAGATACCAAAAGGAATAACATTGAAAGTTATCAGTGACAAATATGGAATCGATAACGTAAAGGGAATACAGGACTGGGTGAAGTGGACCGCGGGGAGAAAAAATCCCTTTCCGCTGACTGGATCCTTAGATCCAAAGATATTGAACACAGTGAGTAATGCGCTGATAGAGGGCAAAGCAGGAGGCCCGAAACAAAGTGGACTACACCGGAAAGCATTGGCCGTGTGGCTCATGGAGTCGCAAGTCGAGACAGAGCATAGGCGACTCGGACAAGAAGGGACTGTGAACCAACGGAAAATGCAAGACGAGGAACGACAAGGGAGACTAAAGCAGGCGCTAGACCAGCTAACGGAAGTTAAGACACAGGGAGAGGACAAACAGAAGGAACTAGAACAAGTGCTAGCGCAGCTGACAGAGGTCAAGATACAGAGTGAGGAGAGACAAGAGAAGTTGAAGCAGGCATTAGCACAGATAGCAGAAATCAACGACGACATAGATCGAAAGACAACAACACTACTTGGGATGACAAAAGGAATTTACCCCGTCTTAGAGGGGGACGGAGCAAGAGGAGGGCCGACATTCACCAGTTCCCCATGATGCAAGCAGCAGGGGGAGGTTGGGTTTGGAGATCATGGACCCCACAAGACATTAGGGGAGTAAAAGCTAGCATGGAAGAATGCATAAAGAAAAACCCAAGAAGGGCAATTCAGATATTACACGACCAGATAAAAATGCAGGGGGAAACAGGACAGACATAGGGTTTATCTGCACTGCTGTGCTGCCCAGCACGGTTTGGAGCTCGCGTTCGGCAGCCTGGGGTGTCAAACTAGAAGGAGAGGAAGATACCACTTTAAACCGATATTACCCAGAGGGAGCCGACCGAGAAGCACAGGCAGTGTACGGGGGAAGGGTACAAACCCTGATGGAAGAACTTGCGGCGGAGATGGCCCCAAGGGTAATGGATTGGCAGGCAATACAGGATATTACACAGAATCCCAAGGAATCATCGGCGGAGTACAAAGCACGACTGTATGAGCAGATCGAACTGCACTCGGGATTTAATAACATAGCACAGACACCCCTCCATTTCCTGAACACTATGTTTGTAGATGGACTGTGTGACGAAGTAAGGCGAGAGGTGAAGGCGGACAGCGAAAGGCCCCACCGCCAGACCAACAGAGGAACGAGAACGGAGGAAAGATTACAGGAAGTACCCGTCGAACTATGGACATGGCATCCGAATGATGTGGGCAGAGCGCTGGCCGCAACGCCCGTATCGATCCAGATAAAGGAGGGGATACCCCTGCCTCGAGTAGCTCAATACCCGTTGTGCAAAGAGGCAATAGAGGGGATCGCTCCGGTGATAGCATCGTTACGCGACCAAGGGGTGATAATACCTACTAAGAGCCAATGTAACACACCAATCCTGCCGGTGGAGAAGCCCGGAGGAAACAAATGGAGGTTCGTACAAGATCTGCGGGCAGTGAATAAGTGTGTGAAAGCGTCTTTTCCCGTGGTGCCACACCCTGTTACGATACTGTCAGGGGTGCCGTCCACTGCAACGCACTTTTGCGTGGTAGATTTGTGCTCGGCATTCTTTAGCATACCGCTAGCCTAAGAGTCGCAACACATGTTTGCCTTTAGCTACGACGGACAACTATACACCTGGACTGTACTTCCGCAGGGGTTCTGCGATAGTCCAACGCTCTTCTCGCAGGCTCTGAAGGAGGACCTGGAGGACATAGAGCTCCCGGAAGGATCAGTCATGATACAATATGTGGACGACCTGTTGGTATGCTCGGACAATCAAACGAAATGTGAAACGGACACTGTAGCGCTGTTAACAGCTCTCGCCCGAAAGGGTCACAAAGTCAGCAAAGACAAATTGCAGTTCTCGCAGCCAAGAGTGACGTATTTGGGACATATACTGGAGCAGGGGCAGAGAAGCCTCGGAGCTGAACGGGTGGAGACAATCCTAGAGCACCCAAAACCCACTACATTGCGACAACTACGGCGGTTCCTCGGGATGACGGGGTACTGCCGGCAGTGGATACCTGATTACGCAGTTCGGGCGCGATCACTGTACGACATGGTAAAGGAGGCAGAGGGGGATAAGATCTCCTGGACGAATGGTGCGAACAAAGACTTTGAAACATTGAAGCAGGCCTTGTCAAAAGCACCAGCATTGGGGCTACCAAACTATGATCTTCCCTTCACCCTATTCGTCCACGAAAGGGGAGGGTTCGCCCAAGCGGTGCTGACACAAGAACACGGAGGGAAGAATAGGCCGATTGCGTACTACAGTAGTCATTTGGACCCGGTAGCCGCCGCCTATCCCGGGTGCTTACGGGCAGTTGCAGCAACGCAATACGCAGTAACCGCAACAGCGACGCTGGTTTTGGGTTCTCCGCTGACCGTGAAAGTGCGGCATGATGTGGCGGTGCCGATACGGCAAAACAAGACACAACATATATACGCGGCACGAGCAGTTCAACATGATTTGGTGCTGTTGCAGGCAACTAATATAACGATCGAAAGATGTTTGCCACTGAACCCAACCTCCCTAATGCCAACGGGCGATGAGGGAGAGGCACATGTGTGCGAACGAGTGCTCGTGGAAGAGACAAAGGCTAGGCGCGATCTACAGGAAGCTCCGATCGAGAATGCGGAATTGGAACTGTTCGTAGATGGAGCAGCGAGGAAGAACAGATGGGGAAAAACGATCGCTAGCTTTGCAGTATGCACCGCAAGCGCCACCTTGAGGAAACAATTGTTACCAAAGGGATTTTCAGCCCAACAAGCTGAGCTGGAAGCGCTAATTTGCGGATGTGAGCTGGGTGCGGGTAAGACATTGAACATTGACACAGATTCCAGATATGCCTGGGGCATCTTATATGACTCCGCCGCCATTTGGGCCTTGCGGGGCTTTAAGACGTCCTCCGGGAAGGTTATTCGACACGGGGACCTGATCAAACGACTAATACGAGCAGCACAAGAGCCGCAGCAGATTGCAGTGATTAAATGCAAAGCTCACACATGAGGGACAGATGAAGTGTCAAAAGGCAATGAAAGAGCAGATTTAGCGGCAAAAGCAGTGCTCGATGAGGAGGAGGCGAACCCACAACCAACAACAGAACTTTAAGTGGAGCAAAAGGTAGACGGCCCACAAACGCAAGAACAGCTGAAGGACCTACAGATCTCCGCAACTATGGAAGAACAGGAATCATGGAGGGTGAAGGTGGGTGCAAAGCAAAACACACATGGAGTATGGGTGGATGAGCGAAATAGGCCGTTTGTACCCCGGATATTGCTACCGTGGTTAGTCTTCACTGCACATATGGGAATAAAAGGAGTGACGGAAATTATTCATTAAACCTGGAATGCCCCAGGCGTAACAACAGCAGCAACAGAGGTGGTTAGCAATTGTGCAACCTGTGGTAGACATAACATGAAGCATGCCGCCAAGAAACGGGGAGCACACCCACCCCCGTCTGGACCGTTTCAACACCTACAGATGGATTTTATAAAAATGCCGGCATACAAACATCACCAATATGTGCTGGTAATCGTGGATATGTTCTCTAATTGGGTAGAGGCCTTTGCCACGACCAATCAGGAAGCTGATACGGTGGCCAAACTGCTTTTACAGGAAGTAATTCCGCGATTTGGGATTCCAACATGACTATCATCGGACCAAGGAGGGTCTTTTACGGCAAAAGTGATGGCAAACGTAGCCGAAGGCTTGGGTATTAGTCAGAAACTACACTGTCCATACCACCCTCAGTCAGCAGGGGCAGTAGAAAGGGAGAACCAAACTCTAAAGCAGATGCTTTCCAAGCTCTGCGAGGGCCAGTCAATGCCCTGGCCAGACGTACTGCCTATAGCGCTCATGAAAATGCGAGCAACAAATAATGCCACAAGGGGGCTCTCGCCCCACGAAATAATAACGGGACATCCTATGCAGTTACCGGCCTCGGCTCCGCCAAATATGGGAGATTGGGATTTGTCATGCATGACCGACGGAATGATGAACTATTGCAGAACACTCACTGCTACCATTAGGACTTTTCACTCACAGGTACAAGAAGCGTTGCCGATACCTGCTGGGGACCCGTTACATGATTTCCAACCCGCTGAACGAGTTTGGGTGAAAGAGTTCCTGCAGAAAAACGCCCTGCAACCCAAGTGGACCGGACCCTACACTGTACTTTTTACCACGCTCTCGGCCGTCAAAGTGAGAGGTAAGAGTGCATGGATACACCACTCACACTGTAAACGAGCACCCAAAGAGGCCGCCGAAACTAGGGAACCGGAGGAGGTAACCCCAGCAGAGGTTCCGGCAGTGTCCAATTCAGTCTTTTACCGTGATAGTGAAGACGACGACGAGGGGGAAGACGTGATATCTCTACAGGGACCCCCTCCACCGCCACCAAACAAAGACGGAGCCGGCCTGGCAGGACAGGGTGAGATAGTACAGGGAGGCCCACTGCAGGCAGAGCCAAATTCCCCACCAGACGCGGAACCGGAACCTGAGCCGGACACCCTGCCAAACGTGAAACAGGCAGGTTTAGACGACAGGAACATTGTAATACCGGAGACAGCGACAGGACCTTTGATGACACAACATGCAACTCCTGGTGCTGACACTACTCCTTTGCGGAGGAGGCCTGTCACTAGACAACAAACTGACAGCCTCAGACCCCGGGAACCATACACATCTCCTACGCCTCGACCGCGAAAGGGGAAACAGGAGTGAGTTAACAACATCTTTACAGCGAATCAGGAGAGAAGTACCTAGAGAAAAGACGACAGCAAGTAAATATGCAAATTTTGGGACAACCCATAACAAGGAGTTAGACACAGTAAGAGTCTTTTCAGTTAACCACACCCAACCTTTTTCGTCAATGATTCCACACCCAATAGACTGAAAGGCACCACTGCTCCGACCTCAACAACTCATAGAAATACCCTGCATCCTAGCAGATGGGTCTAGTGACCTGGTAGAACGACACAAGGAACTTCAGGCCATGGTATGATATTACATGATAGAGGGGCAGGATCTCTTGGTAGCTCGACAAGTAAAGAAACAGAGAGGACAAAAGGGGTCCTACAACAGACAAGGATATGAATGGGGCCAGCACGTGAGTCTGATAACTAGAATCCCAAAAGTATCGAATGACACCGAGTTGGACTACCTTTGCCACGTTCTATGGAGCAACCAAACAGCACGGAGTAGTTGGATACGCTTTCATGTACGCAGACAGGGGCTGCCAACAAGGCCCCCGAATACCTTTGTAGCCCTAACCACAGAGATAGCAAACATTGAGAACCGGAGTGAGTGCTGGGTGTGCCTTAAACCACCATCTGGCCTTGTGATCGGACTTCCTCTTTTCGTACTACCATTAACCATCTTCAATCATACAACCAGACCAGTGGAAGGACTCGAAGCTAAGACCTCAGCCCATGGTTACACACAACGGGTCTATGCAGGGAAGAATCCGAGTGCTAATGTAATGGTGGTGCCATCTCCCCTATGGGTGGAAAACACCAGGGGAGCGGTCTGTTTTACAGGACAGGGAGCAAACAGCATGGGGAAGTCAGAGTGTGAGATTCAACTTCCCCTCCCGGAATCGGCTGACCAGGAAGTCATCGCTGTTAACCCGGACACCCAGGTAGAGGAGCAAGTAACATTCACAATAAAAGCAGCCTTACATCATGACAACGGAATGATCCCGCCAAAAGGCATTCACTTAGTCTGTGGGGACAAAGCTTACCCCTACCTACCAAAAGGGTGGGAAGGGAGTTGTTATTTAGCTTCAGTATTTCCGGACAGCATAATTAAAACCACTTTTCACCACACCACCTCACGACCATGGTACCGACGCAGCGCATCAGAAATGGGGGATCCAGAGGGATGGGCCGGTGTATCAACGCGTTTAGGAGTTATCAAAGGCACCTGCTGGGAAGGTCAGGTCAGGTCAGGTTCGATCTGTGACCTGCTACAGGTACCATGTAAACCTGTACTAACCTGTTCCATGGTCGGGTTGTCGGCGACTAAACCGTCTCCCCCACCAGGTTTTCTGGTGAGGAGGGTGTTTGGATATGGACACCCAGCAGGATTAAAAACAAAACCTGTCAAAGGGCGGAGGAGCTCCTTGTGAGCCAACGGCCATCCATATCTCGTGCTCAACTGTGTCTGCGGACGTCCTCCTGCAGTTGGGTCACTTCTTATTAGGAGGTTGGTGGCAGGATTTGCACTCCGGCCAACGTAAAACCCTTCATTCCGCAAAAAGCAAAAACGCAAAAAAATCTGAAAACCCACTCCGTGGGAGTACCTCCTGTGCAGCTTCCCTTCGCAGGGCAGCTCACCGTATGACGGGATTGGGGCAAAGCCTTCGGGACCCCCAATCTTTGATAGGAGGGAAACCACGGGGTAACATCCCTGGGTCAGATTGCGGGAGAGTGTGTCGGAGTGGTGCTGAGGTGTCGTCCACCAGACGACGGTCTCCTTGGGTTAACCTGAGGCGGTCCCTTCGGGTGGGTGCCTGGAATGTCCTATCCCTAAGAGAGGATGATCACCTGTCTCTGTTATCATCTGAGCTCAAGCGTTTGGACATCGGGATTGCAGCTCTCTCTGAGGTTCGGAGACCGGATTGCGGCGAGATAATGGTGGGTGGTTACACCTACTATTGGTCTGGTCGCTCTGATGGTTACCATACCCAAGGAGTTGCTGTAGCTGTGTCCAATAAGCTGACCCCAATGATAATTGAGGTAACACCGGTCAACGAGCGTATTATGAGATTAAGGATTCGTCACTCCTTAGGTGTCATTTCCCTGGTCTCTGTTTATGCTCCGACTGAGGCGAGTGATCTCACCGTGAAGGATGCATTCTACGCCACACTCGAGTCTGTGGTTGATCAGTGCCCCAGACGAGATACACTTCTAGTCTTGGGGGATTTCAATGCATCGACTGGAACTGATAGGGACGGTTATGAGGTGTGTGTTGGTCCCCATGGGTCAGGAACTATGAACCAGAATAGCACTAAGTTCCTTGACTTTGCAAGAAGTCATGGACTTAGGGTGGCTGGTTCATGGTTTCAGCGCCCACAAGCTCATCGCTGGACTTGGTATTCCAACGCTGGCGGTGTGGCAAAGGAGATTGACCATGTCCTCATTGACGGTCGTTGGAGGATGATCCAGAACTGCAGGGTCTACCGGAGTGCTCAGTTCCTCAATACTGACCACAGGCTTGTTGTAGCAACTCTAAAGCTGCACCTTAAATCCTGGAGAATGGTACCATCCCAGCCGAGGCTGGATGTTGCCAAGCTCAGGGATGAGAGAGTAGCTGAGGAGTTTGCGAACAGGCTGAGTGGACACTTGGGGGGTCTGGGTGCTTTGGGGGGTCCTGAAGAGTTGTGGAGCGCCTTCAAGACCACCGTCCTTGATGTTGCCGGTGGATGCCTTGGAGCTCACCACAGGACAAAGAAGAATTTTGTCTCTCAAGGGACACTGGATACCATTGACCAGAGTCGCAGGGCCAGGCTGAATGGCAGAGCTGAGCTGTTCAGGGAGCTGAGGCGTAAAACTGTACGTGCACTAATGGTGGACAAGGAGGCCTATGTGCGAGGAATCTGTGAGGGGGTAGAGCATCACCTGTGGACAGGTGATTCTCGTCCCGCTTACAGGGGAATTCGCGCATTGCGTTCATCCAAGCCCATCCCTCGAAGCACTGCAGTTAGAACAGAGAGTGGTAGGGCTCTTGACAGAGGAGTGTGAAGTGAAGGCCCGCTGGGCCAGTTACTTTGAGCGGTTGTACCAGGCTGATCCCCCCAGCTGTCGAGTTGGACGTCAAGGGTGTTACAATCCCTGTTGCTGACCCTCGAATCAACTGTGGTCCACCTACGCTTGTGGAAACACGGGCTGCGGTGAACCAGTTGAAACGGGCAAAGCTCCAGGGATCTGTGGCATCCATGCCGAACTTCTCAAGGCTGGTGGAAATGCTGCACTCGTGTCGTTGCATGCAGTTTTGTGCTCTGCCTGGAACACAGGCATCATCCCAACTGACTGGAAGAGGGGCCTTATTGTCCCTCTCTGGAAAGGGAAGGGTGATCACCAAGACTGCAACAACTATCGAGGGGTGACGCTGCTCTCAGTGCCGGGCAAGGTCTTTGCTCGGATAATTCTCGATAGGGTTCGCCACCATCTGCTTGAGCACCAGCGTCCAGAGCAGTCAGGCTTTACACCAAAGAGGTCAACGATTGACCGTATCCTTGCACTTCGTGTCCTCACCGAACGCAGATGAGAGTTTCGGCAGGGGCTGCTTGCAGCCTATGTTGATCTCTGTAAAGCGTTCGATTCAGTGAATCGGGATGTCCTCTGGAGGATTCTTGGTCTTCGTGGGGTGCCACCAAAACTGATCGATCTGATGTCTGAACTCTACTCTGGTACTGAGAGTGCTGTGAAGTGTGGTGGTACCATCTCTGACTTATTTCCAGTTGTTACTGGAGTTCGTCAGGGATGTGTACTTGCTCCCACACTTTTCAGCACTTGTATGGACTGGATTCTAGGGAGGATGTCGGAGAGATCAAGTTGCGGTGCGTCATTTGGGAATGTCAAGATCTCGGACCTTGACTTTGCAGATGATGCAGTCATCTTTGCGGAGACTTCAGACATCCTCTTGGGGGCCCTCGAGGTGCTGAATGAGGAGTTGGAGCCGTTGGGATTACGGGTTTCTTGGGTCAAAACTAAGATCCAGGCTTTCGGTGACATCTTGGATGCTGCTGTCCTGTCTGTGTCTGTTTGTGGTGAGGATGTTGAGGTCGTGGAGAGGTTCACTTACCTTGGCAGTGATATTCATGTCTCTGCTGGCTGCGAGTCAGAGGTCAATAGATGTCTGGGTCGGGCCTGGGGAGTCATGGATTCACTGGATCATGGGGTGTGGCGCTGCCGGTACCTGTGCGGGAGGACGAAAGTCCGAGTCTTCAGGTCCTTGGTACTTCCAGTCTTGCTCTATGGGTGCGAGACTTGGACTCTGACCAAGGATCTGAGACGGAGACTTAATTCCTTTGGTACCAGGTCTCTTCGGAGAATCCTTGGCTATCGCTGGTTGGATTTTGTGTCCAACGAGCGGTTGCTGAGAGAGACTCGGATGAGATTTGTTACCTGCATAGTCAGTGAGCGTCAGTTGCGGCTGTATGGACATGTGGCTCGTTTTCCTGACTCTGATCCTGCTCACCAGATTCTCTCAGCGAGGGAGTCTCATGAGTGGAGGAGGCCAGTGGGTCGACCACGTGCCTCATGGTTGCAACAGGTTTACCATCATTTCAAGGAGATGGGGATGGGCCTGGCATCTGCCTGGGGGATGGCCAGACGGAGGCCCCTGGAGTACCGGCGGAAAGTGGACGCAGCGACGTGCTGTTCTGGCACATGCTCCCATACCTGACCTGACCTGACCTGCTGGGAAAAGGCTATTTGGCCTTTTCATGCCACATGCCGGTACTACTATTAATAGCATTAGGATAGATGAGCTTTCGCAAGTTTTGGAATATTTAGGTAATGTAACCATGGCTTACTATACAGAATTAACAGATATGTTAGTATCAATGCGCGCTATGGTAATACAGAACAGGGTAGCTTTAGACATGCTTCTAGCGGAACAAGGAGGGGTATGCGGGATGATTGAAGGAGAATGTTGCGTCTGGATTCCGGACCCGAAGGACATAACTAACCGTGCGGTGGCCCGAATTAAAAAGGTGGTGGAAGTTCTCACGAGCAATCGAGTGGAACGTGAGGAAGGTTACGCATGGTGGAAGTCGATCTTCCAGGGCTGGGGAGGTTGGTTGTTGCGTCTAATAGGGTCAGTGCTTTTAATCATCGTAGTGGTAATTTTTTGGGGTGTTTCTAATCAAACTTCTCATTACCATCTGTCTGAAGAAATGCTGCGCAGCGTCACCCCTCACCCAGGCCATTATAATAATTAACAGCGAACTCTCTGTTGAGGACGACTTGGCCAGTAATGGGGAGGGGGACGACCAGGGCCTTCAGGGGGAACCCCACTTAGACGTCATACACGTGGACCTAGGCCAAGGTCTACAACCTTTCCTCTTTATTGAAACAGATAACTAACCCAGGAGAGAGTGCGTGTTGCTTTGCCTTCCAGTGCAAGATGTGACTCCTGCGCTGGACGAGCTTACACCCGTGCCTTGAGTGCTACTTTTGCTGCTTGCTGATGTAGAATTGCTTAAACGATAGTATTACAACTGCTGCTAACATAAAACAGTATTGCATGTTAATATGGTGTGGACTTAGCATAGAATTTGTATACTACAGCTTTACGGGAGACATGTGGCAGTAGGCAGGACAAAAAGGGGAAAGACAATGGTAACGGAAGCTAACCCGAACCACCGGCAGTTGGGGACTTCTCATTTGGAGAATGTTGATGGCTATCCATGGCATTCGTAAATCCCGTTTGGCAGGCGCGGGGGCCTAGGGGTAGCTGCTACAGGAACCAAATAGGGGTCCACTCGGTTGGTGAGTATCAGGTATGGCTGGGTATGGTCAAATATGACCAAGGAGGGAACTGTTATGATGATATGCTAGGTGGTCATATTTGAGCCATAGTTGAATATTTAATCAATAGTCAATAGTTGTGTGTTAATCAGCTGTCAGGATTCAAACCTTGCTTATGGCTGTGTATTATTCAAACCTTGCTTTAAAATGGTGCTTTAAATGTTCCATGTTACCAATGTTCCATGGCACCCACTGTTTTTGGACAGCGCCCAACTCTTTCTTGGGCAGCTCTTATCACCCTTCCTGCTGTTCTGTGGTAGTGTGCCCTTAGCGTGACCTTGGAGGGAACTGTGGAACTGTTCCTTCAGTGTATGCTGCCCACACATTCCTATTCTTAGTGATCACTAGAGTTTTGCCTTTGTTATCAGAGTTTTGCCTTTGTTATCATGGTTTTGCCTTTGTTATCAGCAGGTGCCAGTGTAGGAGTGTAGGAAGCTTGGAAAGTTGTTAGTTTGCAAGACTTACATATCTGAGAGTTGTGTAGGCGGCTTGGAAACTGTTGGGATTGCATATCTGAGAATTGACCGATTCAACTTCCCCTAGGGCCCCTAGGGAGGGGGGAAAGAAGCCCACTGCCACATTTATTTCTTTATTTCTTTATCCCTTAGCACACACTTTTAGTCCACACCCAGTTCTGCTTTTGTGTGATCATATATATGATGGTTTTGAAGCATAATCTCAATGTGATTCGGAGGCGCCTGACTGAAGGGTCACTGAGTCACATTCCGCATGCGTTTGGTCTTCGGAAATAAAACGTGTAATTCGAGGATCCTCATCTGACTCTGTCATCTTACTCGGCCGGGTGGAGAGTCATAACAATAAATACTATTGCCAGTTGTAAAATCTTCTACAGACGCTGGTGACGGCACATAGACAATTCACACCCATCATCTGAGTTACATGGCTTCATTCCCAATACGACCAAATTCATCCATATTTATTTAGGTATTTATTACATATTTACATATTTAGGTTACTTCGACCCGATGTGCTGATATGTGTTGCGATTGACTGTAAGAGTCAATAAAAACGCAGTTTCAGAAAACGGAAGGGTTACTCAACAAACTGACCAAAATAACTTAGCTTAGCCATGAAAATGGAAACTAGAATGGAAAACTACTTAACAAATGATTTGGCATTGCCGTCAATCGAACGAAGATAACCCGAAAACTAACGAGTTATCATGGTAAAGAAATCTCGCCAACACGCCGGTACGAAGAGAGAACATCCTCACTCAGTAGCAAACTGGAACTGGTGCCGTGAAGGCAGAACAGAAATACATGCAGAACCTCGTAACCCGGTAATCCGTGACTGAGATAATCCTATGACCAAACTGCACCCCGCAAACCAAACTCAACTTGATGAACTACGGTTAACAATGGGATCGCATCGAGAACTCTATGGGCACAGAACAAAATAACAATGAATCGAGTCAACAAGTGTAAGCTGGCAACTCAACCGTGCGCGATTCCGGGGTCAATATGCACGCACACCACTTCTACTACCATGTGCCAAGCCAATAGTGCTATGAATGTTTATCATTGGTTTTCATTCAGAATCTGTGTCTTAATAAGACTAATTAGTCCACTTTAACTTTTTTTTCTCAACCAAATAAAATTGTTACTTTCTTTGACCATTATTGGACCTTTATTAGCAAATAAACTTTCACTGTCAACCTGCATTCCTCTCCACTAAAGCAGATATGTGTCATAAGAGTGACCACTGGTGGCCATTTTGAAAAAATGGCTGCCACAGCCATCAGCGGCTGAATTTGAGATGGCCCAACATCCAAAGCTGTTCATAATATGATAGGCTACTAGTGTGCCAAATCTGGTGCTTTCCTCACAAAATGCACAATTGTTATGCTATATTTAGCTAAGTTGCCCCACTAACATCACTTGGATGAACCTTAAACCAGTATCCCATGATCCCACATCTGTTCGTATTAACTTAATGACGTTAAATATCCCACCGCATGACGAAGGCGATTTATCACCGGCATTGTGATTGGATCAAGTAGCGATGACTACGGACAAGCATTGGAGATACCAGTACGTGCCCGTAAAAACAAATAAATAAATAAATATTCAAACCGCGAGCAACAAACAACAACCACACAGGCCGTTTCTTCGCTCTCGCGTGACCGTACGTGTGTGGCCCGGAAGTTCGCATATTATTCGCAGTTACGATTATTCGCAATTTAGTTTTAATTCCCAATTATTCAATTAGCGCCAACGTATTTTACCTTTTCGCAATGTCGTGGCAAGGAAAAACAAAAAGAGAAGAGAAGAGAGAGAAAAAAAAATTACTTCCTGGTTCGGAGCCCACCAGCACTCTGATGTTACCGAAATTTATGCACCATCTAATATGAAAATGATCATAACTTGGGGCATTGTGTTTATCTATAAATGTGCATAACTAATCGAGAAATTATTAGAATACACGAAAAAAAAAACGTGCAAAAAAATAATTTACTTCCTGGTTCGGAGCATACCAGCACTCTGATGTTACCGAAATTTATGCACCGTCTAATATGAAAACGATCATAACTTGGGGCATTGTGTTTATCTATAAATGCGCATAAGAAATCGAGAAATTATTAGAATACACGAAGTCATCACTATCCGGAAGTCCGTACGTTGTAACCCGTAATGGGGAACACAGCTGAGCTTCCCTTCCCCATCGGCCACGCCCACAGAACAACGTGTCTTGTCATTGGTTTGGTAAATAAATGGCCATAACTTGGGAACCACTTGTCCGATGAATATCAAACCTTGAAAAGGCACATCCTCAGGTCCCCAGCAATATACCTGGCAAGTTTCAATTAGATCGGACCAGTGGTTGTCGAGAAACAGCGGTCACAGACACACACACAGACAGACAGACAGACACACACACCGACAGACAGACAGAGACAGACAGACACACACACAGGCACACACACAGCCACACACACAGAGACACACACAGAGACACACACAGAGACACACAGACACACACAGATTGCTGGAATTATAGATAGATGGCGAGGAGTACAGGGGTATAAGTGGGACGTGGAGGGAGCTTGTATGGGGATGGGTGATAGTGTACATGTAGTGATGTCTGTGCGAGGCTCAGTCTCCTCGAAGGGTGAGTGTGTGGTCGGTCTTTGTGAATTGTTTACCCAACAACAACCTTCGGCCCCATACACTGCAAAAACGCATTTGTTTACAGCAATTCGGCCGAGGTCGAGGCCATTTATACCTGACGAGCAAATACAACCGGTCGCTTCGCTGACGGGGATATGAAGGATGGGGGGAGAAAGAGGGTGGGAGAATGGGGGGAGAAAGAGGGTGGGAGTATGGGGAGAGAAAGAGGGTGGGAGGATGGGGGTAGAAAGAGGACGGGGGGGAGAAAGAGAATGGGGGGAGAAAGAGGATGGGAGGAGGTGGGGAGAAAGTGGGTGGGAGGAGGGGGAGAAAGAGGGTGGGAAGAGGGGGAGAAAGAGGGTGGGAGGAGGAGGGGAGAAAGAGGGTGGGAGGAGGGGGGAGAGAAAGAGGGTGGGAGGTAGGAGGGGAGAATGAGGGTGGGAGGAGGGGGAGGAGGGGGAGAAAGAGGATGGGAGGAGGGGGAGAAAGATGGTGGGAGGAGGGGGAGAAAGAGGGTGGGAGGAAGAGGGGAGAGAAAGAGGGTGGGAGGTAGGAGGGGAGAATGAGGGTGGGAGGAGGGGGAGAAAGAGGATGGGAGGAGGGGGAGAAAGAGGATGGGAGGAGGGGGAGAAAGAGGGTGGGAGGAGAAGGGGAGAAAGAGGGTGGGAGGAAGGGAGGGAGAAAGAGGATGGGAGGAAGGGGGGAGAAAGAGGGTGGGAGGAGGAGGAGGAGGAGAAAGAGGATGGGAGGAGGGGGAAGAAAGAGGGTGGGAGGAGGAGGAGAAAGAGGGTGGGAAGAGGGGGAAGAAAGAGGGTGGGAGGAGGGGGAGAAAGATGATGGGAGGAGGGGGAGAAAGAGGATGAGAGGAGGTGGGAGAAAGAGGGTGGGAGGAGGGTTGGAGAAAGAGAGGGGAGGAGGGGGGAGAAAGAGGGTGGGAGGAGGGGGAGAAAGAGGGTGAGAGGAGGAGGGGGAGAAAGAGGATTGGAGGAGGGGGAGAAAGAGGGTGGGAGGAGGGGGGAGAAAGAGGGTGGGAGGAGGGGGGAGAAAGAGGGTGGGAGGAGGAGGGGAGAAAGAGGATGGGAGTAGGGGGAGAAAGAGGGTGGGAGGAGAAAGAGGGTGGGAGAAGGGGGAGAAGGAGAGGGGAGGAGGGGAGGAGAAAGAAGGTGGGAGGAGGAGGGGAGAACGAGCGTGGGAGGAGGGGGAGAAAGAGGGTGGGAGGAGAGGGAAGAAAGAGGGTGGGAGGAGGGGGGAAGAAAGGGTGGGGGGAGAGGTAGAAAGGGTGGGGGGAAAGAAGGTGGGAGAAGGGGGGGAGAAAGATTGTGGGAGGAGGAGGGGGAGAAAGATTGTGGGAGGAGGAGGGGAAGAAAGGGTGGGAGTGGAAGAAAGGGTGGGAGGGGAATAAAGGGTGGAGGGTGGGAGGGGAGGGGAAGAAAGGGTGGGGGGAGAGGTGTAAAGGGTGGGGGAAAGAAGGTGGGAGAACGGGGGGGGAGAAAGAGGGTGCGTGGTGTGGGGGCGGAGAAAGAGGGTGGGTGGTGTGGGGGGAGAGAAAGAGGGGGGGAGTAAAGAAGAGGTGCTGTGCTACCTCTGGCACTGGGTGCCTTGAATGTGTGCCTGGCATCATGAAATCAGGAGATTACCAAGGCATGTTGGAGCATAATATTCAACCCAGCATCAGAAAGCTGGGTCTCCATCGAAGGTCATGGGTCTTTCAGCAGGACAATGACCCCAAACACGCTTCAAAAAGCACCCAGGAATGGTTCAAGACAAAACACTGGACTGTTCTGAAGTGGACAGCAATATGTCCAGATCTAAACCCATTGAACACTTGTGGGGAGATCTGAAAACAGCAGTTGGGAGAAAGCACCCTTCAAATCTGGGAGAACTGGAGCAGTTTGCGCAAGAAGAGGGCCAACCTTCCAGTAGAGAGGTGTAGGATGCCGATTCATGGCTAGAGGAAGTGCTTGACTGCAGTTATTTTGACCAAAGGCTATATGCTACCAAACATTAAGTCTCAGATGTCAATAATTTTGTTAATGCCATTTCTATTCATTTTGTGATTTAAAAGGATATATTGTTACGAATCTGGCAGCCATGAGCACACAACAGACAGGTCCCTATAGATCAGTTATATCAGTAAGTATGTGTTTCTAGTTAGGGCCCCGTCCCTAGTCTAATGGGTGAGTAAATGTTCGTGCGCTCCGGAGTAATTTTGACAGTCAGGGTTTTGTTTTACATTTTCAACTACAACAACAACACATTCGCCTCGCTCCATCCTGACGCCATAACGCTCGCGGTGGGCGGAGTTCAACGAAGGACTTGGCGTCTCTCTCGACCAATCAGAGAGATGCGAGCAAGTTTGCCGTCTTTCGGCCAATGGGAGCCAACGCAAGACAATATTACTCATCTTCCTGTTTTAGGGGCGGTCCATCGAGACATCCCACCCCCCACCCCCCGGTCCAATCAACGGACTTGGTGCCCCTTTTGGCCAATCACAGGGGCAACGAGTGGATCACGCACCAAAACCATCCAGTAAGGGGGGGGGGTTACAAGAGGGAGTCCCCTCCCCCCTGGACGGAGAGTGAATAATTGATCGGTGCAATCCGACTGGGGGCAGTTGGGGTTTGCCTGCCGGATCGTTTCGGATCGCCTCGCATCGCCTGCTGGCGCTCGCTACCTTGTCCGCTCTCGTGCTGGTTGGCAATCGTCCTTCACCCTCCGTCCCTGGTGCTTGGAGTGGCATCGTTGTTGCTGGTTCGAGTCCCGCCAAGCCAGAACGTCAAAGACCGCACGAGGCGGACAGTTCCAAGCTAGCTCTGGTCTCCAGCTCACCTTTCCTCGAGCTGGAAGCCTTCAATAAAGACCCAATGGGGTCCATTTCTTGGTATTTGTGTGTATGTGTCTGTGTCCGTGGGCCCCGTCTGATAAGTAGAAACTGTTAAGTGCCTGTGTTCCTTGTAAATTATTTGCCTTGCTATATTCGGATAACTCTTCCCTCACGTGTTCCCCTCGTCCCCCGACTATTGTTAATAGATTCCCCTTTTAGTTGATTGTACCAGCTCGTTTTTGTGTTTCTTTCATTGGCTTGGCATGGTGCGATCGACCTATTGGCGATCTTTGGTCCGATAAGGGACCCGTGACCTTTCAGATTTATCTGAAAGGTACGACCTAAATTCCGGGTGTTCGGTGGAGCCGACTCTACTGCTCCCCCTAGCGGTCCTGCTCGCCACCGAGACCCGGTCCCACAACAATATTAAGTTCTGAATCAAAAACAAAGGTTTTGTTTTATTCACAGTGAAATAAAGAATTGTGGAGACTAAATCCTCTTGTCAATTTCAACTTAATTTTCAAGAAAATTTTGAGTTATTTGAAAAAAGTGCAAGGGTGCCAATATTTTTGGCCATGACAGTATAAGGCAACAAAAGCTGACAATTTTGAAAGGGGGTGTAGACTTTGTTAAGGCACTGTACATTTCATGGTGGGGCTTGTATACATGTCTCACCTACATTGCTTTTGTCTAACAAAGACGTTGGTAGACATCGGTGTGCTTATATGTGAATTGCATGGACATTAGTAAACAATGGACAAATATGTGGTGTGTGTGATTTGTACCTCGTCTCATTTTTTTTTTATACCTGGTATCATGAGCCAGGGTTTCAGATGGGAACACCAACATGACCAATCCTCAGCTAGTTTTTGCCTTTTTTGAATAAGATACAGGTCAAGAGTGACTGCAAGTCTAATCAGTTTGCTATCAAGTTGTTGTATTGCATATTCAATGATATGACACGCACACACACACACACACACACACACACACCTTCATACTTGTATTACCTTTCACCATCTTTTATCATTGTTGCTTATTTCTGCAGTAAAGAAAGAGGCATGAGGCAAAGTACTCTGTAATGACTTCAGCAGGATTAGCAAGGGCACATAATGATTGAATGACTCATGTCAACACAAGAACACGATGTTTCTGTTCGTTCTTTTCATGAAGTCGAGCCCTTATTTTGCTCTTTGTAACAAAGTCCTTGTCATTATTTAGGCCAGGACATGCTCTCTTCCACAGTGCTATACTTTTTCACTTTAAGAAGTGTTGCGTTATGTCCTTAGCACTCGTACTTGGCAGCTCTATTGTGTTTATCAGTGTGCACCTGCTGGAGGAGGAAAAGTTCTTACAAACAATCAGGCTGCTTTGGTGGAATGTTTGGAGGAAGAAGATTCCTTCCTCACCACTCTTTCATGAGAGCATGGAAACCAGAGGGAAGCATAATTGTTGCTGTCAAACAGGTTATTTGCCACGTCTCTCCGAAAAGGCCGTCTCACTACCCCCCCCCTCCCCCACCCCCATCTACTTCGTCAACAATCCTCTGCAAGAAGTCCTTTCATTCAAGCTTCTAGGTCTCACTATTTGCCATGTTTCCTGGGAAAACCACATTTCCAAGATGACCTCCAAAGCTGGTTGTTGACTGGGTATCCTGTGTCATGCAAAGTCCTTCCTTGGCACACCTGACCTCCTGATCACATACAAAGCTTTTGTCCGCAGCCTGATGGAGTACTGCTCTCTCCTCTGGGCTGGTGCTCCTGCCTCTCACCTTTCTCAGCTTCACACTGTGGAAACCAAGGCATTTAGGATCACTCGTATCTCCCTCGATGAGGCTGAGTCTTTTAGTCTCTCACTTGATCACCGCAGGAAAGTCGGTGGTCTTTCTGTCTTCTACCGTCTCCTCTCTGGCCTTGCCTCCCCCCCCCCGCTCTGTCTGAGATAAGTGCCCCTCCCGTCCACATTTTCGTATGGCGCTTAAGGTCTGTCAGCAAGCCCCTTCCGGTAAAACTACCAAAATCAAGAGTCACTACTCACCTTCACTCTTTCATTCCTCTTTTTCCCACCTTTGGAACAAACTCCTACACTCTCTTCAATCCCATTCTTCCCTTCAGGCCTTCAAAACAGCTGTTCACCACCACCACCTCTTATTTTCCCCCATCCAAAATCACGATTTTTCTCTCCCCATAAATCCACCCCAAACCCACCTCCTTCAAATTCCCTGGTTTACTTTCTGAAAGCCATCATGTAAGGACCTAAAAGTCCCTGTTGTGTCCATTTTGTTTACCCTGTGTACCTCACCCCATCCCTCTCCCTTAACAGATATCCTCATGTCTCTGTTCTCCACCGTTTTGTCCTCCCCCCCCTTATCTCCTGCTCTCCTTGTTGTTTGTTCTGTGTGTTAGCTCTTATATGGAGACAGATTCTTCAGAGACTCGGACTTCCTTGGCAATCCAATGGAGTGGAATTATTTGTTTGTGCTGCTTGATGGATCTCCTTTTATTACCCCACAACCCCGCGAAACAAGGAAACATGGAAATCCAACACAGGTGGAGGCCATTCCTGGCCCATCATGCCTGTCCGAACACCACACCAACCTATCTCCACAAGATCCAAGGAAGAAAATGCAAAAAAATGTTTTTAATGAATGAATTTTTTTTTTTTGTAGTTTGTGTATTTTTTTTTTCCTCTCTTCCCCACAGGGGAGGGGGCACTGGCTTGGTTAAAAACACACATCAACCACACAACCCATCTTGACAAGACCCCCACCAATAGCACTCCGTACACAATCACCCATCAATGCTCAAACGACCTAAAAGTCCAATCAACATCCCAATACCCCTCTATCTCCATAACTTCCTGGTACCTATCTAATTCCAATTTAAACTTATCTACTTTTTCTGCTGCCACTACCTTACCAGGGAGGCCATTCCATGCATTAACTACTCCCTGAGTGAAAGTCCCCTGTCTTGCTACCATCTTAACTCCCCTCAAGCTATGGCCCCTGGTCCTCTCACTGTCTACTCTGTTAAATAATTCATCTCCACCTTTCATTACCTAAAACATCTACATCATATCTCCTCGCAACCGCCTCCTTTCTAGTGAATAAAGCCCCGTCTCCTTCACTAAATTCCTGTACAATGTTAACATCACCTTTTTTGATTTATATATGATCCCCTTCCGAATACAACATAAAACCCCATTTGCTTTACCTATAGCTACCTGGCACTGTGCTACCTGCTTACCTCCCATATCTATTCCCACCCCCAGATCCTTCTCCTGTGTGACACGCTCCAAAATTACCCCTTGTATCCTGTAATCTCTATTTTCATTGTTCTTTCCCATCTCCAACACCTTACACCTGCTCAGGTTAAATTACATCTGCAAATCTTTTGCCCAATCAATGCAAGTATCAATACTTTCCTGATTCTGATCACCACCCCCTCTGTAATCCACCTCACCTCCAAGCTTTGTGTCATCTGCAAATTTGGAAAGCTTATTTTTGACCCCATTATCCAAATCGTTGATGTAAATCATGAATAGTAATGGTGCGACTACTGATCCCTGAGGTACCCCGCTACTTACATCTCCCACTCACAGCCACTCTTTGCTTCCTACCACAAAGCCAGTTTGCAATTCAATTAGCTACCTGACAAGTCACTCCACAAGCCCTCACTTTGGCAAACAACCTCCGATGTGGTACCTTATCAAATGCCTTAAAGTCCAGATATACTATGTCTACTGCCTTTCCCTCATTCACCCAATCAGACACTGCTTCATAGAACTCTAAAAGATTTGTTAAACAGGAACTAACTTTGGTAAACCCATGCTGACTACCTTTAAATAGTTGGTATTTATTTAAATGGTTCCTCATCTGGTACTTAATCAATGTCTCCAACACCTTCCCCACAACTGAAGTTAAACTATAGTTTCCCAATTCTTCTCTGGATCCTTTCTTAAATAATGGTGTTACATTTGCTTCTCTCCAATCCTCCAGTACCTGTCCTCCTGACTCCAGGGAAGCATTGAAAATATCCGTTAACATCTCGCTTACCTGCCTCAGCCACCTCCATCAATACTCTCAGTTGCATAATGTTGCGGATTTCAGAATCGGATCCGACTAATGCATACAAACATTTAGGTCCTCAGACAGATGTTTCCTGAAATGCATGCCCAGGATAGACCCATCCCTATGTCTGGTGGGATTCTAACTTTGATGCGTTGAGAAGGGTAAAGAATAGATTCCCTTTCTTATGGGATGGCTATTTTCTCTTCACGACAGACACATTCATGCACGTGAGATAGCCGTTCGCCCAACAGAGGCTCGCTTACCCTCTTTCCATCGACGTTCGACACCCACCTCTTTCCATCGACATTGAAACCCCCCTTTTTCCATCAACGTTTGACACCCCGTTCAGCACCTCGATGAACGCTAACTGGCTCTTTTTTGTATCGGGCTGAACATTGAGGTGATGATTGTTGTTGACGTTTTATGAGCGCTTCGCGTTGTCGCTCGGTAATTCTGGCAAATGGCTGCTTTCTGCCTTTCGTCCAGCACCACAAACATGGCATCGTCGGCCACGAATGATCGTGGGACAGGCGAGTTGTCATGTGCAACGATGCGCCAATAGGCAAGGTGGATTTGGCTGAAGTCTGCTTGAGGCTCCACTCAGACGGGCCACCTATAAAAAGGACGAGTGGACCGTTTTTGTCAGTCTGTTGGCGATAGCTGGTTGTGGTTCTGACAGCTTTGAGAGTTTTGCGACAGTTTGTGTCAGTTGGTGACAGCTGGGCGACGGCTATTTTCAGCTCGTCAGTTCCAGTCAGACGGATGGTGAGCTGGCGACAGTTGAGTTTGTGACTGTTGGTGACGGCCTTGCAGCCTTACAGTTTCTCGCAGCGTCTCAGAGCTGTCCGTTGGTTGTGGCTCCTAGTGGCTGACGGTGGGTGACGCTCGGACCGTTAATGCTGGTTCTGCTCGAGACCTGCTCTTGGCGTACCTGATTCTTGGCGTCCCTGGTTCCTGGGGGTGACGACGTGACGTCGATTGGAGTTCAAGCCTGTTTGCGAGTGGGTGCACGGCAAGGCAGGGCGCTGGCAACGGACAAGGCACGCTCACACATTTCAGGACATTATATTTGACGTACGACGACTTCTATTTGGTGAGCGAGACTGGATTTCTCTCCCCCCCCCCCCCAAATGATCTGCTGGGTACCCTTGCCTCGTGTATAATTGCTAAGTAAGGCGTAGTGATAAGCATCTGCTCTTTGTCTCTTTTTCTATCAGTGCTTGATGAAGTCTTTATTTGCTTGCGATTATTTTGACGTCTTGAGGGAGGAAAGTTTCTGTTCGGCAGATTGGGTGTCTGGTTTGTCAGTGGCAACCTGTATGGAAAGATCTGTAAGGTTTGAGCGAAGGCCCCAGATATTTGAGGTCTACACTGTTAATGAAGAGGGAGGGGAGGGGGAGGGTAGGACAAGGGAGGAGGGGGGGAGGTAAGGAGAGTTGTTGAAAGAGTGCGGGGGATTACAGAATAGCTCGGGGAGGGGGCCGGATGAGGAGGAGAAAAGGCTCTGTGGTGCTGGGGGAGAGGGGGGAAAGGAGAGGGGGCAGAGGAAGTTGAGGATTTGAGGAGGTGGAGTGATGAGATGGAGGTGAGAGGGCAGGGGAAGAAGGCAGCTTTGGGGATGTGGGGGGCAACTTTGAGAAGGGTGATGAGGGGGGTGAATGGTGGGAGAAGGGTAAGTGGGGAGAGTTGAGGGAGAAAGGTGAGGGTGGAGTTTTTGCAGAAGTTGAGAGGGAAGCTTGGAGGGAGAAGAGTGTGACGATTGCTTTGAGAAGGAGGGGTGAAAGGGGTGAGTTGACACTGAAAATAATGGAAAAAAATAATGGTTGATGGAAATCGAACATTCATCGCAAACTGGGGTTTTAAATTTTTTTAGGTCAGAAATGCGATTAAAGACATTTCTTGAGGGATGGAATCAAGGCGAATTTAGAGAATGGAGAGAAGAAATGCTGTAACAGTTGGGAACAGATGGAGACTTAAAGTTTAGGAGATATTTAGTTTAGGTTTAAACTTAAAGTTTAGGAGTCACAGTTTAGGAGATGGAGACTAAAATTTTTTTTTATTATTCATGTGCAGCATGTGGCTGCTTGGCTGCATCATTTTCTGGGGGCACAGCTGTGACTCGATGCAATGCCTCCTGTCACCAGTAAGCTGGTACCCATTTTGCCGACCTTGGAAGGATGACGGGCTGAGTCAACCGACCTGGTGTTATTTCAACATCAAAAACAAGGGTTCAAACTCATACCCTAAGATCTCAAGCCTGCCACCTTAACCGTTAAGCCAACACAAGGCTTTGATGGATAGTACCACTTGTCTAAGTGAAGCCTTAATTCGGTAGCTAGTTGGCAAAAAAAGGGGGGGGGAGTGTTTATTATAGGTTTTATGATGATGGTGATAAAAAAAAATGCAGCAAAGCAATAATATTGGGAATGCCTTTGGAGACAAAACGAGTGAAGTTCGATGAAGTGTAGGATACTTGGTGCGGATGGGGTCAAAATGGAAGTTTTGGAGGACGAAGGAGCAAGGGAAATGCATTGTCACTTGTGCAGGTGTTGTGATGGTCTGTGGGGTGATGGAAGGCTAAGCCATGCCTCCCGAAGGGGGCACAGTATTGTTGGACCTCTGAGCAATGAGATACTTCATAATTTGAACTAGAACGGCACTCGGTAGAATGCATATCTCCAACAGGATGAACAGTTTACGTTTTGTATCCCACTGAAAGACCGGATCTGTATCCGGACCTGAACCAAAATCTAATCGGCTTGTTCCTGTCACCTAACCAACTCGTCCGCAACTTTTTGAGATATCGTGCTATATATCGTTTTTGGCCCTCTCTCAATAGTGAAGAATCACTTAAATTCTCGCATCTGGATCCAGATCTTCACCAAAATTGAATCAATTCTTCCTCGTTAAACACCCAACCTGTCCATCATGTTTCTTCCGAATCTGTCAACAACTTTTTGAAATATCATGCTATATATAGTTTTTGGCCCTATCTCTCAATCGTGAAGAATCACTTAAAAAAATTATAGTAACCAGATCGGGATCTTCACTAAAATCGAATCAATTTGTCCTTACCACACCCAACCTGTTCACCAAATTTCATCCGAATCCACCCACAACTCTTTGAGATATCCTTTTCACAGACAAACAAACAGACAGACAGGGGTGAAAACATAACCTCCGCTCACCTTCGGTGGTGGAGGTAATAACTGTGGGATTTGGAGGCCCAACTTGCACTTGGAGCACTAACCATACTACAATGCTGTTCAATGGTGGAAGGAGAGGAAAAAATGATTTATGGTGGCAGCAAGGTGATGCTTCTCGTGAGTGTGGCATTTGCCCCCATCTGAACGATGCCAGAGGTGATGCTTGTAATGCGAGTCAGATGATAACAAACATTGCAAGGTCAGAAAACCATCCCAAGCTTGTACATTCTGGGAACGCTCTAATATGTTCGATCATTCAAGCAGCTGCAGTGAGTGGTGATTCGACAGAGGCACCTGGATCTAGGCACAAGGGGCACCATCCCAGACAGGTGAGCTGCACTCTTGTCACTCTCGCACAGTTCGAAGCGCTCTCTGCTCTCCAACACTAACCTCTTTGTCACACCGATCTCTGACGATCAGCCAGCCACCTTTTGAGTATCAATTTCCACCTGACTCTGCCTGGTTGCCTTTAATTCCCCACTATTCCAAGCCCATCCCCTTTCCAAAATTTTCAGACTACGAGAATCATAGCATCGTTAGATCATCAATGACATAGCCAACAAGCCTTTATAGTGATCCTTTCGAGGAACGAATGGGAGCTGTGTGGGTAATAAAAGAACATGGGTCTTATGTTGGATCAAATTCCTCTTCACACAGCTTCAGCTCCCATGCTGTGAGGTCGAAAATCATGCATGAAATCAATATGGCGTTGATAGAAGTACGCCAACCACCATAGGAAGCAAGGAGAAACTGACGTTTCATGCATTAATCCTTCATCAGAGCAAATTAGCAGGTTAATGGTTTTGTGTCTTGCTCTGATGAAGGGTTAATGTTGGAAACGTCAGCTTCTCCTTGCTTCCTACAGCGCTTAACATACCTCGATCGACGTCCTATTGATTTAATCCAAGGATCTACCTGTCCGCCGACGGACGTCAACACTGGCCTTCACCAGCAAGAAGAGTTCTTCGCGATACTTTGGGTATAAAATGATCCTTGAACTACTGTTTATGGTATAAAATGATCCTTGAACTACTGTTTATGGTATAAAATGATCCTTGAACTACTGTTTATGGTATAAAATGATCCTTGAACTACTGTTTATGGTATAAAATGATCCTTGAACTACTGTTTATGGTATAAAATGATCCTTGAACTACTGTTTATGGTATAAAATGATCCTTGAACTACTGTTTATGGTATAAAATGATCCTTGAACTACTGTTTATGGTATAAAATGATCCTTGAACTACTGTTTATGGTATAAAATGATCCTTGAACTACTGTTTATGGTATAAAATGATCCTTGAACTACTGTTTATGGTATAAAATGATGCCTGCACAATAAACTACATAATTACGAGTGTACACCTCGTACTCCTAAATAAATCCCTTCCCCCCTCAAAAGACATTGGTGGCCAAACTCTCATCAGGGAGGAATGCCTATATGCAACGTTTCTACCATGTACAGCTCACTCACTCAACTTTGTAAGGAAAAGTACCACCGAATGCAGCCCAGTAGTCTTCAGATTCGTCAATATTGTACAAAAGTTGTACAATTTCACGTGAATGGTGTGGTGTCCTTACGGGTCTCTCTGTATCGACTTGGTGCTGGCAAGTACGGGCAGCCCTTCCCAAAGGTTACACTCCCACATTTGAAGCGTTGAAATACCTGGCAACTGATGTGGAACAGAAAGTTGAGTGCCAAAATGAATCTCAGTCGATCCTTGACAAACTGGGTGAACTGGATTCAGCTTCATTCCTTGCCCCTCCTACAATGTCAGAGAAGGGGACATTAAAATGAGCTCTGACCGACCGATCATCTTCCCATGCACTTTTGTGTCCGTGATATTTCAAAAATCGTGACCAATCAGCTTTAATATTGCAAATATCTATTCCTCATGACATTATCTCAACTTGATTAGATCACTGCTGCGTTGGCTAAACAACCATCTTGGTAACCTGGATTGTGTACATGATATCTATTTTTTTTTTTTTTTTAAACCTTGAACATTTAGTTTCATATTGCAGATATCTATTCCTCATGACATTATCTCAAACTTATTAGATCACGGCTGCGTTGGCGAAACAACCATCTTGGTAACTTGGATTGTGTACATGATATAAAAAAAAAACCTTGAACATTTTGTTTCATATTGCAGATATTGGATTCATTATGACATTATCTCAACTTTGTGAAATCACAACTATGTTTGACTGAATTATGATGCCATGACAACCATCTTGGCAACTTGGATTGTGTACGTGCGATATTTCAAACACCGTTCAACATTTAGCTTTCATATGACACAGATCTATTCCTCATACCACCCAAAAGGCAGGGAGCCTGAAGTATCGGCTCCTTGTTCCTTGCAGTAATGGGGTGTGATGCTGTTTGTTTTCATTTCGTGGACAGGGCAAGAAGACTGCGTACGAAACCTGACAGGCATACCAAGTAATAATACGTGTATTCCAACGCCTGTCATCAATGCCAGCAGATATCACAGATGAAGATTTCAGAGAGCTTGAACGGTTTGTTCTGATTTACGATCGTACGTGTTCTTGTGG
Organism: Eptatretus burgeri; assembly: GCF_056783735.1. Classification (NCBI taxonomy): domain Eukaryota; kingdom Metazoa; phylum Chordata; class Myxini; order Myxiniformes; family Myxinidae; genus Eptatretus; species Eptatretus burgeri. Next base: position 54,573,217 of record NC_140966.1, read on the forward strand.
TGAAGTGAATTCAATCACGACAGGTGCTGTTCTCAAAGAGCACGCCTTCATTGGAGAACATCACCCCGACTCAAACTGCCCTTCAATAGCACATAAAGTGGGTTGTCCTCCAAGCTGGATACATCTCAGCTCAAGCAACCATCAAGCAACTTGACCATCGATGTCCAGAAGTTTGGGGAATCTATTCCTAA